>NC_051180.1:1820160-2180159 GCF_013339695.2 Rhipicephalus sanguineus
CATGTTACCCACTCATGAACTCGGGTGCTTCTGCAGGTAACATATAGTTCGCTGCCAGGTAACATCCTGCCGTAAACATAAACGACACATCCTACAGGAAACAAGAAGGAATCCTTCGATAGCAAGAGGAAGGGTTTCGTAAACATAAAGTAGCGTCCTGCAGGTCACAAAAAGGAAGAGGAACCATAAAGGTCATGTAGGTTGTCAATGGGAAACAGAAAGGACATTTCCCGGACATCACCATTTTCATACGGGAAGCGTGGGAGGGGTGCGTGACGTCAACGCCCAACCGTCGGCGTGACCTACTTGGCACCGCTCCAGCACCTGCACCGAGGGAAGCGCGTTGCCTCGCGTTTGTGCGGACGGACGGACAGCGTTACACAGGCCAGTCAAAGAGCTGCTACGCATCTAAAAAAAGTTCGTGAACGGGCATCGAACCCTCGACCGCTCGGTCTGCAATAACAGATGCCGGGCACGCTATTTGCCGCGAGATCGAGCGGAGTCGCCCCCTGGCGGCTTCTGGCTGAACCGCGCCTAGTGTGGATTGCTCCATGCGTCGTCTGCTAGCCACGTTGTGTTTGCATGCGCGCGTACGTCATGCAGGTCCTCAAAAGGCGGTTTGTTCCGTTGCGTTAGTGCAACTTTAACCGCTCGTACGTATGCCTAACACGATGTAAAGAAGCATTTGGCCTTGATCGGCTGTATATGTACTGTAATGAGATCAGTGAGTGCACTTGTCAAGAGTGCTGTGTGTGGTCGTCGTACCCTTTGTTCACGAGAGTCATATCAGTTTAGGTGCCGCTCTGTGGTCCAAGCGCATTGCAAGGTGCACTTGGTGTTGTCCTAAAGATGAGATGTATTAAATCTGATGTGAATATAGCCTTTCAGCGGCTCGGTGGTAAAAAAAAAAAAGGCTCTCATGCACTCGCGCGTTGCGGTTAGGTGTATAACTTCGGAACTGTCCCACTACAGAGAAATGTTTCTGTCAAGTCACGTCTGACACATCGGTACTTAAATTGTCCTCCAAAAAGAACAGGAAAAGTAATGACATGGAAATCGCAAAAGTGAGTTGCCTTGCGCAATTATAACTTGTGGCGAAATGTATACACAGACACCCGTTTACTTAGATTAAGGTACGTGTTAAAGAGCCCTGGTGGTCAAAATTAATCCAAACGGCGTACTTTACATTTATGTCGTAGTAATTTCACGCGAAGCCACATCTTTTTTCTTTACATTACCTTGAGCGTTTGTGTTGCGCTGTTATAGTAGATTGATGGAAGGCAGCGGACATGAGTTTTAGTATAGCGGGAAACGCTTACGTTAGCGTTAGCGTGCGTCTCAACGCTAACGCTAAAACGGAACGCGCTTCGTGTCAACTGGTGGTCTTATAGTACAGCGGAAGGCATTCCCGCTAACGCTAACGTAGCTAACGCAAGCATATACGGCACATACGGCGCCATCTAGACATAAAAACACTAAATGCACTGTAGAATCCACAAAAGCGCCACCAAGTCGAGCTGATCCAAAATCACCACTGTTGCGTCTCCATGTCGCGTTTGCAGAAGTGCCGACTTCTGACACATTGGTTTCTGTCGACATGCCGCGTTCGAGAATTCTTCAAGACCCCTATTACCTGGCCTTTTTAAGCTGGGACGCATCACGCGTCACATTCATGCACTGCCGCGAAAGGCATGAAGGGAAGCGACGCCGGACATTTATCTGCTTGACTTGTGGCCGTATCTTGGAAAGAGGCGACTAAAGACAGCGTCGCCATCTCTGCGATGCTACAGAAAACATGAGCGAACCTTGCAAACAAATCTTGCTAAGCCTTCTGCAGCGCAAATCCACTTTGTATCTCAAAAACGGAGCTATGTTATCGGCGGTACACGGTTGGCGAAGCCTCATTACTCAAATATACATCAAATACGAACATTATTAGGGAATGAATAAGTTTAATAATGCAGGACGACGGCTAGAAAGATTCGAAGTGGACGGCTCTCGCTTCAACAGGCACCGCCATCTTGCCCTACGTACGGGATCTCTTTCGTGCGTTAGCGTTGAACGCTATATTCCAGAAATAGCGTTCGTACGTAAGAGCTCGGGCTACGTTTACGTTCTGCTCATGCGCTGTTAGGAGCACGCAACGCTAACGCTAACGCTAAAACCTTGCATTTGCTGTTATCCGCTATACTAAAACTCGCTATTATTCGCATGAAAAATTGTATTTTGGTCCCGTGAAATAACCGGGCCAAAGTTCCATTACTGTCGTGCAAGTAATCAATCGGAGAAAGTTCCATGCTGTACAGTTACCTTTGTGTACTCTTACTGGAATAAAAACAAGCGTGTGCGTGTTAAACGTCTCCGTAGCGTTAAAGCGCTGTCAGGCTTTCCTCAGTAAACCTATCAACTGTCCTACATTTCATGGAGAACTGAATAAGAAATGTGGATGAATATTTGATCACACAGTGTACATAGTGCAATTTGAACTCATCGTGCAGGAATACGGGCTTTCTTTTTGTTGGGACTATCCAGATGAACAAGAACTAAATACTTAATTCAGCCGCACTACAGCAGTGAGTGGCAGGTGGAACACAAGCTAAACATGTACAAACAAAACAACAAGAAAACGTCAACAAGAAAACACCGACTGTTGCCGAAGGCGAGCAACCCGTTCGTTGGCAGAATGCCCTTCTCTCACAAGTAATAGTAACGTTCGGCGCGCTTCGTGCGTTAATTCGAGAATGAAGAGCGCACGCATTACCAGAAAGCTGCAGTCAACGCATTTTGTTTGCCGCAAATCCGGTCAAATCACTCACAACGAAGCGCTGTTGTGCGCGTTTGTATACGCGCCGACAACCGCCTATCCACACTAGCGCGGCGACGGTGCTGCCACCTGTAGCTCGATCTCGCGGCGAATAGGGAACCCAAGCTCAAGTTTGCGGCGCGACGACAGCGCCGCGCCAGTCGCGCTGCGGCTCTGTCGGAAAGCTCTGAACCTTCAGCGCGGCCGGCTCAGCCCCTTTCACGGTAGCGGTAGCGCACGTGCGCACGCGTTCTTCTCTCGGTGCGGATAACTGGGGGGCCGTCAGCTGGGTACGTTGAACCGAGAGGCTTGCTGTGCGAAGCTGCGCATTTCAGCGATGGCAGAAGCGACCCCGCGGAAGCGCAAGCGTGGTCCGAAGTATTGCGGTTTAGCGGCCAGCCACAACAGTGCAGACAACACCAAGGCACGCGATTCACGTGTTAAACTGTATCGTTTCCCGGGCGTGTCGTACGAGAAATAAAGGCGGCAAGCGTGGATAGCTGACAGCGCTGTCTCGCCTTCTATTTTGGCTGTCTGAGTTCATCGCTTTCGTTCGTTCCGACTACCTGAATCGGTAAGTAACGCGGCGCATGCACGCAGCGACTACATTAATGATTACTCGCTGTCTTCTCGTATTGTTAAAGTCCAGTTACGGTTGTAGGTGAAGCAACTTTATGTTTTGATGCCCCGTGTTCGTGAGACCTACCAGTCGTTGTTGAACGTTCACATTCGCGTTATACCGTTAGCATTGCGCGGTTGGTTGAATTCAACTGAACTCGGCACATCGTCAGAAGTTCGGCGCCTGCATTTCACGCGTCGGGAAGGCTGCTTTATCACGCCGGAACGGACGTCTGTGCATTTGCAGCAAGCTTTGACATCGTTCTGCAGGTTTGCTTTGTTTTTGTCACTTTATTAGGGTGATATATATTTAAGCCGCTAAATATACCTGGCACCTAATACATGCTTTGCAATTGCAACCTTGAAGTTGTGCGATTTTCTAGCCGCGTTCACGCAGCAGGTTTTATACGCCTGTCAAGTCGATATCATAAAAAGAGACTGCAAGCATGACGCGAGAGCCGAAAAAAACGAGGCGAGCAGTTCATCTTGCTTCACAGTGGTTAAAGCTCAGCTAGCTGCCTCGCGTCTTAATCGGTGGGTGATTCTCCAGCGGCACGGAGGACTTGACTCTAACCTTCTCAGGAAGCAGTGCCATGGCCGTTTAATCTTTTTTTCGCACGCCGCAGACGTTTGTTCACGAAAGTACACGGCTGCTACTGTAAGCATGCCATATCAAAACAACAAACATGATTCGTAGTCCACGCCGCAGAACATCGATAGCGTGTACGGCTTCATTTCGGAGTGCATGTGGACCATTATTCATCTTTAACATGACAGAATGAGACTTACCTCGAGGTATACGTCCTACACGGTGTAATCGCGACTTGGGAATTGCATTTCGCTTTGAGTTGGGCGTCGTTGTTATCAATCGTCTGCTCTTCACCGTTAACGTGATTGACGACCATTTCTCATTTTATCAAGTTCGCTTTTCGGAAGTGCCAGTCAAGCATGAAAATCCTTTTGAAGCCGCACTGCAAGCGGTACATTGTGAGGCGGAGCAAGTGCACCGCGAGAGCTCTGCACGTGCAAAGCGAGCGGCAACGCGGTGGAGAGAAGGGAAAACGCGCGCTCCTAACACCCCAGTTTCTCTTTTTCTGCCAGAGATGGCGCTGCCTGTCAGGAGCAGCAGCGCCGCTAAGCGTTGCTTGGGAAGCCTATGGGAGGTATACGAAGAGACCTAGCAGTGGCTTCGCCCCTAAAATTCCACAGCATATCCACGGGGTGAATGATGATGAGTGGGGTGAAGCTCTCGTACGGCAGGATCTTGGCGGCGGCGTCGAGCAGCTTCACGCCCACTACATCATCAACGACGTGAGATCGGGCCGGTTTATACTAAAGGGTCGATGAGAATCATGGCGACTTGCAGCTCACTTTAATTTTACATGTACGCTGTGAATTTTTATTGTTTAATCACGCACAGGAGAAATCTCACCAGGCACTACCTTGGAGGTAAACAATGGCTGCTAATGGGGAATGAGAGACAGAAGAGGTCGGCTTTTAGGTAACACTTACACTTCTACTTCTACTAACGTTTCCTACTGGAACATGCCAATGGCTGCTAATGGGGAACGAGAGACAAGAAGTCGGCTTTTAGTTAACGCGCACGCTGCGAATTTTTTATTGTTCAACAACGCACAGGAGAAATCTCCCACCGGCACCACCTTGGAGGTCAAGATCTGGTACTAGCGTTAAGACTGGTGACGCACTACGACGGGGACGAACGGGTGCCGCTTTAAGGAGCTTCGCCCCTAAAAGTCACAGCTTCGCCGCAAGGGCGAAGCAATGAATGCGATAGCAAGAAACTAATGCTATACGAAGTGTGGCTCGCCAATGGATACTCTCAGTTTGAACAGCGCTCCTGTTGCAAAGGCGGCCAAAGCAGCGAAGGAACGCTGCGAATTTTTTATTGTTCAACAACGCACAGGAGAAATCTCCCACCGGCACCACCTTGGAGGTCAACATCTGGTACTAGCGTTAAGACTGGTTACGCACTACGACGGGGACGAACGGGTGCCGCTTTAAGGAGCTTCGCCCCTAAAAGTCACAGCTTCGCCGTAAGGGCGAAGCAATGAATGCGATAGCAAGAAACTAATGCTATACGAAGTGTGGCTCGCCAATGGATACTGTCAGTTTGAACAGCGCTCCTGTTGCAAAGGCGGCCAAAGCAGCGAAGGAAACTAGAGTGATTCAAGTGTCGAGCTGTGACACTTGATAGTTCGCGCTCATCTTCTGTTTGTTCGTTTAGCGGCGTCCCTTGAGCTCGAGTGAATTTCGTACGCTACGTATCAAGAGCACGGACATCACGGTGAAAGCGTGAAACATCCCTCTTCCCCTCAGCACGAGAAAACCGCGCAAGCAGACAGCGGAAGGGCAAGGTTCTCCCTGCGCAAATATAAGAAGAAGCGAGCTCGCCGACGACTTTGAAATCCGCCCGTCGCGCTCCTAGCGCCATCTCGCTGGTAATGAAGAAACGCTTATAAGCGCCTAGTATCTCTGAGTCCGTCCAGCGGTAAAGGGTGTGTATATAACGCTCGCCGTTAGCTACGTGGATGATCTGCGTTTCGTGGCGTAGTGGTAGCGCCACTCGCTGCGGAGCAAGAGGTCCCTGGTTCGATTCCGCGCTTCGGAAGCATTTTAAATGCGAAGCATTTCTTAGCGAACCTCACGCACTTTGGCCGTTTCTATCTACGTATCTATCTATCTATCTATCTATCTAGCCGCCTACGTCTGGGCGCTCTCCTGGCCGTCTCCATAACTTGTAATATACCAAAATTGGCATAAAGGGGATCAGTGTATGACGAACACGATTCACTGGTCATGACAATAATAACGCAAAATACTTGTCGCGTACGTCATGAAACCCTTTCTCTCAGTCACGTGTGGCACATACCCGTAAGCCAGAGTTAATGTTATGCGGGTATGCGGCACAGGTGATCCAAAGTCTCAACCAACACAGTAACCGCGAATACACACATTGACACGCAAGGAAAGTGATATTAATAATAATTGTTGGACTTTTATGTCCCAAAACCACGATATGATTATGAGAGACGCCGTAGCGAAGGACTCCGGAAATTTTGACCATCGGGTATTCTTTAACGTGTACCGAGATCGCACAGAACACGGCCATCTAGCCTCCATCGAAATGCAACAGCCGCAGCAGGGATCGAACCCGTGACCTTCGTGTCATCAGCCGAGCACCTTAACCGCTACACCACCGCGGCGGACGCAAGGAAAGTAAGAAAACTGAAGGCAGAACACTCCTGGAAGACGCTCAACTACCATTCACTCGTCCACGTGGTCCGCAACGTGGGCCACGTGGATTACGCAAAAACCGAAGTCAATGCTTCCTACAATAAATCTGCTGAGAGAACCAGGTCTCTCATCATTACTGGTGACTTCAACATTGATTTATCAAGACCCAACAACGCCTGGTCCTTATACTGCGTGAAAGACGGATTGGATGTGGAGAGAGCATCAAAACACCTCGCTACGACGTCCACGACAGGAGGCATCATGGATCATTTCATCGTAAGAGGCATCCAGGATTTCCACCAGCTGCACTATACCTCGCACTTCACTACATTTAGACTCCTCATTTCCGCGATCACGAACGGATCCGATTAACAAGTCTGGTTCAGCTGCTGGTGCTGACTGATCACGGTGATGATGACCTCGTTCAAGAACTGTCAAGAACCCTTTCTACATTCTACACATACACACGGGTTCGTGAAACGTGAGTGCGTTCTCCGTCATAACGGACATGTATAAGCATAACAACCGTAACTGTGACTGTAAAATACATGCAGTGCGCCTGCGCGTGCCGCTCGGCTGTGTAAATATCTAGGGAAACTTTCCTGAATGAAGCTTAGTTACGCGTAGCGCCTGCCCTGTGCATCTGTGTTCCTTCTTTGTCCTGTTCGGATTCGCGCTATCCAGTATTAAAGAATATAGGCACTAAATATCAGCTTACCGCGTCTGGCGTTGGTAACACCCATGTTGCTGTTGCCATCGTGATGCAACTGTAAGCAACTGGTTATATAATACATATGCGACTCTTTAACATATGAGTGTGCGTATACCACTTCCACATTTCTCTAGCGTCATTCCGTAACGTTTCGCTCAATGTGAAAAATTACGCCACAGTCACCATCCCGCTTACGCTTCGCATAACATCGATTCCCACGGTACGTGGGATCTGCCGAATTTTTCTGAATTATTTTTCTTTGCGGCTTCTATATATATATATATATATATATATATATATATATATATATATATATATATATATATATATATATATATACTTATACATATACGGTGCATGACGGCGGCGACGGCGACGTCGACGGCAAAATTCAGCCGAGACTGTCGATATTAATTGCTATCGCAATAAAACATGATGCAAAATTTTAATGTCAGTGCTGCTTTAAGTACGTTTCCCAGCTGTCCGAAAAAACTGCAATATCACCAAGATAAGGAACAGCGTAGTGCTCCGCTCCTGTCAGCACGCGATCCATGAGCCGTCAAAAACAAAAGGGCGCGTTTTTGAGCCCAAAACTCATGACTCGCGGTCGCAAAGTGCCCATGGGGGAGATAAACGCTGCGTATTTACTGGCTCGTTCGGTCATGGGCACCTGCCAGTAGCCGTGCGTGAGGTCTAACGTGGAGACGTACTGAGCCTTGCGGGCAGTTTCCACTCTATGCTCTATGTCGGGAATAGGGTAGAGCTGGTCTCGCGTGACTGCATTCAATTTTCTGTAATCGATACAGGGTCTCCGTTCCTTCCCGGGCACTTCCACCAGTATTAGAGGAGAGTTATACTCACTCATGGACGGGATGATGGCCCCAATTTCCAACATTCTTTGAATCTCGCGTGCGAGAATTTCCTTTTGCCCAGGTGACACACAATAAGGCCGTGAAAGAGCGGGTTCTTCGGAAGTTAGTTCAGTGTCGTGCTGAACTAGATCGGTTCTTCGTGGCCTGTCCACGAAAGCTGCCTCAAGCCCGTGTAGTAGGTTATCAAATTCCCTTTTATGTTCTGCATTCAAATTCGAGTTACGGGTGACCGTGTCAAGCAAGCTGTCGAGCGACTGTGAATTAGAAGCCTGCGCGGAAAAACAAAATCTGTATCTAATTCCTCGAGAACGGTAAGCGCGAGTTGGCCTACTGCTAACCGCTGGTGGTAGGGCTTCATTAAGGTTGAATGGTAAATATTGACCTCCTTTCGCCTCCCCGGTGGTTTGACCATATAAATGGTATCCGACAACTTCTGGATTGCCTTCGCAGGGCCCTCCCATTGAACCGCGAGCTTGTTAGCTTTAGACGAGGCTAAGAGCGTCACCTGGTCTCCCTCTGAAAACGAACGTGGGCGCGCGTTTTTATGGTAGAAACGTTTCGCTTTTAGCGGTGCTCTTGTCATGTTCGCCTCGACGAGCTCCCTGCAGGTCTGAAGTCGCCCGAGTAAGCCCAACACATATTCGATCACTGTGGGATCCTCACCTCTTCCCTTCCAAGATTTTCGCAGCATGCGAAGCGGGGTCTTTAATGATCTCCCATATACTATATCTCGGCGGGACTAAAGCCAGTGGCCTCGTGCGGCACCGACCTCAGGGCGAACATCGTGGCTCGCAATCATGCTTCCCAATCTTTCCTATTCTCGTAGCATAATGCCCGTGAGACTCTTGAGAACGGAGTGCCATGCTTCTACGGAATTGCTCTGGGGACCTCTGACCGAGCTGTGAATGATCCTAATGTCACACCTCTCCAAGAATGTGGTAGTTAGTGCGCTAGTATAAACACTGCCCTGGTCGCTCTGTAATTCTGACGGGAAGCCCCCTCTCGAACACACTGAAAGTAAGGCATCCACTATTTCTACAGATGACAGCTTCTTCAAGGGCACCGCCTCCGGGAATTTCGTGGTACGACAAATCATGGATAAGATGTAGCGGCACCCTGACTTCGTCACTGGCAGGGGGCCTACAACGTCCACGACAAGGCGGCGGAAAGGCTCACCAATGAGGCACCCATTTCAAGGGTGTTTTCTGCTGCTCCTGTGTTTTGCCTATTCTTTGGCACACATCGCAAGATTGTACATACTTAGCCACATCCTTGAAACAATTGGGCCAATAAAACTCACTTAGTAGACGAGCCTTCGTTTTTAGATGCGAAGCAGCTTATGAACGAGGCCTGTCCCCCCGGCGTGACCAGTGCCCCGCGTGCCGCTAGATGTATGGAAGAAAGTAGAGAACGAAGTGCTGGCGCGAGAAGAGAGCTCGCGCATGGTGTGCAGAAAGGAATGTTTGCCTGAGAAAACGGTGCCACTAGATATATGGAAGAAAGAAGAGAACTAAGTTTTAGCACGAGCGGAGAGCACGCGCATGGTGTGCAGAAAAGAATGTTTGCCTGACATAAGGACGTGCGATAGAGCGCTCGCGCCGTTGTGGCGCGTGCTCTAGTATAAATCATGCAAGGTACCCACTACGCCATAATTCATGCAAAATACCCACTTCGCCATAAATTGTCATTCATGCAAGGTACCCACTACGCCATAAATCATCGTCATTCATGCAAGGCACCCACTACGCCATAAATCATGCCAGGTATCCTTAGATGCGAAGCAGCTTATGAACGAGGCCTGTCTCCCCGGCGTCGCGTCGACGCAGCCAGCGCCCCTGCCGATCCGGAGCGGCGGGCTCGCGAAGCCGGAGCGAAACGGGCGCGTTGACATCGCATTCTCAAACTTAAAGCTGCAACCTTCGCAGCAAGAGCCATTAACTTTATACTTTACGGACCACAAGGCCGGTATACTCAAGGGAAAACGTTCCCCTGAGCTTAAAGCCGTATATGACGAGTAACAACATCAGGGGTACCGTTCCTCTGAGCTTAAAGTCATATATGACGACTAACAACATCAGGAGAACTTCGAATAGAAGGACCATGAACAGTGATGAAGAAAATAAAACATTTACAGATATCTAAGTCGACTCATGGCTGCTTCGCGCACTACTCAGGGTTTCCTTTACGGGGAGATGGCTGGAATTTTTTTTCATTGCCAAGATGGCACGCCCACCCGCTACCATGACGCAGATCAAGTATTTTGGCTCGATATTTCTGTGGAACCACCAGCTAATAATCACAGTGTACCCCCTTCGCGTCCTTGTACTGACGGTACGAAATTCCGGCGCGGCGGCGTAAAGAGACGTTCTTCCTAGAGTCACTGGAAAATGAGAGTGCCGCAAAGGTAGGCTGCACGTGGGCAACATTGGGCGGCGGCGGCCATTTCCCTTCCAGACCGCCCGGCGCGTTGCTAGCGTGTGTTGAGAAGTGACCGATCTTTTCGCCTCGGTGCCGTGTTACGTTCGGCGGAACGGCGTTATGTGTGTGTGTTTATTCAAGAGGATATGAGAAGTGATTTCCAGTCGCAAGAGTCCAAAAGTGGCTTGCGTTCTGCACAGTCTTCCTGGCCGCTCGCAAATTCTTTGGGTCCCCAATTCTAAAACTGTATAGTGTTTCGCCACAGTTGGGATGTGCGCCTTCGACATGTACTTTGAGATACAGGGTGTGGTCGACCATGCTCGCGCGATTATCTCTTGAGGGGGAGTTTTGTACGTCTTGTGCTTTCAGCATAATTTGCGTTGACGTTATGGACCACACGAAGGTCACTTTCCTCGACGCAGCGGCCGCGTTTGCGAAAGGAGTGATATGCTAGCTTGTAGAGCCAAAATAGGGGTTTGTTGAAGTGACAACCGTGACAGGTCGCGTTCATCCTATGGATACCTGCGTGTTATTTTCATGAGTTCTCCTACGTGTCTCAGCAGGGCGCTGCAAGTGTCGAGCTGTGACAGTTGTTAGTTCGCACTCGCCTTGTGTGTTTTATTTTCCTGCGTCCTTTGTGTTTCAGCAGTGCGCAGCAAGTTTCTAGCTGCTTGCCGTCCTTCCCGTGCCATTGCAATTTCTTGCTATCGCATTCATTGCTTCGCCCTTGAGGCGAAACTGTGAGTTTTTTCCAAGTGCGCTTACCGAAGTGCCAGTGAATCCCAGCGCATACCAATGTTCCCAGTGTGATCCAGTGCCAAAAAACGTATTGGTATCACGTTGGGGGTGCTGGAACCGCACTGGCTTTTGCAATAGGCTCGTCCTCGACGCCGTAGGACGCGAGACGACGACATTCAAATTTCGCGTTTGATGAGGCATATAAGGCTTTCGCCTTAAAAGAACACGTAAGGCAAACGGGCGCTAACGTTCAACACTTTATTGAGACCCGCAGAACGGAATATATAAGGGCACGCGTGACCTTACATGACGCCGGCGCAGGAGGCAAAATATGATCAATCACTGTATCCCAGATTTCGCGCACTAGACACGACGATGCATGTCCAGGAATTCGGGACATCGACAACTAGCGCCATCTGTTGCGGTGGCTGCTGAGTGGCAGCGTCACTGAATGGGAAACGACCTTTAAACATTTATTGTAGTGCAACGCCTCAATATACGCTTAAATCACTTCGTCCATATAATCTGGGAGTCATCACCTCACAGTGCGAGAAGTTTTGCTTTATTCCCATAAACTTCCTGGGTTCGAGAACCACTTTTATGTGCAATGTGAAACTCCATAGGAAAGAACTTAAAAATTTATATAAGAACAATGCGCCCTCACCTGCTTAAATCACTGAAGTGATTCAATCTCGATGATTCAATCTTCGCACCTGTGAAGTTTGGCTGATGTTGGCGAAGTTTTTGAGGTTCGACGGGAACTTTTGTAAAATGGTGCATTGCAGCAAAACCACCTTATAGGGGTGCATACGCTTCATAGTGTTTTCGGTAGCCCCAAAACACGTGAAAATGTCAGTGTTTTTATACAAGTTTGTTTTTCTTGAAGCTGCTCAAGATATGGATTGTCTGAATACTGTAGAGTTCTTCAGTTGATAATTAGCAATGAGAAATCGTAGGTTAATTAGAGCAGATGATCAAAAAGGAGAATAGTTCTTCGTAATTCAAAGCAAGTAAGAATTAACAAGAGACATTGATACGCATACGAATCTTCCTCTATTTAGTATATGTAATGAGAGGTATAGTAATGAATTTAACAATTTATTTAAAACTTATTGGTGAAATCGGTCAGTACAGAAGGACATGTATCACATAATATTTATAGGTAGTATTGCACCGTACACCATTGACACTGGATGGCTGTCGCATGTAACTAGCATTAGCTACTGTTATAGCTAATTACTAATAAAATGTATAAAAGATATGGTAATCATTCTCTGGAATTATTAATACTTACACTTAGTGTTAATTAGGAAAGGGGTAAATAAGAATAAATTAATCGGATGATCCCGTTGTAATGCATCACATGGAGTGGAGACGAAGACGATGAAAGATATAAGAATCTTAAGTTGCTGGTTAGTGATTAGGGTATTTTAGCCTAATTAGATGTAAGAATCTCAAGTTGCTAATTCGTGATTAGGGGTCTTTTAGCTTAATTATTATGGATAATTAACAAAATTGGCAATGACGTACACGCAAGTATTCACATTGACTGAGGTTTACTCATCAACATTATGCACATTTGCACCCTGACGATATGTCATCACTTGTAACGATGAAATCACAAATTTTAGGCTCATAATAGAAGGTTTTCAGCATAGAAGCATACGTACATGAAATGTATACGGTGTTCAATGTATGAAATTAAGAGCAGAGATACATAATAACACGGAATTACCTTTAGTGGTAGTGATCGATGGTTTGTAGTCAGGGATGATATTGGGGGAAAATCTATGAAACCGAATGATTAAAGGTGACAAATGAAATTTTGTGCAAGAGAAACATATTTTATAGTTTATTAGTGATCGTTGTAGGCAGTTATCAAGTGTGGGTAGATGGTCAATAAATTATTAGGGCGATATCATTGTAATGTATCAAATGAAAACATACAGGGAGAGGCTGAATACATTTAGAGTGTTTTGCTAATTGGCAATTAAGGGCTCTGCAGCACAATTACAATATTTTTACAGCAGAGCTCTTATGTCCACCCGTTGTCCGACTCGCGATGTAGACAATGATCATCATGTCGGCGTGTTGAGCATAACTGTGCCTAGTTAAGCCAAGTGAATCATAGCCAATCCTAATTAAGCCTAGCTGAGCAGGGCAAAGCCTAATTTGCCAGGCATAAATAACTCAAAGGCTAATTAGCAATTATTAAGCCGAGTTGAGATTATTGTTGCATAGTCGTGCAGCGCTCAGCAAGATGTGCCGAGCAAATGCTAATTAGGGCTAATTAATACTGAGTTAATTAGCGTTGATTATGCTAAACAGTTCATTAGGCTTAGATTGACTTCGAATGCAAGCTAGTCGAGGCCGAGCTTCGAATGTGCGAGTTAGGCTAATTAAGCTGATTAAGTTATAATTAGTCTGACTTGGGATGCAAGCTCATCGGGACTAAGTCTCCAATGTGCCACTAAGACCTATTAAGCTATTGCATGTCGGTGGGCTCGTTGGCTTGGTAGCATTGTAACGAAAAAACAGGACATGAATATAGGGAGGGAAGGGGTACACACACGAGCGTTTTGTGTGTGCCCATTCCGTCCCTGTCTTCTCGCGCTGTTTTGCCGTTACAGTGCTATTAAGCTAATTATTCTAATTATCCTGCCTAAGCAGATTCATTTGGTGTTGTGATTTACTTGTGATTCGTACTTGTGATTAATTTGGTGTAGTGATTTACTGGTGTTGTGACCTACTTGGTGTTCTGATTACCAAGCGATACCCAATGGAACCCTATCAACACCTAGTCTATATACTCGTGATTTACAATGTGATCCCGTGAACACTTCGTGCATCGGCGTGTGAATGCACGTGTCGGCACTTGGCTCGTAAAGTCAGAACCAGCGAAGTGTCGACCAGCTCCCCTCTAGCCCAGCTTTGCGCGACTCAGTGCAAGCTGCGCGAATTTTTAAAATTAGGTTAACCCAGAATTCACATTAAGAATGACTTATTATATGTTGATCTATATTCGCACCTTGGCATGAAGTGCATTACTAATGAATGGCGACGATGAATTCACCATTTTAAATGTAGGGGTGAAAGCTGTCAGTGTAGGACATAATTAAGATAGATAGCTAGTAGAGCACTGCACGGGCCGGGATTTTGGGCCCGGGCCCGGCCCGGGCCCGGAACTCGTTCAAGTTTACCCGCCCGAGCCCGGCCCGGTGATTCAATACGCGACCCGAGCCCGGCCCGAACCCGAGAAAAAATTTCGCCTACCCGGCCCGGCCCGGCCCGACGGCAGATCAGGCCCGACAGAGGCCCGAGCCTATAATATAGGTGGTGTTGCCAGAACACAAAATCTAAAGCAAAGCGTTTTAAGTAACAAATATCTACGCTTTGCTGGCGAATATTTCGCTAGCAATTCTACTTAAACCTACGGTAATTTCGTGCAAAAAGGGGCTCACTGTGGAAAGAGTTGAGTGGACATATTGGGTTCAATGAACGTTTGTTCGGCAATGGTATACTATAACTTTTTTTTTCTTTTTTTGCTAGTGCAATGGGGGTCATCAAGAGCGTTTGGTAGTAGATATTGCAGCAAGGAAAGTAATTTGCAGCATCAGTTCAGTTTCGATAGGAAGTGCAATAAAAACAGAGGAGAGAGAGAACACAACGCTCTCATTGTGCTCTTTACTGAAACTTAAAACATGCTCTAACGACAAAGCCAATCATGCACCCTCCTGGATATGTAACACATGTCTTCAGCATGTTATACTACCTTGCCACAGCAAGATGGAGGAAGAAAGCCAGGTTTATTACCTTGCTGTATGTACACTAACCTAGATAAAAATTGTAACGAACCGTGTGCACGACGTGTACTTTTAGAAATACGTATAGGCAGCCGAAAGGACGAAAAAAGTATTTGTGGTAGCATTCTTTTCACATATATATTTCATATATCATCACTGCTACTCCATACAGTCCATAAGTCTTTTGTGGCATCTTTTGTAGTTTATTTCTTCACGTGTTATTGTGCAAAAAATCAAATTAACTAGAGATTCCGGCTTTAAGCAGGCCATCCACCGTTGTATCGCATATCCTGCCACGCTAAAGTTTATCGCACTGCATGAGCTAGCCGCAGGGGTGCACGTCTGCCTTGCGAAATGTGAAGGCGTCGGCAGTCGTTGTTCTTAACTTCCACCACTGGAGAAAATTTAGGATTTCTTTGTGGAACTCTGCAGAATGAACGTAGCTCTGCAGCTTATCCCTTCATTTCTATCGTTCCCGAACGTCGTGACACTATTCAGTATCACCTATAAAACTCCTCTTTGAGGGCTTCTGTTTGCAGTGTTCAGCAGTGTATGTTTGCACGGCTTGCACCGCGCTCTTCTTTTCTTCCGTATCATAATGATCTATGCCTTCCTAACGATGTTGTACTGGTAGAAGGTGACCTCTGCATAACGCGGGTAGGACTGGCAGTAGGTGGACGAAACTATTTCGATCTATTTTTGGTGTTCGTTACAGTTTGATAACAAAGGCGCGAATAAGCTTCTCGACGCTTACTCATTGGATGCCTATGGTTCGAGGTAAAGGGACATCACCCGGCACGGAATTCATAATTGTCTTTTTTCAAGCCTGGTTTTTCGTCAAGCGCATACATTTTGCCTCACGCCTTATGCTGTTTGAACCTATGCTATTCCTGCACATTCCAACGGTGTTGCGGCAGTGTCATGTCGCTCTTACACTATACCTGTATAGCGCAGGGGACCCAAACACGCGGCCCGTGGGCCTCTCCCTAAAAGCCCGCGGCCTGCGAATGACATGTCTTTGTCCCAATTTTTCAATATCTTTATATGTTCTTAAGCTACACAGGCATGACAGATCTAAAGCTTTTTTGTCGTGAGGCATCCCCTGCGGAAACCATGTGTTGATACCTAACCGTGAAACAAAACTCTACACTTCAAAATCGGCGTCCTGATTTTAGTCATGTTGAAGATGGTGTCGATATGTTGTTGGAATCCTGCCGCCAAATACCCTTCAGAAACGACCCATAAGTGACATATGGGAAATCTCTTCTTTTAAATGGCAACGTTAGCTGATATTTGGTACGACCTAGCCCCTCTACGCACCCCACCCCACCCCCCCGCGCTTTTAGCTGCGTTACTGTCGTGGTCCTTGCGGGAGTAAATTTTCGTGAATGCGGCCCGTTAGCTGAGGTGGGTTTGAGACCCCTGATATAGCAGAAAAAGGCGAAAGTTCAAACCTTAACAAACTGGGCACACAAAGCAGGCTGTGCATGTTCATCTCGCGTCACATGACCACTGGGGGCCGTGACGAAGCCACGAAAAAAGAATGTCTATGTATAGGAATTCTATGTAACGAGAGTCCGTGCAGTCCTTTCGTTTTAGTGGAGGGCTGGAAACTTGAAAAACGTTTGCTCACTTTGGAGCTCTGTGATCGCTCTTGCGATAAGCTACAGGTATATATTTATTATATTACATTTATTATTACGATTGCAGAATAACATTTGGGATATAAAATCATAACGAATGAAAATAAAGCACAGAATAACGACATGTTAAAGGACCCCTGACACCGAATTTGGAAACTCGAGATGCTTGTGTTGTTTGATAGTCCTGCATGCGGGGGCACTTCTGACCGATTATAAGTGACGAGCGTTGCCTTTAAGATATTTTAATTTGGTTTTAAAGTAAGCCTGAGTGCTCATCTGAATTTTGAACTCCTATCAACATAACCACTAGTATGACGTAGACGTAGGCCCCTTGTGACGTTGCAGAGGGAAAGCAAGTGTTGTCGACGTCACAGACAGAAATATGCGCGGTGCATGCACTGTGGTATATTGCGAAGCATGTTTGCTCTCCCACCTTCTCCTTCTTCGGTACGTGTCGGCAGGCAGCGTGAGCTCTCCGTGTGTGTGTTCTCCAACTGGCAGTTCAACAAGCGCGTGGCTGACGCCACCAATACTGAGCGCATGTCATCACGCGTGCCCCGAGGCGCGACCGCCGCGGCGCGGCGCTAGTTTCTTATCCTCTTTCGGCGCGCGTTTTGAACCTACACTAAAAATGACCACAATTAACGCTGCTAGGATTATTTAGACATCACGTTGGAGGATTTACGGTGTCATTCCGTGATTACAAGACATAGACCTACTTATTACAACATAAATGTCACAAACAAGAAATCGGCTGTCAGGGGCCCTTTAACTATATAAGCGCATGTTATATCTACTTTTAGCTCGGCCGTTTAAGATAAATCAAGTAGCCCCATATGCAAGGAGCAAAAGAAGTTCAGTACTTGTCTCTAATAAAATTTTTCAAAATAGCTTGCCCCACATAAAAAAAGCGTTTTTTTTTCGAGAGAGAGGAATAGATGAAAAGGAAACGCAGGGAGGTTAACCTGGCGCGAGTGACCGGTTTGCTACCCTGCACAGGGGTGGGGAAATAGGGGTAAGAAACAGGACAGAGAGAGAGAGGGAGAGATAAAATGAAAACGAAAAAAAGAAACACGCACACATGTGAAACATATATGTACGTACGCACAACCTATGTAGAACAAACATGAAGGGGCACTAGAAAGAAAAACAATTTCTCTATTATCAGTAAACAACTCTTTAGCAATTCCTAAATCACCACGCTCGCCGGGACAAGACTCTTGGTAAGTGAGAAAGTGCGCAAAAAGGTAAATACGGGTGGCGACGCCCCCTTTAAGTTCGCGCAGCAGACACCGTGATATCTTAGACTCTGACGGCGTCTAATGGGGCCTACGCAGTTGCTAATCACTAAAAATGAAGTAGATTGACCTCTGAGGAAGCCATAGACCTAACATACCAAGTTTCAGGAAATTTTATAGAGCCAATGTCCCCAAATACGACAAATACAGTTTGAAATCCGTGGTCTCACGCTCGGAGATTTCGGCGCGAAATTTAAAAAATGGAATTTTGACCTTGATTTTCTCGTCTGATAAGAAACTTATGACGGAGAAATGAATGACATTCGAGTTCTTAGACTTCACTTTATCGGTCTAAACCGATTCAGTGCTTCACTATAGTGTCCAATTAAGAACCCAGCAAAGTCCAAGCCCGGCCCGACCCTAGCCCGCCACCTCTAACCCGGGCCCGGCCCTAAGCCCGGAGCTTCAGGCCCGAGCCCGGCCCGGACCCGCCGTGAGAGCTACTTTACCCGGCCCGGCCCGGCCCACGGTCCGGGCCGGGCCCGAGCCCGTGCAGTGCTCTAATAGCTAGTATATCGATCTATGCAGTTATAGTACGATGGCGGGAAATAATAGAATGTCGTTAATTATTAGAAGCGATAAATGTAGTTAATTTGTAATCAATTATAATTATTCGTTTAATATGGATGCCATTTATCACTGACATGTGCCACAAGAAACATTTACGAGAGATCACGATTTAAAGGAGTACTGCGTTGAAAACAGCGCAAAAACTAGACGAAGGCTAAGGAAAAAAATTCGGCAGATCTCACGCGTTGTGGGAATCGGTTTCGTGCGAAGCAGTCATCGAGCACCTCTATGCTGTATTTTACGGCTTTGAGCCAAACGTTACGAGGTGGATCGACGTGCTTTTGTAAGTGTAGTAGCTGTGTCCACATCGTGGGCTTAACAGGCACGTCGACAATACTGGCGTTTAAAGGGTAACTTATGGTGCGACGTAACGTCAGCCCTCACGTTAGAGTACATACGTCAGTATTATACAAACTAAGTTCACTTTATGGTGCAATCATGTGAATATCATACGTAACTTTCGTTAATGTAGGGGTCGAGCAATGCTTCAACTTCAATGTAGTTGCTGAATCATAAGAATACAAATGCAATGCTTATTAGACTGCTATAAAAGCGGAGCCATCACTGCAACCACAGACGTTAATCTGATATGACGTCTGCATCGCAGGAGTACATATGTAGTGTTTATTGCTTTCTTGTAAAATTAGATAGCCAGCACCACAACCACTACTGACGTTGCACCAACATTACGCCTGCATAGGCTGTTTTTCCAAACCAGTTTATAGACCCTGGCGCGGCTCTGTTGTAGAATAGCTGATTGCCGCGCAGAATGCTTGGGTTCGATTCCTGCTGGGATCCTAATTCTTATTCTTTCCAATCGTCGGGTCAACGCTGCCGATGTCGGTTTCTCTTAACGCTGTTGCATTTAAATTACCAATGTCTGTTCTCGCCGTTCCTGGGTAGAGGGGTGGTTGTGATCGCGGCTCTAAGTTCCGCACTCAGCTCCACCTCGGCCTCCTTCGGGTTCCTCGATCTATTGGGGTCTGTCCCGATCGCTTTGAGTATAAGCCTACCCGAGCGCGTTTTCGTCAGTCTTTCCTACTGCAGTTACCAACGTTGTCGCCGTTCCTAGGTAGATATAAACTGTCAATCACCTGTGGCGCATACCTGTACACCGCGGCCCGTGGTACACGGGTATGTCCCACACGTTCTGGAGGATAGTGTTTGACGACGTACGCGACAGGATTTTCACATTATTCGTGCCATCACCCGACAGTCATATTTGTCAAATCCTCTTACCCTCCCATGCCAAATAAGGTCTACACCAAGTTAGGGAGGCGATCAAGAGAGCACCGAGACGTAGGCGGCTAGATAGATAGATAGATAGATAGATAGATAGATAGATAGATAGATAGAAATGTTCAAAGTGTGAAATGTTCGCAAAAAAAATGTTTCGCATTTAAAACAACGCAAGCGCTGGTACATTGATGAGTTATGCAAAACACTGGGTGCGAAAGAGCCTGATGCAAGAGAAACAAATTGCAGAAGGCTGTGTTGAAGGACCAGTTGCTGCATGTTACTGCGTTGAAAACTGCGTGAAAACGACCCGAATGCTAAGAAAACACAAGAACAGCGCTTGTGTTGTTTGTTACCCTTCGTCCCGTTTACGCGCTGTTTTCAACGCAGTAACAGGTATGCCAACTGGCCCTTCAAGAGACCCTTTGGCAATTTAAAGGAGTAATTATTTGAATTGATAGTTACAGGCAAATAATAATTAGGTGTAGAGATGTAGTAAAAATTAATTGAGGGATATGATTGCAAAGCATAAGATGATAGGCTAAAGAGAGAGGGTGAATGCCCCCCTCCCCATTGTTAGATTCTTGCTAATAAACCTTTTTCAAGTAATCCCAGAACGCCCCGCGGGAGTGTGAAGCACTATAGGAAAAATGTGTACATCGAGCGAGCCAGCCGTTCGGTAGCCCGCGGCTCGTTGGCGCCGTGGGAGCACGAAATGAAAAGAACACGTTGAATATTCTTACATCATAAAACAATTCACATATCCGAACGCATCTGCATGTATCTCTACGCATGAAATGTGAAAGGAATTACGCAGTCATTGTAGGTATTGCCGAGCGTATGTATGTATATCGGACGTAGCATTTAAACGGCACGTGTGTTACCGCGTGCCGATGCCGTCAAGACGTTCTGTCGTCATCAATATGAGCCGAACACCGAATTAATGTTTAGTGTACGAATACTTGTAATGCACTAATGTAAATGGGACGTACTGAATCGCCATAGACACATTTCGGTTTCAGCATTTGGTGTAGTGAACACTTTTGCGCTTGCTCGCTGCGTTTAGCCGCTATGGCCTATTTAAAAGGTAATTTCAGCGTTGCAGGTCATCTTGCTCACGACTATACATATCTGCGGCATACATTCACCTGCTAGCCATCACGCGAAAGCACAACGAGCGTTTCTAAAATGTAACAACTGAAGTGAGTATCAACGAAGTGTCGTAAAAGCTTATCATTTGATGCATATATGGTGCGAGCGACGCGCACCGGGTCTGTCTATACTTTATTTCAGTATACTTTGTACTTGAATGTATACTTTTTTTTTTAGTAAACGCCAACTATACTCTCTCGAGTACTCTTTGAATATCACAACCTCACCTTCAGCTCGTCGACAGAGTCGACGGTTGTTGAATCCAAATGGATCCGCGAATTGCATAGACCGCTCCTGAACTTCATCTAGGAAGGCGAATTGTATTGTTTTATTTAATTTATGCTGTAGGGGCAGGGGACACGGCCCGGCTCGCACGTGACTTACTTCATCCCATGTTTCTATTAGTCATCTCTAGAACGGACGAAGCCTCAAAGCGGTGAAGAGCAAAACTGTGTACTGGCAAAAACCAGATGTATGCACTTAGGGACAAGGAAGACAAAGGCACTAACACTATGGGTAGGATAGCTTAAACAGCTGAGGAGTTTTACGTAGGTCTGTACAGTAGCCGGGGCAACCAGGAAGATAATGTAAGAAGTAGTAGTAGCCCAGAGGAATCGGACATCCCAGCGGTAACGACAGGGAAAATAAAGAAAGCCTTGGAGGGAAAAAGTGGCGAAGGCCTTGGTGAGGATCACGTAACATCAGATCTGTTGAATGAGTGGACAGACTGTTATAAAAAGTGGCCACCCTGTATACGAAATGTCTCTTAACGGTAAGGGTACCAGCATCTTGGAAGTATACTAAGATCATCTTAATCCATAAGAAAGGGGACGTCAAGGACTTGAAAAATTGCAGACCGATCAGCTTACTGTCCGTTGTCTACAAGCTGCTTACAAAGATAGTAGCTAATACAACTAGGACAACATTAGAATTCAGTCAACCAAAGTACCAAGCAGGATTCCGTACAGGCTACTCGACAATAGACCATACTGACACTGTCAATGAGGCGATAGAGAAATGCGCGGAATGTAACCAAACCCTATATCTAGCCTTCATAAACTACGAGAAGGCATTTGATTCGGTCGAGCATAAGCAGTTACGCAGGCGCTACGGAATCAGGGCGTCGATGAACCATATTTAAAAATACTGGAATAAATCTTAGGTTTAGGTGCACCTTAAAGAACCTCAGGTGGTCAATAATTCCGGAGCCCTCCACGACGGCGTCTCTCATAATCATATCGCAGTTTTGGCACGCTAAACCCCAACAATTATTATTATTATTATTATTATTATTATTATTATTATTATTATTATTATTATTATTATTATTATTATTATTATTATATTATTATTATTATTATTATTAACACATGGTACTGGCAGAGTGTTGGTTTATGTAAATTGAATTACCCAAAATGAAAGCTCGAAGCCTTTATATTCAACCTGGTTGAATGTTTTCTCCGTAGTGCATTGGTTTAAACCGCACTCGTCTTAGCCGTCAAGTCGTGTTTTGGATTTCTCATCTTGCAATATGACCGAAAAAAAGTACAAAGACCAGGAGAAGCCATTTCTTGACTTGTACCCCGCGAAACTACACACTGCGGTGTAGCTTTTAGCATGCGACAACAGCGCCAGAAGACGGCCTAGCGAGCAAAGCAAGCAAAACTAGAGGAGTATCATAACCTTCTCCCTTTATATATGTTTTTTTATCCTGCGACGAGAGCATCTGTAATTCCGAAGTATCCACGTGCGCATTCACGTGGCTACTTGCGGATTATTAAAATAAGCAGATGATAGAACATGCATAACATTAATTTAGGCAAAACTCGGTATGTGACACTAGAGAGTTTTAGCTAGTTACGGAAATACGGTACGCAAATGCGCTACCGTGTGACGGTACCGCTCCTCCTTTCCAGGTCGTCGACCTTTTGCCGGTGAAGGCACCCCAACACCACAAAAGCTTTTTCAAAATTTACTGTGGGGTTGTCACGGCTTATTGTTGCCTGTCAGCCCACGCATTGTTAACGAGACACCTGCCGTATGGGGTACGCGTTGTCACTGGAACGGGGAGCGGCAAAAGTGCAACCAGCGGGAAAGGAGGAACGCTACCGCACTGCCTTACCGTATTTGCGTACCGTATTTCCGTAACTTGCTAAAACTCTCTACTATCGCGTTAATGATGAAGCGTGTGTACGGGGTTGTTTTTCACGTATTATTTCTGTTGTCCCCTAGCGGCCTATGTAAATAATAATAATTTAAAGGATTTTAGGTGCCATAACCACATTGTCATTATGAGGCAAGCCGCAGTGGGGAATTCTGTAATAGGTTTAAACACCTGGGTTTCTTGAACGTGCACCTACATCAAAGCAAGCGGGTGTCCTACATCAAAGCAATACGGCCGCCATGGCAGGCAATCGAACACGCTACCTCGCGCTTAACAGCGCCACACTTTATCTGCCAATCGCTCCCACGGCGCATAGACATTATGTCGGTGGCGCTGTAATAAAATTTATTTAGCTGACGCTAAGGAGACCACAGTAGCCTATGCTCTGGAGGGACATTAATTAATTAAACAACTTTAACGCCCTTAGTCAATTGCATTGGTCGTCCGACCCTCACCCTGAAGCATTTTCAACCTCGCCCGTTGTTGCACAGCCTCCGGGTATCGGCGCACTCGAGTTTTGGTACCAATGGTGTTCGCGCCGCAAGCCGGATTTTTAAAATCACGAGCCATACAACGCTCTCGCCTTAATGAATGATAGTTACTTAGTACCATCTGACGGTGCGAAGTGTTTATTGACATTATTGCATGATTGAGACGATGATAATGAGGAATGCGAGGAAACCGAAGAATTTCATCATCTAAGATTTCTGACCAATTCGCGGTCAGTAGATTAGCAGGTGAACATCGTGTCTACTAAGTATGAAAATAATAAAAGGTAGTCCGTGCATCTCAAAGGGGGCCTCACTTTCTGCGAGATGTGAGTCGCGCACTGCAGCACACTGCTTTTAGCGTCATTGATTACAGCACGTGACTTCAGTTAACCTCCCATTGCGAGACGCTCAATGCGGTCACTCTAAAGGCGCCGCGAAGAAAAACAGAAAGAAGGTGGGGCTCGCCATGTAAGCAAAACAGGGCACATCGCCTACGATACGTAAGTGAAGGCAGGGAAAGAACTCCGCTTGCAGAGTTCTTTCCCTGCATCGCCTTGGCGAAGGTATAGGCGATTCGCAAAGCGCCGACGACGCCATCTGCCGCCACGGCTCGGAAGCGCTGACGGGTCCCGGCGAGCAGTGTTCCCGCGAGCGTCTACGCGAGTGCACGGATGGATGTGTTTTTCATCGTAATTTAACGACTCTGGCGGGCCTCAGCGATGTTGAAAAATAACTGCTGCGTTGTCGGCTGCTCAAACACACAGAAA
Source organism: Rhipicephalus sanguineus (assembly GCF_013339695.2). Classification (NCBI taxonomy): domain Eukaryota; kingdom Metazoa; phylum Arthropoda; class Arachnida; order Ixodida; family Ixodidae; genus Rhipicephalus; species Rhipicephalus sanguineus. The sequence continues at coordinate 1,844,701 of NC_051180.1, forward strand.
AAATCGCCAGGAACGCACATCTACAGGTTTCCGGTGCTATTTCATGAGCGAAAGCGACGGCGGCGGTGGATTGCGGCTGTACGACGTAGAAGCTAAGCAATCGCGCTTTGTTTACGGCAGCGTTAGAACGATTACCGTGTTTTTATTTCTCCATTTATGTCGCTACGTCTTCAGCGAACGCTACTACGTTTACACTTGGTCGCCTCGCCTGCATTGTAGACACTACGATTCACATGAGGTTGTTATTACTCATAAGACGCGATACCTTGGCTCTCTTGAAAAACGAATGGCGCGAAGCGCAATACGAGAGAATGTAGGGCAGGTGACGGCTCCTTTACAAAAGCGCCGTGGAATCACACGTGTGCTGTGCGAAATCGGCTGCATTATACCTATTGATGGCACTGGAATGCGATCATCGGTGCAGAATGTTCGCTGTGCGCTTCTGCACCGATGATGACAAGCTTATCGTTTATTTTTTCACAAGTTTATCGTGCTGGTTTCAAAGTTCTACCAACGCTGACCCTTCACGTGGCCGACCCTGTGAAATCTATACGCCGGTGCGACAGCGCTCCCTCAAAATCTACTATATAAACACATAGCACGTAAACAAAGCTACTGTGTCGAGAAAAAACGTTGGTTCACGCGTCAACGCATGCAGGCGTTAGTGATCGGGACGTTATAAAGAAAGCGGTGTACTTACGATGAGCTCCACTTCGTAGGGAAGCTTGTTGACGCTAGTCTGTGACAAACACTTGGCGCGTATGGGGACATTGTCGTCCCACACAACTGTGACATCGGACACATGTCCACTATTATAAAGTGCGGCTCCTTTGCGCACACTGTTGCCGCAAAAGTAAATATCTGGGACGCGCACAAGCGGCAAATCGCACGCGCGCAAATGAGGCGTCTGCTACGCGACCCGCCAGCGGTTCCAACAGCCGCCGCTACGCGGCTTTCAGTGGCGCCCCTATAGGCGCTGAGCATCGCGGATCAGACCAGCGTTAATAATAACATCTGGGGTTTAACGTCCCAAAACCCCGATATGATTATGAGAGACGCCGTAGTGAAGGGCTCCGGAAATTTCGACCATCTGGTGTTCTTTAACGTGCACTGATACCGCACAATACACGGGCCTCTAGCATTTGGCCTCCATCGAAATGCGACGGCCGCGGCCGGGATCGAACCCGCGACCTTCAGGTTAGCGGCCGAGCACCATAATCACTGCTCCACCGCGGCGGACAAGGCCTGCGTTGAAAACAACGTTTACCTTCTTGCTGCACGGTAACAGGGCAGTTCAATGCCTTCCTACTCTTGCAATAGTGAACAGCGAAGTTATTGACAAAAAAAAAGACATTCATGAAAGTTTGCTCAGCTTGCTCCAAACATCGCCTGGTGAGGTGGTACGTTGTCTTACGGTAAACAAACACACGACACAGAGAATAAAAATAAAACGGCTTTTCGAGACCTTTCCACGTCCCTTGCTGAAATAAATGAAATATTTCAGCTCGTAATCAATGTATTAAACGGGTCCTGACGAGGGGCCTTTTAGCGAACTTTACCATGCAAAAATAGAAACGCGCAATTTTGTCCCGAATAAAGCTGCCCGCAAGAGCCGGGTTTCAAGCCGCGACCTCCTACATTTCTGCAGACTAGCTTAGGCAGTCAAACAAGAAGGCGGGTTTCTCGATACTTTATATGAGTCTAATCTGTATCATTACTCTTTCACCAACACTTACCAGAGAGGGAAACGCGGCCTGTGTAGCATGTCATGCGTAAGTCAATGCACTTTCCGACGTATAGGTATGTTATTTAGAAACAAAAAGGGCGCAGTTAAAACTAAAGCGACTTTGTTAAAACCATTCTTTTTAAGATCATCAGACAATATTCTGCATGCAAAGGTACTCATTCTTCCTTTACTTCTGCTGCTTATTCAGCTTTCAAGAAAAAAGTCTGTGGTAGCGAACACGGCCAGGTGTCTTCACATAATAGCGCAAAATATTGATTTTATAAATTGAGGCCAACAAAAATTAGGGACGTCAAGACACTGTACATTCGGAAACCCGCAATCGTCATCACCCCCTCCCAAGCTTGCATTATTTTCTGGAAGTTGGTTTTTTCACATTACAAAAACAGCAGCGCTAAAGGACGCGTTCTTGCTTTCTTTTAAGAAACCCGTCGGAGCCAACAACAATATCATCGGACGAAATATATTGAAGAGGCAGGGGATGAGAAGAAGGGCAGCACGCTCTTTCGAGAGTTCGTAGTTATCAAGCACAGCCAAGCGACTTGTATGTGTGCACCCTTTCAGTGCAACAGGACTGCTGACTCACAGTCGGGCAGCCCAACCGGCCGCTCGTCGCATGCGTTGCGGTTATCTGTCGGCGACTGAGGTTCGCGCTCGCTGGTTGTAGCGGATATCGTCGTCGTGCTTTTTTTTATGTATTGTGGTTTTCTCAATCCGCGCGATTACGGCAAGCGTCATCGCGCGAATTTTGAACGTTGAAGGTCCGTACGCCACGTGGTGTGAAAAACGGTGAACTAGAAGCGATGTCCCGAATTCCTGGGTATGGTGGAGTCACACCACCCCATCACAGAGCGCCGCTGGTGGGGGGGAATAAACTACCACTTTTCCATGAACCCAAAGACCGGTTCCGTGACTGACGACAGGCAGGGGACGAGGGAGTGGGGGAGCAGTGATGCTGCCGCGGTGTGGCGGTAGTAGACAAAGTTCGTTGAACCGTGGAAGCGTCTGGACGTAGGTTGGAGCTCAGGTCAACGGTGGCCGGCAGCCTGACATCGTAGTCGAGCGAGCCCGCCACTCAAGTTCGGACAATCTTCGGCAGCGGCGTGTAACTTGAGTACATGCTCAACCTCGACAAGTGGCGTAAGACAGAGAAGCAGGAGCCCGGAGCTCTAGTGCTCGCAGGGCTTAAAGCCAGGGGGGCCCGGGGGGGGGGGGCGGCCTCCCCTCCATTTTTTCAGGTGGAACCCGGCCCCCCCTCGGCAGTCCGACGTTGGCACTGCGCACCCATTTGACAAGTGCTGTAGTTGAATTTTTTGGCAGTAATGCTTTGTGCGGGGATATTATACTCTGCAGTTTTCCGAATAATGATTTAATGGCGAATGTTTGGTTGACGGGGTGTCGGCAAAACAGAAGAAAACAGAAGAGCTTGGGTGGGGGCTAGTATTATATATATATATATATATATATATATATATATATATATATATATATATATATATATATATATATATATATATATATATATATATATAGATAGAGTCGGCCCCGCCTTGACGCCTCCCAGCAAACGACCCCGCCTGCACCGACATGTCCCGGTGTCCCTCGTATTCGCGACCCTCCAGTCTTCACTGGCGCCGATGGTACCGACGTGGAGGACTGGCTCGCCATTTACGAGCGCGTGACTGTCCCCAATAGATGGGACGAGGCCGGAAAATTGACTAACCTGGTTTTCTACGTCGCGGGTGTGGCGGGCCTGTGGTACAAGAACCACGCATCCGATTTTACGACGCGGTCCGACTTCAAGACCGCCATTATCAACGTGTTCGGCCGACCTGCCGTTCGTAAGCTCCAGGCCGAACAGCGCTTACGTGAACGCGCTCAGCAGACCGGTGAATCATTCATCAGTTACATTGAAGACGTCCTCGATTTCTGTAAGAAAGCCGACGCCACCATGTCCGATTCTGACAAGATCAGGCACATCATGAAAGGCATCGACGACGACGCCTTCACCATGGTGCTCGCCAAGAACCCCAGCACAGTGGCAGAGGTCATAACGCTCTGCCAAAGCTATGAGGAGCTGCGCCGGCAGCGATCGATGACCCGTCGCTCTCCATCACGCGACGCCGAGCTTGCTGGCTTGTCGACCGTACCCGACCACTCCGCGTTGCTCGCAGAGATCAAGACCTTCGTGCGCGATGAAATCGCGTGCCAGTTCTCTCTGCTGGACTTTGCTCGCCCTCGGTACGCTCAACAGCCGTCGACCATCCTTCTGCCTCCCCTCCGTCGAGCAATTGAGCAGGAAATCACGGAGGTCATGCCCGAGTACCACCAGCACCATCCGACTCCTGCACCTTTGAGTTACGCCCAAGTTGTCGCAAGACCGCCCCCATCAATCGCTACGGCTGCCCCACACATTTACGCCGAAGCCTACACTCGACCTCACTCTTTCGAAGCTGATGTACCGGTAGCCTACGCCGACGTCACGCACAGACCACGACTGCAGCCCACCATGCAGTCCTATCAGTTGCCGCCCCGTCAATCCCGTCCTGCACCATGGGCGGGCCCTGCCCCAGCGAACCGATGGCGCACACCTGATAACCGCCCCATATGCTTCGCATGCGGATACGCCGGCCACATGGCGCGCTATTGCAATCGCGTGCAGCCGCCTAGAGACGTGTCGCCTGCCACCATCCAGTGGAACCGGCCGTATTACGACCCACCTACGCCTCCGTCGCCGCCATCTCGCCCAGCTGCATCTACCCGCCGTCACCGTCACCACGACGCCGCTCGCTGTCACCGATGCGACCAAGTCCGGTCCCACGCGACCAGGAAAACTAGTCGTCGCAGTCCACGAGGCAAGGGCTGCGATGCTATCGAACTGCGAAAGCCCTCAGCGAAGACCATCGAACGTGATAGACGTTTTTGTGGACGGTGTTCGCGCATCTGCCCTTACCGATACTGGAGCCGCCGTATCCGTTATGGACGCTAAACTAAGCCGCCTGCTACGAAAAGTGACGACGCCGCTTTCCGGGCTCTCCGTCCGTACAGCCAGCGCCCAAAGTATTCACCCGACGGCGCTATGCACAGCCCGTGTCATCATTCAGGACGCTCTGTACGCCGTCGAATTCATCATAATTTCTTCATGCTCTCACGACGTCATCGTGGGATGGGATTTTCTCGCCCGCCACGACGCCGTCATTCATTGCGCACCAGCCGAATTAGAGCTCTCACCATTCTCACACTTGACGCCGGCAGACAGTTCATTGGCTGCAACCAAGGTCTGTGATGTCGTCAAAGACGACATCACAGTTCCTGCGAATTCGTCAACGGCTGTGTCAGTCTATTGCACCGGTCTCCGCGACGCCGTTGCACTTCTTTCTCCATGTGACCGCGTTTTCACTAGGAAAGGCTTGCTGGTGCCATTTGCGACCGTTGAAATCACTCAGGGCGACACGGATATTTTTGTGACCAACCCATCCCCGTTCATGGTTACGTTGGTGCGAGGGGAATGTCTCGGCAGAACTGAACCCCTCGAAGACGCACAACTTATGGACGCACCGGGTGACACGCACTGCGCCAGCTCCCGTACGCTCAGTGCTGTTTCCACATCTGATTCGTCATCCGCTGATGTATTTCGTTCCTCGATTGCTGACAACCTTACGTCGGTCGAGCGTTCCCATCTTCTATGCCTGTTGGAAGAATTTCGTTCTTCGTTCGATGTCGCGCAAACTCCTCTCGGCCGCACGTCTGCTGTCACCCATTGCATCGACACTGGCGTTCAACCACCACAGTGGCAACGTCCATATCGCATATCTTCAGCAGAGCGTCGTGTATTTAACGAGCAAGTCGACGACATGCTTCGCCGCGACGTTATTCGACCCTCAAACAGTCCGTGGGCGTCTCCTGTCGTTCTTGTTGCGAAGAAGGACGGCTCTGTGCGGTTCTGTGTGGACTACCGACGACTAAATACGATCACCCGTAAGGACGTTTATCCTCTACCTCGAATAGACGACGCCATTGACAGCCTGCAAGGAGCAGAATTCTTTTCATCGCTTGATTTGCGCTCAGGGTACTGGCAAGTCCCCATGGCTGATGACGCTCGACCGAAGACAGCCTTTGTCACGCCGGATGGCTTGTACGAATTCAACGTCATGCCGTTTGGGCTGTGTAATGCGCCCGCGACCTTTGAGCGCATGATGGATACCGTTCTGCGCAACTTGAAATGGCACACGTGCCTGTGTTACCTCGACGACGTGGTTGTTTTCGCCCCGGACTTCTCCACGCATCTTCAACGCCTACGGCATGTGTTGACGCGTTTGAGCGATGCCGGGCTACAACTGAATCTAAAGAAGTGCCGATTTGCAGCACGGCAGCTGACAATACTGGGCTACGTCGTGTCCAAGGATGGAATTCTCCCCGATCCAGCCAAGCTTCGGGCCGTGTCAGAGTTCCCCAAACCTACGTCGGTCAAAGAAATGCGCAGTTTCGTAGGACTATGCTCCTACTTTCGGCGCTTCATCCGCAACTTCGCGACTATTATATCGCCGCTGACGAAGCTCCTCGGCAGCAACGGGCCCCTCAATTCGTGGTCGTCAGAGTGCGATGAGGCTTTCGCAAAGCTCCGTAGTTTGTTGACGTCTCCTCCGATACTACGCCACTACGACCCTACGGCCCCTACAGAGGTACACACGGACGCCAGCGGTGTTGGCCTCGGCGCTGTCCTTGCGCAGCGCAAACCTGGGTTCCCGGAATACGTCGTGGCATATGCAAGTCGTACGCTTACTAAAGCTGAGACCAACGGAGATAGAATGCCTGGCAATCATTTGGGCCCTTACGAAGTTCCGACCTTATTTGTATGGTCGCCCATTTGATGTCGTCACCGACCATCATGCACTGCGCTGGTTGTCGTCCTTGAAGGATCCCTCAGGCCGTCTCGCCCGGTGGGCACTTCGCCTGCAAGACTACGACATCCGTGTGCTGTACCGCAACGGACGCCAGCATGCTGACGCCGACGCCAGCATGCTCCCGCAACGGACGCCAGCATGCTCCCGCTCTCCCTTGCCTGCCGACAATGCCCTCAGCTCAGTGTCTCACATAGCTGTAGCTTCAATCGACGTTCACACCATCGCTACCGAACAACGCAAGGATCAATGGATTGCCTCACTGATAGACTTGCTGACCGATCCATCGGCCACACCATCCTCTCGCGCATTGCGTCGTCAAGCCCACCATTTCGCCGTTCGCGACGACCTCCTCCACCGACGCAATTACGACGGCGACGGTCGCCAGTGGCTACTAGTAATACCCCACAGTCTGCGTTCTCACATATGCGAGTCGTTTCACTCTGATCCGCAGTGTGCACACTCTGGGGTATCGAAAACCTACCACCGCATTCGCCAACGGTACTTAAGGCGAGGAATGTACCGCTACGTGCAGAAGTTTGTTCGCTCCTGCATCGATTTCAGCGCCGCAAAACTTCAACGCACCTGTCGCCGGCAGGTCTGCAACCTCTACCTTGCCCTGACCGGCCGTTTGGGCGCGTTGGCATCGATTTGTACGGGCCACTTTCTCTGACCTCCGCTGGTAACCGCTGGGCCATCGTCGCCGTAGACTACCTCACGCGATACGCTGAAACTGCCGCCCTGCCTGCGGCTACAGCGCGCGATGTGGCCTCCTTCTTGCTCCACCGATTCATGCTGCGTCACGGTCCACCCCAGGAGCTGTTCAGTGATCGAGGCCGTGTCCTCTTGTCGGAAGTCGTCGAAGCCATTCTCAAAGAGTGCAACGTTGTTCACCGCAAAACTACTGCTTACCATCCGCAGACGAATGGCCTCACCGAACGCTTTAACCGCACGCTCGGCGACATGCTCTCGATGTACTATCGGCCAAAGAAGTAAACGGTCCACGACTTAGGCGGCCGGAGCAGCTGCGGGGCCACAACGCGGCGCTGCTACCTCGCACCGCGTAAGGTCCCTGTATTTTTCAAAGGTAGCGCAAACCATTGTCCGAAAAGGAAAGGGAGAATTTCCTCCCCGCCCTCTGCGTCTCTCCTCTCTTCTTCGCCCTTTTGTGCTCCCCTATTGGACTAGGCTCGACACGTGACCAGTTATCCCCGATTACCCCTCCACCTCTTGCTCTGGCACCGCAAAACGACGCCATTATTGGGCGTAGAAAACACAGCCCCACGTGCGCGCGGGCTTCTTATAGCTGTTTACAGTTTGCAAGATGCCATCGGCTGCAGTCAGATGCCAAGTTGTTGCGCTGTTGGCTGCTCGAACAGCACTGCCAAGGGTGTCAAGCTTTTCTTGTGTTCCTCGTTTAAAGGAAAACCTCAAACGGCGAGCGATATGGTTCCATTTTATCGGGAGAAAGAATTTCGATTGCGACGACGGGAGGCTTTGTGAGGCAAATCGACCACTACTAAACCCTTTCGCGTATATTTGTCATTCGAACTCTTTTAGATGGAGCTAAGGCTCGATACTGATACCTAAGTTAGACAAAAAAAAAAAAAAAAGCGGCGTGACATTATTGGCAACGCTTTCTCGCACACTAAATTTGCTGCGAAAATAATTGTTCTGCGAAAATTTACTGCAACGTTTGAGAAAAATATTTTTGCAAGATCTCTGTTTTCTCGCCCAACCCTGGCGCGGCCCGTAAATTTTACAAAATTCATTTGCCAAAAGTCGTTAAAAAGCTTACTCTGAGAAAGTCGGAGCTGTTCCTTTAGCGCTCATAAATAGAGGGTGGTGATGAGATCTGTACGATAAAGGGAGAGACATGCCAAGTAAGTAGCATCGATTGATCACCGTAATTTGCTGAGCGTAAAAAAATTTACTTTATAAAATATGCTGCAAAGCTGCCCGTAGGCAAACTATAATTTTAAACGCATGTTTGTTCTCCAACCCTCTAATTTTTTCCCCTGAACTATATGTTTATTTGAAGCGGGTGTAAGTTTTTATTCTTTGTGTTGTCGGTTTTTATATTTTTTAAAATTTATCCCATTTCTCAGTGTTTCTGATTCGGTGTTACTGATACTCTGTGTTCAGTAATAATTATTATAAGACAGTTGCTGCATGTTTCTTTCTGATGCGCGTTATTATTTGTTGTAGTTTTGAGCACTTCGGCCGTATTTCGTTAGGCAAATTACAGAGGGCACATTAGAGGATGTCTGTATATTTCAGAAACACTTCATGGACGATCAGTTCGAGCCAGTCATCCTTGCGACAAATGGCTGCAAGAAGCTAAAGCCTAATGCGGTTCCCTCCATATTTCTGCATCGGCCAGTCTGGAACAGTCTCCAATTAAAGAGCTAGCTCCAATTAATGAGCACGAGCAGCACGCGATGGAAGCAAAAAGATATTTACCTGAGGGGGCAACAGAAGCGCGTCAACCCAGTTCGAAATTAAAAAAAATGCATGCTGGGGGTATTTAGCAAATAGGTGCCTCCGCCGTGTTGTGTGTTCATAATTTGACGTAGCGTCTGATTTTCCGAAATGCGTCTTGTGAACAAACACCACGGTATCGGAAAAGAAAAACGGCAGCTGCAAAGACTTTCTAGGATTGCGTTTAATATGTTCAGCCTCTTGTTCGCCTGGTGCGAGCGACGCGTCCTATACTTCTGAAATCAAATACAATGCACAAATGCTAGGTTTTCAAGTTGTCAAAACAGGTCCCAGGTCCAGAAAGCTGTTCGCGCGTAAGGTGCCGCAGTGAGATTTTATATATACCGGCACCAGTGTGCGATTTGTTGCTTATAAAACGCGAAATGATAGCTAATGTACCGACCAACCGCAAACTATTTTTACAACACATCTTACGTACGAACAGCTATGTGAATCTGCGCCCAGAATTGTCGCGTTTCTAAGCAAGTGCAAGCAAGCGCTTCGACGCGCCTCATGCGGGCCGGGCGCGCCTTGAGTCTCGCCTAGTCTCGCCCAATAATGGCGGCCGGGCGAGGAGGAAACGGTACTGCTCTCGCCCTCTATCGGGTCAGCGGCGCACTGTTAGGATTGTCGACTACGAGCGCGCCCGCATGTTTCAGGCAGGCGACGACGTTTGCGGCGGCCGCTCTTCGCCAAGAACGGCATTTTTTTTCTTTTTGCGAGTATAAGTGCCCCATGTTGACTCATGTGTACTTGTGTTTCACTTTTATGTCGAAAAGTCGGTCTGTCGGCCACTCTCGTCGGCATTCAACCACCCTATCGTCCCCTTTCCGCCTCGAGGCACCCGAGGGAGGCAGAGAGCCGCTTGTCGCTCAGAACCAAGCTACGAGCTCGTCTTCCCATAATGAGGAGGGGGAAAACAGCTTTGTGCACCGGAAACGACAAACAATGAGAGCCTTTGCGCCTTTGTTTTTGTTTTTTTCCTGCCTGAAAAACCTTTCAAACTACAGCCGTTTAAAGCTGTAGCCGAAAAACAAGCATGCAGCGACTCTTGTTAACGTAAGCATTCAACAAAACTTCGTCCTCTTTTTTCCTCAAGCCATTCGAGAGAGAGAGGCCCCACTCAGTCCGTCTATTCGCTGAAAACCGAACTGCAAGCCCTAACAACAACAAAAAAAAAGAAAAGAAAAAGCCGACAAAACACAGCTGCTTGCGCCGGAAACAAGTTCTTTTCCGTCCCGTTGTGCCAGCCATCCACGCGGGGCACAGTAGATGACCCCCCCCCCCCCACACACACACACAAACAGGCTAACAACGCACACACACACACAGGCGAGCGCACAGACAGTGAAACTGCAAGCGCCCATCAGTTCGTCACTGGTTGTCGTCTGCTAGGAAAGCGCATCGCCAGCCAAGGCCGCCAGCCCGCGCGTGAACGTGAGGAGAAGAAGCGACGATCGTGTGTTGTTCTGCGGTTTCCGTAGGATTGAAATGGCAATAACGTGTGTTTCAAAAGGAGTTCTTGGTCGCTTGGTACGAAGTTGCACGCGAGTGGTCAGTGTGTGGTCTGAAAGAAGAATTGATGTGCGCGATGGAATTTTCCGACATTATTGGGAAATGCAGAGTGCAATCGAAAACCGTGGATTACGACGTACGAGTGGAGGTGAGCTTTTGATTTTTCAGTGCTCTACGTGTGCTGAGCCATACCGAACTGTTTTCGTTCCTAACGAAGAGGACGCGGCAAACTTGTGTCTGATTCCGCACCGGCTGCCCCTGCTCGCCACTCTGGCTGGCGAGAAATCACGCGTGAGAGCAGAAGACGCAGACAGGCACATTGCCCTTCTAGGTGGCCGTTGTCAGCCTGCTATCTTCCTATTTCTTTGTGACCTTGTAAGCTTGTGTATACAATTAAAATAAATAATAAAAGGCGAAAAAAAAACGCACGAGAGTGGGGACACTTAAGGACGGAATTCGAGGCGTTGCTTACGCAGCCCCACACAGCTGCGGTAGAGTTGTCTTTCATTTTCGTCCGACTTCTGAGGTAACCCGCAGAATTTTAAAGCTAGTTGCTTCCGAACGGTGTTCCTACAGCTGTTGTGCCAGCCATGCACGCAAAAGTACGGAAAATTACCGGAGTTCTGCGACGTTTTTACGTCCTTTCGGCGAGGAGCCATGCGTTTCTACCGTGACTGCGGGCACGGGAGCAACAAACGACAATCCTAAGTTTTCCGCCGTGGCCGTCCGATGGCGCTGCCTGTTCGGTTCAAAGCTGCAGCGCACTAGGCCTCTACTGGCGGCGAGAGCGCGCGGGGTGATGCGAAACTTCGCCCTCGCCCTCACGCCAGGCCTTCTCACGCTTGGTAAATTTGTAGTGCACCGTTCGGTTGCTCTGCTGCTGACGGTCGCGACGAAGGCAACCGTGCACCGCCGCTAGTCCATCACATGGCGCTGTCGCGCATTGGCGGTTAGAATTACTGTATATGCTACTTTTAGGTAGCAGAGTTGCGCATCTGTCTTCCAAACGCCGCTAGCAACCATGCATTGCGGAGAAGCTGACGCTCGGCCAATTTTTGTATTTCTCGACGCCGCCGCTGCAGCTCACTCAATTAACACTAGTCATCGACAGCCAATGTTTATCGCCGGCCTTCGACACGCCAGACATGTTTATCGGCGACGCGGTAGGCATGTCGGTAGGCATGTCGCCTGCAAAAATGGAGTGCGACTTCGCCGAACAGCTGTGGTTGCTAGCCGGACCTATGCGCTACTCTGCTACCTAAAGGTAGCATATACAGTGACTCTATTGGCGGTCGGGCGTAGGGCAACAATCCGCAGCACTGCGAAGGAAGGAAGACCCGTCCTGATTTTACAGCGAAGGTTTTTGTGCAGACCATGTGCCGTCGTTGTCGGTCTTCGCTAAATACCACGTGTTCTTGCGGGCCACGTAGTTTCTTTCGTGGCTGGGTGGAATCAATCGTCAAAAACCGTATCAGATTCGCCCCCTGTGACCCCTGTGAAAATGCTTACCTTATACGCGAATCTTATATGGTTTTCGACGATTGATTGCACCCAGCCGCGAAAGAATCATGTTTAAGCTGGTGGTTTGCGCTTATTCCCAGCTTATGTAGTCTCTTGGTGTCTGCGCACACGAAGTGAGTGGAAAACAACGCTGCTCCAACGGAAGAACACTAGAAAATCGCGGTTAAGAAAGCGGGTTCCAACAATCCGCTCCCCTTCGTCGGAGCAAGGTGGAATCATGCGATCCAACTTTCCACGTCAAAGAGATTACAGTGGTGGTCCTCGCGCCCAATATACAGAGCTTTGGATTAGTGGCCCTGCACATTCCATCTCAGCTAGAACTATGGGAAGACCACGAGTTGTGCGTACTCCTGAGGAAGAAGCTGCCTACCGCGAGCGCCAGTGACAGTTGGCTCGTGAACGGTATCGTCGCGTCGTCATAGAGCCGACCCCGAGCTCCGATACTGCGATCCAGAGATGCCGAGTTTAAACGGCGGCCGCCGAAACCACACGCGCGCGCGCTCGCGCGCACGCACACACACACACACACACACACACACACACACACACACACACACACACACACACACACACACACACACACACACACACACACACACACACACACACACACACACACACACACACACACACACACACACACACACACACACACACACACACACACACACACAGAGAGAGAGAGAGAGAGAACCGCGAAAAGCGCTCCTAAAGCGTGGTCACCACGGGAAGGACGCAAAGGCGAAAATGAGGTGAAAGAATGGTTAAACAAAAGATGCACAATAAAGACTGCTTGCGATGTTCTACTTGCATTGTGTAATGCTCAGTGTAACTAACAAAGCTTCGCTGTTCTGCCATCTTCACGGAGTGGAAGGAGTGGTGATTCTTTTTGTTTTGCTTATATTCGCCTTCAATTTCATATTGGCGCCTGTCGCCTGCGTCCGCCGCTGCTCGATACTAGACAACATCGCGCAAGGCGCCGCGACTGTGGCTTAGAGCACTGCATGGGCCGTGATTCTCGGCCCGGGCCCGGCCCGGGCCCGGAACTCGTTCAAGTTTACCCGCCCGTACCCGGCCCGGTGACTCAAAGTGAGGCCCGGACCCGGCCCGAACCCGAGAAAATCTTTCGCCTACCCGGCCCGGCCCGACCCGACCGCAGATCGGGCCCGACATAGGCCCGAGCGAATAATCTAGGTGGTGTTGCCCGTGTACATGCAATTGACAGCAAGACGTTTCAAGTGACAAATGTCTACTCTTTGTTTGTGCATGTTTCGCTAACAATTACACATTAACCTACAGTAATTTCTTGTAAAATGCGGCTCACGATGGAAACATGTAGCTGAGTGGGGGTACGATGAACGTTTGTTCGGGCGCCTATTTTGTGTGCAAATACAACTGGGATCATCAAGAGCGTTTTGTAGCATATATTGCAGCAAGGAAAGTGATGGACAGAATGAGCTCAGTTTTAATAGGAAGCCCAATACGGTGAAACCTCGGTGATACGATCATAGCTCATACGAATTTCGGGGTGATACGAATAATTTTTTGTTTGTCCCGGCAAAGGCCCATTGGCCTGCAATGTAATGTATTACGGTTGTTACGAACCGATTTTCACCCAGCCACGATTGATACGAACGTACGCTACCGCCCATGGGTACGAATAGGTGCCTTCCGCGCTGTCGCGGAAAACGCGCCAAGCACGTGCGAGCGCGGGAACGCAAGCGTGGGCATGCGCGCCGCACCGCACCGCCAAATCGTCAGAATCACGGTGTAAGAAAAACACTTTCCTTACGGTCCGAATAAACCTTCAGAAACGCGTTACGGCCTCCGAGATTGTGCGCGCGAATCTTTAAGGCTCTTACGTGCCCCCGTGTGCCTTCGCGTTTAGATTACAGAGGACATTAGCGCCATGCTCTTTTTTCTAACATGTCGACGCGGGCTGCTATCGTTGTACTGTGTTTACACGTGCCTGCATCGAGCATCAGACATCCTATGACAGGTGGACGAGGACCGAAAGAAGGCGAGGACGGTCTTGGCGAAGGAACAAGGCCTCACATCAACATCCGCGACCGTTGAGGTTGCACTTGTGCGGGCGCGGCCCTAAATCTCCCAAAAAGCATCCCCAACGCTTCCGCAATAACAAAATCATAACACAGGAGCATGGTATAATAATTTTCTGGCCTTGATCCATCGCGTCAAAGCGCCTCTTTTGTTGCTTTCGCTGCAGTACTCTGGTGTCATGCAAAAAAAGGCATACTAAAATTTGGAAGGAGCTACTGCTGTCGCGGGTCACAACGCACCTGGTTCATTAAATAAATACGAGCATACGGGCCGTATATTTACGAGTGCTGGTATAATTGCCGACATCTAAACACTTAACTGACAATTATTCAGGGTCCTTGCTGACGTTGCTGCGGCCCTGAAAAACAACACATGAAAATGTACGCCAGCTTTCTTTTGTCGCATGCTAATTTTCCATGCTTTCTGGTGATATGAATTTCGGATGATACGAATATTTTTGGTGGTCCCGTGAGATTCGTATCACCGAGGTTTCACTGTGTTTGTTTTTATTGCACGCTTTATTGAATGTTAAAGCATGCTCTAACGAAAAAGTGAATCGCGCACTCTTCTGGAGAAGTAGCACCTGTCTTCAGCCTAGTAGCGCCTTGCCACAGCAAGAGAAATAGACAAAAAAGGCATATTTATTACCTTCGTTGTAAATACACTATCCTAGATAAAAATTACAACGAACCGCGTGCACCACGCGTACTTTTAGTAATACGTATATAAGCAGCCCAAAGGGAGAAAAAAAACTATTTGTCAAAACATACTTTTCACATATCACACAACTGCTAGTACAGTTTTTTTGTGTGTGTGGCATAGTTTATAGTTTATTTTTTCACATGGTTATTCTCCCCAAAATTAAATTATCAAGAGGTTCCGGCTTGAAGCGCGCCATGCGCTGTTGCATCACATATCCAGCCGCACTACAGTTTCTTGCGCTGCTTGCGCTAGCCGCAGGGGCGCACATCTGCCTTGCGGATTGTGAAGGCGGCAGCAGCCGTTCTTACCTTCCACCACTGGACAAATCTAGGATATATTTGTGGACCTCTGCGGAATGAATGTAGTAGCTGTCCACCTGATGCCTTCATTTCTCTTTTTCCCGAACAACGTGCCACTCTTCAATATTATGTTTCAAACTCCTCCTTGATGACTTCTTCCCGTTTTCAGCAGTGTATGTTATGCACGGTTTGCACTATGCTTCTTTTTTTCATGTTTTAATGGTGTATGCCTTCCTAACGATGTTGTACCGGCAGAAGGTGGTCATTGGGCTACGCGGGTAGGACTGGCAGGAGATGGACGAAGCGATTTCGGTCTATTTTCGGGGTTCGTTCCAGTTTGGTAATAAGGGCGCGAATAAGCTTCTCGACGCTTACTCATTGGATGAATGTGGTTCGACGTAAGGGGAACATCGCACAGTACGGCGGACCTATGCTAATCCTGCACATTCCAACTCGGTTGCGGCAGTATCATGTAGCTCTCTCGGGCTGCATGCGGCCTAGGGATCTCTTGCTACTGTCTTCGTCCAATTTTTTTTTATTTCCTTTATATGTACGTTCCGGAGCTACACAGGCATGACAGGTCTAAAGATATTTTTGTTCGAGAGGCACCCCCTGCGGTCACCATGTGTTGATACATAACCGTGAAACAAAACTATATTTCAGAATCGGCGGCCAGATTATAGTCCGTTTGGAGATAGGTATCTATATGTTGTTGGAATCCTCCCGCCAAATCCCCTTCAGAAATACCCATATATGAGATATGGGAAAGGTCTTCTTTCATATGGCAACGTGAGCTGACATTCTGTACAAGCTATCCCCTACCTTCGTCGCGGTCCTGGCCCTGGCGGGAGTAAATTTTCGTGAATGCGGCCTGTTAGCTGAGATGAATTCGAGAACCCTGATATAGCGTAACAAGACGAAAGCTCAGACCTTAACAATGTGGGCACACAAAGCAGGCTGTGCATATCTATCTCGCGTCACATGACCACTGGGAGGTGTGAAGGAAAAAAGAATGGGTCTTTATAGGGATTCTATGTAACAGTACCCCGCGCTGTCATTGCGTTTTAGTGAAGGGCTGGGACTTTCAAGAACGTTTCTACGCTTTGGAGCTCTGTGGCCGTTCTGGCGATGAAAAGTTAGAGGTATAAATTTATTGTATTACATTTATTACTGTGATTACAAAATAACCTTTGAGATATAAAATAATAGCGAATGCAGCTTATAAAGCACGGAAAAGAGAGATGTTGACTACATAAGCGTCTCGTCTATTTACTTTTAGCTCGCCCGTTTCAGATAAATCAGGTAGCCCCATATGCGAGAAGCAAGAGTAGTTCATTACTTGACTCTCAGAAAACTTCTTCAAATAGCCTGCCCCAGATAAAAAAAAAACAAAAAAACGCTTCTTGTTTTTCGAGATAAAATGTGGAACATACGTGTATTCACAGCGTATGTGTAATAAACTTAGAGGGACACTAAAGAGGAAAACAATTCGTGTATTATCAGAAAATTACCCTTTTAAAATTCCAAAATCACGGTCGCCGCGACAAGACTCTCGGTAAACGAGAAAACGAGCAAAAAAAAAAAAACGCGAGTAGTGACGCCACCTTGAAATTCGCGCTGCAAGCGCCGTGACGTCATAGATTCCGACGGCGTCTACTGGGGCCTACGTAGTTCCTAATCGGTAAAAATGAAGTACATTGACCTCAGAGGGGGTCATACATACATCAACATACCAAATTTCAAAAATTTTGTTGAGCAAATGTCGCCAAAATACCACTACAGTTGAAACCCGCAATAACGAAATCGGTGGGGAAGGCACAAAATTTCGCTCTTGCGGGAATTTTGTTGGCGCGAGAATGCGGCAGAAAATACATGGAATTTACAAAAAACACATTTTATTTCCAAAAGTCAGTAAGTTTGCTTTGGCGGGCCTTACCATGCAGCACTTGCATACCTCTCGATCGGGAATCTCGTTTGCCACGGCACAAAGTTCGCCCCACGCACTGGTCAGTGACGGCGGCACTGCGCTGTCACCAGTACAGTCATCAAGTGCGCCTACAAGCGAACCTTCTTCCGGCTCCGCTGGATCAGCGCGGATCAGCGCAGAATCGTGGACAGCGAGTTGCACGCAACGGCGAATTCTTCGGCCATGTCCTTTTTTTACCTGCCCTTTTCCACCTCACTGATGATTGCAGCCTTATCTTCCAGCGTGATGAACTTCCGCTTTTTCGTTGGAGGCGGCATCTTCGCAGGCAGCGAAATCGTACGAAGCAATCGCAACACAGAGTTCACGTTGCACCAAGCGACCAAGCAAACGCTCCACAAATGGCTCCACACACGCGACCATGCGCGCGCAAAGCCGACAAAGCCAAGCACAGAGCCAAGTCAACGAACGAAACTCCATGAGAAATGTGGATCTGGCTACGTGTCCGCGATAACGAGCAGGTGTTTCGGCAAGCCATCATCATCTTCATTGTCGCCAGCTTTATGTTTTTTTGTAAACAATGACGGCGGCTGCTTCTCAAGTGTGATGTAGCGATAGTTTTGCACAATTTAAGTGTAGCGTGAATGCATTTCAGCAGTTTTCGAATGTTGCGAGAGTAGATTATTTGCGCACTCTTGTTTCAATAATTTCGTTAATGAGGGACTGCGGTATGAATATATTTCGTAGTCGCGAGTTACGAAATGCATTGACTCCTATGGGCGTTCGCCGGTGCTCCGAAAATACTTCGTTGCGGTGAGAATTTCGTTCCCTCGGAATTTCGTTATCGCGGGTTTCGACTGTATTACACTTGGAAATCCATGGCGGGCCGCGCAGAGATTTCGGAGCGAAATTCGAAAATGGAACTTTGACTTAGATTTTTTTCTGCTATAAATAAACTGATGATGATGAAATTAACGACACTCTAGTTCTCAGAGTGCACTTTATCAGCCTAAACCGATTCAGTGTTCCACTTTTAGTGTCCTTTTGGGAACGGAGCAAAGTCCAAGCCCGGCCCGACCCGAGCCCGCCACCTCAAACCCGGGCCCGGCCCTAAGCCCGGAGTTCCAGGCCCGAGCCCGGCCCGGGCCCGCAGTGAAAACTACTTTACCCGGCCCGGCCCGGCCCACGGGCCGGGCCGGGCTCGGGTTTTCGGGTAGGCCCGAGCCCGTGCAGTGCTCTACTGTGGCTACCGTGACGCGCGGTTTTTCACGCCGGCGTGATAAGGTACCGAGCATTGCTGCGGGCGCGGCTATCGGCGTGAGGGCGAGGGCGAAGTTGCGCGTCACCCCGCGCACTCTCGCCGCCAGCGCGCGGTGCGAGGTAGCAGCGCCGCGTTGTGGCCCCACAGCTGCTCCGGCCGCCTAAGTCGTGGACCGTTTACTTCTTTGGCCGATAGTACGTCGCCGCCGACCTGCCCTTCGTTACGTACGCCTACAATACCGCCCCTCAGAGCACTACTGGTTTCTCACCCTTTTTCTTATTGTATGGCAGGCACCCGTCGCACACAATCGACACAATCCTTCCCTACAAGCCGGATAGCTCTGAATGTGCGCCTATTTCTGCCACAGCCAGACTTGCTGAGGAGTGTCGTGAGCTCTCCGAGACCTTCAGTACGCATAAGTTGACTATGTCGCGCCCTCGACGGCGCATGTCCGAAGCTGGTTCGACGGGTTCGATCAGGTAGTTGACCGGGGATGTGCACTCGATGACCCGGTAGGGGCCTTCGTATTTCGGCAGTAGTCTTGAAGAGAGGCCAGTGTCAGTGGTAGGGACCGAGAGCCATACGAGCGCTCCGGGGAGGAACGTGGACTCAGAAGTGGTGGTGCCACCGCGAAGGCTCTTCTGCCGCTCTTGTTCGTGCGTTTTAAAGGTCTTTTCAAGCTTGCGACACTCTTCAGCAAGCCTGGCTGTGTCAGATATAGGTGCACAATCAGATGGATCGGGCTTGTAGGATAGTATTGTGTCAAAGGTGTGCGACGGGTGCCTTCCGTACAACAGGAAGAAGGGCGAAAAACCAGTAGTGCTCTGAGGGGCGGTATTATGGGCACACTGCGCTTCTAACTCTCCGCTGACGGGAACGCCTCTAGCGGCGGCGCGCGCGTCCCTGGGTTGATAGAAGCTTTCGAACGCCGCGGCCGGTGGCAGCTTTCGTGCGAGCTCCTTCGCGTTTTTCCGCAGTTTTGCAAAGCGTTTCTTTTTTGGCAGTCGTTTCATGGCTGAGCGTCACAGCAACAAGGTTTGTTGTGTGGTGGGCTGTCACGATACTTAAATCAATTCACCTGGAACAAAGTTTTACCGCTTCCCGAAGGCGCACTGGGTGATTCGAAATAGTAGGCGCAAAGGCGACTACGGACGAAAAGCGAGACACACACAGGGAGAAGGAGAGACACCAGCGTTCGATACAACTTGTTCGCCGTTACAAGTACGACTTTTTGTCATTTTATTTGGTGCAGGGTGTTACGTTTATTCCATGTGAGAGACGCCCTTGGAATGAAATATTGTTGCAGACCTGCCTTAATTGTGATACACCCATTATTCATAGTCTCCATTGGATTGGATTGGAAACACTTTATTAACAAAGTCCAGAGCCGTGTGCCTTAGCACACGGCGGGCCGCTCATCATAGTCTCCATATGGCGATATTTTTTTTCACGCTGAATCGGTATCGCGAAAACATTGTTTAATTCTAGGTTGGAAGTCCACAGAAAATAGCACAATTTGCAGTAGGCATTTCGTGGGCAATGCTAAGGCCAGTGAACAGGAGCACCCAGCCTACCTCCCAACGATTTTTCCATTCCCTTACCAGAAGGCAGGAACAGGTTGCTCTCGTGAACGTTACGAAGGTGCAGCAACATTTATGCGTGCTTTGCATGTTGTTTAGGCATGACAGTGATGAATATTCCTTTCATTCTAGACGTATTCGATTCACAGTTTATATATTTAGGGCTAGTGTATCTGTTTATCGCTTGCCATGCTCGCATGCTATTTTCGTTAGCATTAAACAACAGAAAACGTCGTGTTAAAATCAGTTTTCTATATCTCTGCAGCTACACGGCCACTGCCGCAACGTGCTTGCACTAGTCGGCTACGCCCGCTCTGCAGTCGCAGGTCGCGTCAACGACGCATCTGTTTCGAGAGAGCTTCAGGAAAAAAAGAAGACAGAATGAAATAAAACGAGACCTTTGAATAAAAATGCTTACTTACTGTTAACTTCATTGTCTTCGATGGAGCGTTGATACGCGTTTGGAACACACACAGACCTGACACCACGCTTTCGTCTGCAGAGGCACGTTTCTGATATCATGTACAGTAGCGCTCAATATGACTTGCAACACGGGAGCGCGTGGCCTCACGAGTTTATAGATTTCGCATTCCTGCCATCAGCTCTTAATTCTACAACTAAACGCTGTTCTCTCACTGGGAAATGTCCCAAATAAGAAATACTATGAAGTTACCGAAATGGAGCAAGTTGAAGCCGTGCGCAAATAAGCTCGTGAGGCCACGCGCTCCCGTGTTGCAATTCATAATGAGCGCGATTGTACATGACCTGCCTCGTACAGAAACTTGCCTTTTTCAATGTTTACCCCCCTGAAAAATCTATCCATACCTTCGACGGTCTGAACACAAGCCAGAAGTTGCAGAGGAACGCACGCAGACGACACCATGCTTGCACAAGCAGCCGCGCGTGTGGTCAGGAAGGGAACGCTATCACCCCAGGGACGCGGAAACGGCCGCGTTGGCGCTGAACGCCGCCGCGCTGGTGGAGCCGCCTATGCAAGCGCAGCGTGCCCATAGGCGTAGCTGACGAAGGGCAGAATGGCATCCCTATTTGTGTGATCGGCGGCGACGTACATTGAGAGCATGTCGCAAAGCGTGCGGTTAAAGCGTTCGGTGAGGCCATTCGTCTGCGGGTGGTAAGCAGTAGTTTTGCGGTGAACAGCATGGCACTCTTTGAGAATGGCTTCGACGACTTCCAACAAGAAGACACGGCCTCGATCGCTGAGAAGCTCCTGGGGTGGACCGTGACGCAGCATGAATCGGTGCAGCAGGAAGGAGGCAACATCGCGCGCTGTAGCCGCTGGGAGGGCAGCGGTTTCGGCGTATCGCGCAAGATGGTCAACAGCGACGATGGCCCAACGGTTACCAGCCGACGTCAGAGGAAGTGGTCCATACAAATCGATGCCCACGCGCCCAAACGAACGGTTAGGGCAAGGTAATGGCTGTAGACCGACTGGTGACACGTGCGTTGAAGGTTTTCGGCGTTGGCAATCGAGGCAGGAGCGGAAGAACTTCTGCACGTAGCGGTACATCCCTCGCCAGAAGTATCGTTGTCGAATGCGGTGGTAAGTTTTGTATACCCCAGAGTGCGCGCATTGCGGATCAGAGTGGAAGGACTCGCATATTTCAGCGCGCAGACTGCGGGGTATCACAAGTAGCCACGGGCGGCCGTCGGCGTTGTAACTGCGTCGGTGCAGTAGGTCGTCTCAAATGGCGAAATGGTGGGCTTGACGACTCAACGCGCGAGTGGTTGGTGTTGCCGACGTATCAGTGAGCAAGTCTATCAGCGAGGCGATCCATTTATCCTTGCGCTGCTCGGCAGCGATGGTGTGAACGTCGATGGAAGAAACATCAATGTGAGATACTGAGCAGGAGGCATTGTCGTCAGGCAAGGGGAGCGTGAGAAAGCGTGAGAAAGCGTGAGCGAGCGTCGGCGTCAGCATGCTGGCGTCCGTTGCGGTACAGCACGCGGATGTCGTAGTCTTGCAGGCGAAGTGGCCAGCGGGCGAGACGGCCCGAGGGATCCTTCAATGACGACAGACAGCATAGTGCGTGATGATCGGTCACGACATCAAAGGGCGACCATACAAATAAGGTCGGAATTTTGTAAGGGCCCAGATCATCGCCAGGCACTCTTTTTCCGTTACGGTGTAATTGGTCTCGGCTCTAGTAAGCGTGCGACTTGCGTATGCTACGACATATTCGGGGAACCCTGGTTTGCGCTGCGCAAGAACAGCGCCGAGGCCTACACCGCCGGCGTCCGTGCGCACATTCGTTGGGGCCGTAGGGTCGTAGTGGCGTAGCATGGAAGGAGACGTCAACAAACGACGGAGCTTTGCGAACGCGTCGTCCAATTCGGACGACCCACCAGGAGCCGCTGGAGAGCGCAACCGTTAAGCCGTACCAATTGATTCGCCACAATATATATATATATATATATATATATATATATATATATATATATATATATATATATATATATATATATATATATATATATATATATATATATATATTGTAGAGAAGCATTGGAACGCTCTAATGGGTCGTCCTCTCGAGCGCCTCCTAGTGGGTCGCCCTCTTCGCCTCTTCTCGGGGAGCACGCCCCTCGTGCTCGTGCTCGTGAGCGTCTGCGAGTCTGCGCTCTGTCGTTGTGCATCGTCGCCGTCAATCCCGCCGTCAATAAACGCCTTAACAAAGTGGTGGAGGTGCTGTACCGTCACCGCTACTTCGATCTCCATTCGATGCCCCTGGAGCTTCGATCCCGTACCGTGCCATCTACCATGCCGCAAGACGCCGCTCAGCAAACGCCGCCTCCTGCTCCGACCGCTTGTCCCGGTGTCCCCCGCATCCGCGACGCGACCCTCCTATCTTCACCGGCGCGGATGGCACCGACGTGGAGGACTGGCTCGCGATTTACGAACGGGTGAGTGTCCCCAATAAATGGGACGAAGCAGGCAAGCTGAGCAACTTGGTTTTCTACCTCGCGGGTGTGGCAGGCATGTGGTACAACAACCATGCATCCGATTTCCCGACGTGGTCCGATTTCAAGACCGCCATCGTCGACGTGTTTGGCCGCCCTGCCATCCGTAAGCTGCAAGCCGAACAGCGGTTACGTGAACGGGCACAACAGGCCGGCGAATCGTTCACGAGCTACATAGCGGCGCTCGGACACGGGCGCGAGATGGGGCAGCGCGACAAAGAGAAAGACGACGGTCAGAATAGAACAGTCGGCCCGCAGCAAGGGTGCTGTCTCTCATTCCTTGCAATATACCGGGTGTCCGAGCTATCTTTAGCCAAGGGTTAAAAAATACCATGTTAGAGGCAGGCGAGTGAAACCAGTTGCCAATTGCTGACAGCCACCTTGCGCACTACAGACAATCTTTTGTTTTGTAATTAACTAATTTGTTAATTAGGAGAATTTAACTAAATTGCGAAATATTGACTTTAGGCAAGGAATGCTGCTTGCAAAGTTCGAAACCGTCTTCAGAAACCCCAAATGCATTATTTTTTCGATAAAGGAAGTCTGACGCATACCATTTTTACCAAGAGAGTTGACTGTTGGGCTAGTTGGTGTTCAGACATGGGAACCATCGTTAAAGGCGCAACACCACACAACACAAGAGAAGACCAGACGAGCACAGGCGCAAACTAACAACTGATTTATTGAAGGCAGATCTCCAGGCATATATACCAACAGGCTGCGCAGGCGCAACATCAGAACAATCCTCGGAAAACATCAAAAATATCGCGAAAGAAAATCAATTTCAGCTTTGTAAAGCGCAATGGAAGTGTCGCTGACACACGCCTCACCTGCTTTCCTGATTAGAAACGCTTCTAACGTTTCACGAGCCGTTTTTTGTCTGCTTCTACCTACAATTTTTGCGCATCGGAAACGTGGTTCACAATTCGGGCATGTCATGCAATGGTCGACAAGATGGCTTCGCTCTTTGTTAATTAGATTTCTTGCGTGTTCCCTGAGCCGGTCATTGAGGCAGCGCCCCGTCTGGCCGATATATACTTTGCCGCAGGTCAGGGGAATCTCGTACACGACGTTGCTGGCACACTGAACGAAACGTCGTTCATGGTTCTTTTTGCAGCCTCCCTTTTCCTCCGCACAGGTGGTGCGACGGCTCAGCTGAGCGAGCTTCTGGGGGCCGAGAAAGCCAACGGCACGTTGAACCGGCTAGCCACTTTTTTCAGGCTATGTGTGACCTTATGCATGTACGGCACCACTTCTGGCCTCTGGGCGCCCACCAGGGGCTTCGCGGCATCTGAGTAGCAACGGTGCTTCAACTTCTTAAGCAGCGTCTCAGCAACAGACAAGACGACCGACCCAGGGAAGCCGGCTGAAAAGAGCCTCCCCAATTGAAAGTTAAAACTATCCTGCACCTTGTGAATGCACGACTTCCGAAGTGCTGAATCTAAACAGAGAGTAGCGATGCCTCTCTTTACCGTTTTTGAGTGAGCTGAATTGTACGGAAGGAGCTCTTTTTGTGCACTACGCCCAGCAAACATGACTTTCGTTGAACGTCAATTGCAAATCTAAAAACTGAAGCCTACTTTCTTCCGGACGTTCAAAAGTGAAGGTTAGCCCTTTCCCAAGATGTTTAAAATCTTCTAGCACACACTTCTGCGCATGCTCATATGAGGATGAGCACTTGTCATATGAGAGAGTACGCCCGCGTGCACAAAAAGAGCTCCTTCCGTACAATTCAGCTCACTCAAAAACGGTAAAGAGAGGCATCGCTACTCTCTGTTAGATTCAGCACTTCGGAAGTCGTGCATTCACAAGGTGCAGGATAGTTTTAACTTTCAATTGGGGAGGCTCTTTTCAGCCGGCTTCCCTGGGTCGGTCGTCTTGTCTGTTGCTGAGACGCTGCTTAAGAAGTTGAAGCACCGTTGCTACTCAGATGCCGCGAAGCCCCTGGTGGGCGCCCAGAGGCCAGAAGTGGTGCCGTACATGCATAAGGTCACACATAGCCTGAAAAAAGTGGCTAGCCGGTTCAACGTGCCGTTGGCTTTCTCGGCCCCCCAGAAGCTCGCTCAGCTGAGCCGTCGCACCACCTGTGCGGAGGAAAGGGAGGCTGCAAAAGAACCATGAACGACGTTTCGTTCAGTGTGCCAGCAACGTCGTGTACGAGATTCCCCTGACCTGCGGCAAAGTATATATCGGCCAGACGGGGCGCTGCCTCAATGACCGGCTCAGGGAACACGCAAGAAATCTAATTAACAAAGAGCGAAGCCATCTTGTCGACCATTGCATGACATGCCCGAATTGTGAACCACGTTTCCGATGCGCAAAAATTGTAGGTAGAAGCAGACAAAAAACGGCTCGTGAAACGTTAGAAGCGTTTCTAATCAGGAAAGCAGGTGAGGCGTGTGTCAGCGACACTTCCATTGCGCTTTACAAAGCTGAAATTGATTTTCTTTCGCGATATTTTTGATGTTTTTCCGAGGATTGTTGTGATGTTGCGCCTGCGCAGCCTGTTGGTATATATGCCTGGAGATCTGCCTTCAATAAATCAGTGTTAGTTTGCGCCTGTGCTCGTCTGGTCTTCTCTTGTGTTGTGTGGTGTTGCGCCTTTAACGATGGTTCCCACATTTTTACCAAGCTGCAAAGAAAGCCCGCGAAATACAAAAAGAACCACGTGAGAGAGAGAGAGAGAGAACAACTTTATTGTGGTCCGTTACAGACGTGGGGAAGAGCATCCCCCGCGCCCACCCGGCTATTCCCACGTGGGGACCGACAGGTCTAGCCTGTGGGCCCTGTCGCGGGCGTATCGGACGGCCAGGATTTGGTCTTGCGGCTTCGGGCTGTGCAGCATGGCTTCCCATCTGGGCTTGCTATAGGTTGGGCCTAGCGACCCGCACTCCAAGAGCATGTGAGCTAGGGTAGCGACCTCCTGACCACATGCGGTGCAGGAGGCGTCAGGGTACTTATGCGGGTAGATTTCGTTAAGGTGTGCGAGTGAAGGATACGAGTGTGTCTGCAATAATCGTAACGAGACCGCCTGAGCTCTATTGAGTTTGGGGTGAGGAGGTGGAAACTCTCTTCTGGCCATGTAATAATATTTGGTGACCTCGTTGTACGTGCTTGGAGAATCTTTGTGTGCCCCGTCGAAGTCGGTTGTCGAGTCGTCACCCGTAAGGTGAGCGGTGCGGTCAGTTAACGCGCGCGCCGCTTCGTGGGCGGACTCGTTGGGGGTTGACGGCAACTCCCTCGATCGAGCCGACGTGTGCGGGGAACCAGTAAATGGTGCAGGTGTGAAACACGCTATTGCCACGGAGATTAAGAATACGGGCCGCTTGCTTAGCGATGCGACCTCTTGAAATGCCTTGATGGCGGTTTTCGAGTCACTGTACACGTCCCCGCATCGATCGTCGATCAGGGCGAGGGCTATGGCGACTTGTTCTGCAATTTCTGGTTTCGAGGTTATGACAGTGGCGCAGTTGGTTACCGATCCGAGTGGATCTACGACTGCGACTGCGTATTTCTTGCCGTCCTTGTGCGCGGCCGCGTCGACGAAGCGTGCGGGTGCGCCGTTCTTGCCCAGTTGTTTCAGTAGGGACTTGGCCCCGACGTTCTTCGCCCTTCGTTGTGGACAGGATGGATGTTGCGTGGGATCGGGGCGACCGTGATTTCTTCCAGCGCCACTTTCGGTATTCTTGCATAGTCGTCGCCGGAATCGCTGTGGGGTTTAATCCTAATTCGGCGAGGATTCTTCGGCGGTCGTTGTGCCAGATAGTCTTGCCAGTTGCGATCGTTCTTGAGCTTCGGCGATCTCGGCCGCCGAGTTGTGCACTCCGAGCTTGAGGAGGTTTTCAGTCCTGGTTCGGATCGGTAGACCTAGAGCCTCTTGACCGTTTTCTTTACGATGGCGTCGAGTTTGGTCCACTCCGACTTTAGCCAGTTGTGCATTGACACCGCATAGGACAGGTGGCAAAGAGCGAAAGCGTTTACTAACCTCAGCAGATTGTCTTCTTTAAGTCCTCGATGCCTGCCGGAGATTCTCTTGATCAAACGAAAAGCATTGTCAGTCTTGGCGGCAATTTTTTTAAGGCGGTGCCGTTGCCGCCACCGGATTCGATGAAGAAGCCGAGGATTCTGATGTTGTTGACCCTCGGAATTTCGGCTCCGTCGCTCGTGTGAAGGCGAATGTCGCTTTCTTCCACCGGCTTCCAACCCTTGGTCTCGCTCCTCGCTCTTTCCTGTATAGCAGCAGTTCTGATTTTGTGGGCGAGCACCTCAGACCCGTCGGCCGGAGGTACAATTCTATCGTGTCGATGGCTTCTTGTAGGGCGTCTTGTACTTTGCCTTCGCTGCCGCTGGCGCACCAGATTGTGACGTCATCGGCGTATATGGTGTGCTTGATGCTGTCGATGTTGGCGAGTTTTCTTGGAGAAGCCGATCATGCACAGATTGAAGAGTACTGGGGAGATGACGGCGCCTTGAGGCGTACCTCGGTGTCCCAATGTGACCTCTTCCGTGTGCAGGTCTCCGATGCGTAGTTTGCTTTTCGCCCCGACAGGAAGGACCTGACGTAGTCGTAGAATCCGCGTCCAACCCGAGACTTTCGATCGTCGCTAAGATGAATTCGTGCTTGACGTTGTCGAAAGCTTTTTCTAGGTCCAGACCGAGATGGCCTTGGTGTCCCTGGAATATCCGTCCAGAATTTCATGCTTGATGAGTTTCATCGCATCTTGCGTTGAGAGGCCGGCTCTGAAGCCGACCATGTTGTATGTGTAAACATTGTTTGTCTTCGAGGTAGTCGTTTTAGCCTGTTCAGGATCGCGTGTTTCTGCCACTTTTCCCACGCACGACGTGAGGGCGATCGGTCGCAAGTTGTCGATGCTGGGAGCTTTGCCGGGTTTCGGAATAAGCACCGTGTTGGCAGTCTTCCATTCTTCCGGCACGTGGCCCCTGCTCCACGCTTCGTTGACAAAGTCGGTGAGCCGTTCGATAGATGTGTCGTCGAGATTTCTTAGGGTTCTGTTTGAGATCCCGTCCGGCCCCGGTGCTGATTTTCGGTTGAGTGCTTGGACGACGCGTCTGATATCGGCTACCGTGAAAGCTTCGTCCATTTCGGGTAGCGGTGGGCCTCCGTACTCGGGGAAGACCACCCTATCCCCTTCTTCTTCGATTGGCATATACTTGGATACCAGTTGGTCAATGACTTCTTCCACCGGTTGGTTTCTGCATGCTTCGTGAAGCGCTCGGGCTAGGTTATGATTTTGATAGATCTCGATCCTTTCTCGTCCAGGAGGTGTTTAATGAAGTTCCACGCTTTCCCGTTTCGGAGTTGGCCGTCAATCGATTCGCACAGCTCGTCCCATTGTTGTTTGCAAAGGATGTCGCAGTGCGCCTCGATTTTTTGTTTAGGGTGGATATCCTTTTACGGAGTCTCCGGTTGTGTCTTTGCTCCTGCCAGCGTCGAGCGATAGATTCTTTGGCCTCCAACAGGTGCGCCAATCTGCTATCCATCTTTTCGATGTTGAGGTCTGTCTTGACTATCTTGGTGGCCGTCTCGATGTCCCGACGAATGCTCTTGCACCAGCCTTGAAGGTCATCGGGTACGTCTTCGTCTGTTCGCTTCCTGCGTATACTTCGAAACAAGTCCCAGTCGATGACCGTGAATTCTCGACTTCTGCTGCGCTCGACCATGACTCGCGTTTCCAGGATGTAGTGATCGCTGCCAAAATCCATGGCGGTGTTGGTCCATGCGACTTCTTCGATGTTTTTGATGAAGGTGAGGTCAGGTGTCGTGTCCCTAGCCGCCGAGTTGCCCGTACGGGTGGGAAAGCTTTGTCGGTGATCAAGGTCATGTCCAGCTCATTGGCATCGAGCCAGAGGTCCCGGCCTTTTCTCGTCTCGTACACGTAACCCCATATGCCGTGTGGAGCGTTAAAGTCTCCGGCTACGACCAGGGGTCGGGGACCGGCAGTCCTGGAGGCCTTCTCTAAGAGTCCTTTGAACTGTTGTTTTCGGTGTCGGGGGTTGCTGTACAGATTCAACACAAAGATGCTGTTTCTGCGTTGATTCTTGCGTGGCGCTTCTAGCAAGATTCGACCATTGCGTATTCAATGCCGTCGCCCCTGATCTTCAGATCGTGGGAGACGTGCGTTAGCTTTTTGTCGATTAGTGTGCATACGCCCCTGCCTGCGGTCGAGCCAGTTACGGCGCTGAAACCCGATAAGGAGGCTGCGCTGACCATTGTTTCCTGTAACGCGATGACTTTTGGTTTGGCCGAAGCCGTCCTGAGGTATTGTTGCAGGGGGGCCCTTTTGCCAGCATATCCCCTGCAATTCCACTGCCAAATGCGAAAGACTTCTTTATCGTTGGCCATCTTGAGTTCTATTTTCTTCTCCACCGCGGGAGGTCAAAGCTGAGCGAAGTAACTGCCCACCCCTCGATGAGGTCACCGATCTTGCTATGATGGAAGGGACGTTCACTCTCGCTGCGCTTGCGGGGTACGTCGCCCGTTACGAATACGGGTAGTTCTTCGTAACGCTGCTCGAGTGCGCTGATTGCGATTGTTTATTGCTTTGAGTCCTTCTTTGGGTCACCAAGTGCCACCTGAATTTGCTGAACCGCTGGCCGTGAGGCTGGCTACGCTGTCTGCAATCGTCTTGACGCTATCGGCAAGAGTGCCTAACGTTTGCTTCATTTCTTCTATTTGGGATTCCGTGTTTTTGAGTTTGCTTTCTACAGCTCTGCGTTGGTGGCCATGGGGCCTTCACCAGATGGGGCGGGGACGGGTTTGTCAGTCAGAGCGCGTGTTTCTTCTCGGCTTTCGCCGCTACGGAGTGCGACGAGAGCTTTCCTAATTTCCGCTAGTTCGCGGGACATTGCATTAACCGTTTCTTTAAGTTCTGTGTTTTCTCTCTGAGCTTAGCTATCTCGTCATCTCTATTCTCCTCTGGAGGCAGGTCGCAATGCATAACTCTGTCGTCGTCAAACTCGGTGCTTTACGAACCGTGTTGGCCCAGGTTAGGGTCGATTGCCTTCCTCCCCTGTCGGCGTTGGCCTCGTCCGAGTGGTGCGGCTTGGAGCCGGCGTTGGCGGTGGTGGGCCTGCATGGTGAAACCGGAGCGTGGCCCAGTTGGCCGGTAGACGTTGCTGCCGCACCTCTTCCCCCCAGGCCATGACCGCTGCCGGGATGGGTTCGCGACCTGGAACGAGAGCCGGGACCGCGCCTGGTTCCGGCGTGGGTTCTGGACTCGGAGCGAGCCCTCGATCTCGATCGGGAGCCGGAGCTTGGCCTTGAGGCGGCGCGGCCAGCCTTTCCGCCGCGTCTGGCCCTGGACCTGGAACGGCCCCTGGTCGCCGACGGCTGGTGATGCGGTGGTGGTGATTGACCTGGCTTGGCTCCACATTCTTGTGCGGTGTCTAATTTTGCGGAGAGGTGCTCGTCCATCAGTGGGAAGTCTTGCTCTTGGGTTGCGCGTTCTCTGAGTCTTCGCCTGCGTTTGACGACGTATGGCGTTTGTACCTTTGCCTACATTCTTTGGCTGCGGTGCGATGCCTTCCACCGCATAGGTCGCATTTTGGCGTGCACGTGTGATTGTCTTCTTCCCCTTGTTGCAGCGGGGCCTTGCAATCTTTGCATATCGCTGCATCCGGTGTTGACACACGTCCGAGCGATGTCCGATGTTTCCACACACGTGGCACACGTCTATTTTCTTTCTGTAGAGGGTGCACCTGATTAAGGTTCCTCCGTATGATACGTAGTGGGAACTCTGTAACCGTCGAACAGCACAATCAGTGTGCTCGTTTTCTTGATCCTCTTCGCATCGAGGGCTAGCGGATTC
Organism: Rhipicephalus sanguineus; assembly: GCF_013339695.2. Lineage (NCBI taxonomy): Eukaryota > Metazoa > Arthropoda > Arachnida > Ixodida > Ixodidae > Rhipicephalus > Rhipicephalus sanguineus. The sequence goes on from NC_051180.1 coordinate 1,875,498, forward strand.
CTTTCATTGACGATTTTTCGCTCGATGGTTTTGGGATCGTCATTGAGCGAGATACCTCGGATGACGCCCTTGCAAGTGGCGTTCGGCGCCGCCACGTATGCGCTGACTTCGTATTCTTGGTTCGAGATGGTGATGCTTTCCACGTTGATGTAATGATCGGCGTTTTCCTGGCTGGGAGTGCTAATGACCATGATATTTGTACTATGTTGGGGCACATCGTGTCCGCACTTCTTCGGAACGTTATCGAAGCCCGCCGCTTCCCAAATGGCTTCGGCCACCGTGGAGGGGCCTACCCTGCCGATGCCACAGTCCGCCTCTCGGTCTGACGATTACTTTGATTTACGTCACGAGGTAGCGGTGGCATTTTGCTGTTCTTCAGAACGTTTCGCTTGACTTCTTCAGGGCTGCGACGGCGGTGGAGGTGCCGAGTTAGGTACACTTGACCTGGCTGCCGGTGTTTTGGCGCCATACGTAAGCACCGGCTTTCTTGCTCTCCCGAACGTTTTTAGGTTACGGCAATCCATCCGGGATCTCTGTCGATATCTTCGGGATCAACCGGAGTACCTTCTACTTCACATTCCATCTCTACAATTGAGGAAACGTGCTCTTCGTAGCGCGGCAGCGGCAGCGCGCCGCTGTGTCGTGGTCGCGGCTGGGCCTCACGGGGCGTTAGTGTTAGCTCTACCCGCGGCGTGGTCAGCACCAAAAACCCACGTAATTTAAAACAGTCCACCCACCGGTGCAATTTCGACGTTCGCAGAGTCCTCACGACGTTAGGAATCCGATGTGACAAGAATTTGTCGCACACAACTTCACAAATCACCAAGAAAAGCAAGAAAAACAGGAGGCCGATCGGAAGTGCGTCCTCACAGCTCGGTGCCATTTTTTCTTCCCCCACGTGACTGCGCTCATGCGGTAAAGTATTCAACCACGTGCTAGCGCATTCGCGCGCCCCTAGAATATTCCCTCAGCCGTGGTTTGAGCGAACGAAATCAGCTGCGACCGAGACTCGCCGGCTCCGTTGCAGCGGTAGGCCGATAAGTGGGCCGTTGTTTCTTGGCCCGTTGCCAGCCAGTTGGCGCGCGTGACGGTGCAAGCTGTAGCGAGCGCAGGCCAAGAAACCACCTTTAACTTATCGGCCTACCGCTTCAACGGATACGGCGAGTCGCGGCGCAGCTGATTTCGTTCGCTCAAACCACGGCTGAGGGCAGCAATCTCTCGGCGCGTGAGTGCGCTAGACACGTGGTTCTTTTTGTATTTCGCGGGCTTTCTTTGCAGCTTGGAAAAAATGGTATACGTGACACTTTCTTTGTCGCAAATAATGCAGTTGGGGTTTCTGAAGACGCTCTCGAACTTTGCAAGCAGCATTTCTTGCCTAAAGTCAATATTTAGCAATTTAGTTAAATCGTCCTAATTAATAAATTTGTTAATTACAAAACAAAAAATTGTCTGTAGTGCGCAAGGTGGCCTGTGAGCAATTTGCAACTGATTTCACTCGCCTGCCTCTAACATTGTATTTGTTAACCCTTGGCTAAAGATAGCTGGGACACCATATATATATATATATATATATATATATATATATATAATATATATATATATATATAATATATATATATATATTGTGATCACGAAGAGCGGCACCGAGGCTCTGGCGCACGGGCAGCTTGATTGCGGCAGAGAAAGAAGAGGCAGAGAAAGAACAAAGTACCAACCGAGACTGTCATAGTAACATTTGCAGGGACAGTTCGGCCATCAGAAATTAAGGCATGGCCTCTAATTTACAAGGTAGAACCCCTTTCCCCTCGCCCTCTCCAATGTCTAAAGTGTTGGCGTTATGGGCACACCATAAGAGGTTGTAGGTCTAATGTCAGGTGTCGAGTATGTGGGGAGGATCACAATTCTAGTGACTGTCAAAGTAAGGAAGAAAAGTGCTGCCTTTGTAACGAAGCTCATGCTGCAGACTGTGCAAGCTGTGCCGCAAAGGCTCGTGAGCTGCAAATTCTCGAAATAGCAGAACGGAGACGTTGCTCTCGCAGAGAAGCAATAGCTGAATTACAGACGAGATCACAAGGTTACGCTGGTGTTACTGCTCGCCATATGCCATCATGGAAGGGTCTCTATCCGCTGCTATTGCTGAAGCGATCGACAAGGCAATGGAAAAGCGATGGAACCGCTTGCTGGGAAACTTTGCGAGTCTCTGGCCCAAATCATCACTAACCAGATGGCACAGATAGTTAGCACAGCAGAAATGTTAACTTAACACCTCAAACAGTGACACTTCACGACCATCAAGGAGGAGGTGTCGGTTATCTCATCTCAGGATACTGAGTCTGCAGGTACATCCGCCGTTGCCAGACAGTATCAAGGTGAAGAATAGATGACGTGCAGGACTCAGATGAGATGGAGATGGATCCACGATCGTTAAAACGCTCAAGATCCCCTTTGACTAAAAAAGGTACTTCGCCAACCCACTCAAAGACCAAGAAGTACCAGAAGAATAGCCTGACTAAAAGCGCTTTCTTAAAAGAAAGCATTTTAAGCAAGGCAGTTACAGAGTCTATTTTATCAAAACCCATAGGTTCACTCAAAATTCTTCACTGGAATTGCCGATCAATTCACTCAGCAGTAACTGATTTGGTGTACTTGGCATCGAAATTCACTCCAGATATTATTGCACTACAAGAAACCTGGCTTTCAATGCATCAGCCTTTTCAATTAAGTAGATTCAGATCTTTCCGGCTAGATCGACCATCGAAAGGCGGAGGTCTAGCGTTCTTTATCAATAATAGAATAAGCCTCAAGGCAAAATTGCATATAAGCATATGACACCTGACAGCGAAATTTTTGCATTAGAAATAACTTTGCCAGGCTGCCTGCCTTTCTTGTTGATAAATGCATACTTTCCTACAGGGGTACAAGATACTCGGTGTTTGGACTCTGCAGTTACATCTCCGTGTAAAGATAAATTCTGGTGGGGGATTTCAACTCCCATCATACGTGTTGGGGCTTTCGAACAGATAGCTGTGGCAAACGATTGTGGGATTGGACAGTAGATAACAGCCTGTCTTGCCTTAATTCTGGAACGCCTACTTTTATTCGTGCGCGATCCCGTTCAGCCTTGGATTTAAGCTTTGTGAGTTCGTCTCTCACTAGTTTGTCATGGGCAGCCATGGGACTGGCCACCAACAGCGATCATTTGCCAGTAATATTTGAGATTGCTTGTCCAGTAACTTCATCCTGTCCTCAGACTCGACTATTTATAAATTACGGCAAATTTAAAAAAGATCTAGAAAATGCGTTGACCACACATTCGGATGAGCGAGACGATATAAAAGCTATGAGGCTAAGTGCATTAATTAAAAGGACGTACAAAAAAGCAGAATTTGTTGTTGAGGTCTGCAAAGTCCATTTCCGGTAGTCCTTGGTGGAATTCAGATTGTACACGAGATTACCGTCGACGACAGGCAGCTTGGAAGAAGCTTATGTATAACCAGTCCCCCCAAAATTGGTCCGATTAACAAATTTTACGCTGCAGTATTTAAACGCACAGTTTCTTTAGCTAAAGAAGCATACGATAGGGAAACACTATGATTACCTATCGAATCCTAAGAACAAAAAATCGCTGTTAGGTTTATGAGATCACGAAAAATTTTACATCCCCAAGTAATATAGGACTGTGAAATTATGTCATCAGATGAAATGAAGAAATATTGGAAGGCATAGCTAAAGGCCTGGAATGTAGATTTACATCAACTAAGTTATACAATTTGCAAGTACCAGCGCTAACGGTGGATTTTACTAAAGTTTCGTTGGAAGAATTAGGTCTAGTGATTCAAGATTTACCCCTCGTCAGCTCCAGGTCCGGACGGAATTACGGTTGATATGATAAAGATATTATTCAAATTATCACCGTGTGACCATCATCAATCAATAAATTATTCGTTAAAAAATGCCTGGATTCCATATGATTGGAAATTAGCTAAAATAATTCCGGTACAAAAAAGACAAGGATTAGGCTATACCATAGAAAACATTCGACCTATTTCTCTTACTTCTAATATGGTAAAACTCATAGAGAGGGTGCTCCATAATAGAATTTCAATCTGGATGGCGGATAATTTATTGTTAAATCCAAATCAAATTGGCTTCAGAGCAGACTGTTCTATATGGTGTGCACACGCCGATTTAGAAAGCCGTATTCAACTTGCTCGGAAAAGAAGGCAACACGCAGCTTTGGTGACGTTAGATGTCGCCAAAGCGTATGATAGTGTGGAGCATTCAGTTTTATTGGACCACTTACAGAGGCGTAATTTCCCTCAATATATCATTGCGTGGTTGGGCGAATTTTTGAGGGCAAGAGAATTTTATTGTTATAAGGACGGCTGTGCATCATTAAAGTTCAAACAGACTCGCGGAGTCCCCCAAGGAGCAGTGTTGTCTCCAGTATTATTTAATGTATTAATGAGCTCAATCCCCAATTGCCAGGATGTGCAGGTATATGTTTATGCCGACGATATTGCATTCTTCGCGGCTGATAGTGATATTTATTCTCTATATCAGAAATTACAGAGATATATGAGTATGCTAGAGGTATGGCTAGAGACAATTTGCATGTCCTTAAATGTAAATAAAAGCGCATTGTTGATATTTCCAATCGCAGATCCAATTTCAATTTCAATATTCTATAAACAAGAGCCTATTCCGCAGGTTGAGTCGCTAAAATATTTGGGAATCATTTATAATGGGACACTAAACTGGACTCCACACATAGAGAGTATCGTACCTAAGGCACAACGTGCCTTAGGCATACTACGTAGGCTGAGCAGCAGACGATATGGACTACGTAGGGACACACTTTGATGGTCTATAAAATGTACATGCGCCCAATATTAGAATTTGGGTGTGTCTTGTTCTCGGGTGGCCCTGCGTACAAACTTAAGCCTCTGGTTATGCTGGAGCGAGAAGCCTTGCGATTGTGTCTGGGACTCCCTGGGTTTGTAGCAATCAACGTTCTGTATCAGGAAGCGCGCTTGCCAACATTGCCTTGTCGATTCCGAATCCTGACGGTGCAGACATTTTTAAAATTTTATAGCTTTCCGTTAAGACGATCCGAATATGCTTTTATAAATGAGCCAGACTCCTTTTTTCTTGCTCATTGGCCACGTTTTCGTACACCACAGATTATTTTTGTTCAGAAGCAGCTAGACCGGATAAACGTGAAGATTCGAGATGTGCCTGCAGCAAATGTGTCCAATCAAAATCTTAAGATAGAATTCGATGAGATTTTCCCCTCTAAGCCTAAATTTCAATCATACAGGGTGTTAAATAGTCGGCTGCAAGATTATCTTACACACGCGAAAACAAAAAATATAGTAGCCACAGATGCTTCAGTAATTGACGAAAAGGCAGGCGTAGGTATTTACTCCCCTTCGCTTGGCTGGTCATTTTCATTAAGACTGCCGGACTTCACCCCTGTGTTTGAAGCGGAACTCTCGGCAATTATACTGGCGCTGCGAAAACTAGATTTGAACGACCATTGCGCAATAATAATAACAGATTCCCTGTCGTATGTACATCTCTAACATGTCATCAAATCAATTGCCTTAAAAACGCTCCTTACGCTAGTGCCTCCACAATTGAAAATTTTGAAATTATGGGTACCTGGCCATTGTGATTAGAAATAAATGAAATGGCCGACACACTAGCGGAGCGGCATTGAACGGTCCAATAATTTCGGTCCTCCCTGAAGTAGCCAGCATAACTGCGATTAGGTATAGGAAATTTTCCCTTCGAGCAGACGCCATAGAATCAATAACTTCATGGACAGAATTTAGACATCTAAAATTTCCATGGAAAATTCAGTGGTGTCAAACTAGACAATTAGAAGTATTAACTAGATTACGATGCCGAGTGCCCCCGTTGAATCTATATGCACACAGGGCTGGTTGGTGATATCTCCCCTCTGTCACTTTGTTCAGAAATCGAATCGATAGAGCATTTTTTTTATCGTGTCGCCGCTAATATTACAAAGAAAAAGACTTCTTGAAACTCATTGTGCTAAGCTGGGGATAATTTTAACAATAGACGCTATTTCACCTTTGGTGCTTCGGATTTGGGCGTCAGTCACAGGAATGTTTTTGATGCCGTAATTGCTTTCCTTCAGGAAACAAAAACGAATGTGTTTTAAGTTCTTAAATGCAAACCTGTTCCGATAATAGCAATGAATCAATAAGAAAAACAATCAATAAAAAAGAAGACGTTCGGTACCACAGTAATTTCATTATTCTAATTTCTAGTTAGGATGAGAAGTCTGGGCTGAATGTAGAAATAATATTGCACTAGTTCTTTTTATGTGTACTTGTCTTTTGTGTTAACTTAGTAGTTTTAAATCTTCATATCTACAATTCTTGGCCAATCCCCCAGAGTGGGTATGAGCCATGTGTAGAGGATCATCATCATCATCATCATCAACAGCCGGCCCAGGCACGGGTGCTGTCTCCGTCTCTGTTCATGCAATGGGGCAGTCTACAACGCAAGCCGAACCTTGCAGCTGAAGCCACCTGTCGGTGGCTCATGGGTACGCTTACCCCCGCCTTGCGAAGACAGTGCATTACTTACCATTGCCAGGGAAGGCTGTTCACGCTTCCTGTGGCGACACCCTCTCATTGAGGGCTCCATCGGCACCTGAGCCGCTTTGGGATGCGGTACAAGCTCCTTCGGACCAGCAGCCCGCAGTCATGGGCCCAACCACCACCGTCTACTGGTCAGACATTACTGGCTCCGCACGCGAAGCATCAGAGAGCGCCGCGCACCTGCGGCGTACCATTGCGCGACTTTCGCGTCACGGCCAACGCCTTGACAGCGTCGAGCTCCTGCGCCGTTTCCCTCCCATCATTCCGGCACTGACAGCCATCAACGCCATGTTGGATGTAGCCAATACTAAGCGCACATACAGACGAGGACAAAGAACACTGGCTTCAATAAGTGTTGAAAGTTAGCGCCTGTGTGTCATACGTGTTCTTTGTCCTCGTCTGTATGTGCGCTTAGAATTTATTCGTCATGTCATACCAACACGCCCAAACCGCCACCAACTGGATGTAGCCACAATCGCTAGACCTTGAGGCCAGCTCGCCTGAGCAACGTAGAGAGCTCCGGTCTACCCTCAGCCAGGTCTCTATCAAACTTGGTGACTTCGCTCACACACTCTACCGTGTTCGCGCTGCCGCATCACCATCCCAGGCTACCTTCGTACTACCGGAAGTTCCCGGCGGCTTCCAGGACGACGCCGCAAGATGGGTGGCGGCCGTCAACGCCCTAGGAGCTCGACCGAAGCCTGGACAGAGGTGCACACATGGTCCATGGCGGTAGACCGCCTTCGGAAAGGTCCTGCGGCCGTGGCACAAGTACGAAGGCGTGAGGCAGCAGTTCTGGCATGGATGAAGTACAGCCCTGGTTGCCGCTTTCAGCATTATGCTTGGTACCTTCGGTGCGTCCAAGACCTCCAGCGAGGACGGAGTTCTGGAGGGCAACAACCTTGAGGCTGCAATGTTGCCTTGCAGTCCATCGACGGTGTACGTCGTAGATCTTGACGCTTACCGAAGCAGCCCTGCTCCTCCTCTGCAGGTCAAGGACTCTGCCACGGTATCCGACGTCAGAACGTTCCCCGCCAATGGCCGAGAGCATTTCGCAACGCTACGATCAAGAAAAGCTGTCTTCTGAAACGACTTTTCAGAAGACACCGAGGTCTCTGCCAAGTCTGAAATTGTTTTCTTCGAGGACCTCACACCTGCAGGCAGCGCGGCTTGAAGAATTGTTGACTTGAGAACGCCAGGGGCCCCCGCAGCGACAATGCTTCAAAGGCACAAGCCAGGTCGCAGGTCAGCGGCGTAATCTTGGCGCATGATGCCGCCTACCTATAGTAGGGCACTCAGACGCCCCTCACCCCACTGCAAAAGGGCCGACGGCCTCGTTCGGTGCAACAACTGGCTTTGCCGGATTCCAACATCTTGTGCCCTGTTTCCCAGACTGCGACCGAATAACCTTCCGGACAACATGCCACCATTCGATATCCGGCAGGGTCGCCCGCCACAGCACGCTGAGGCACCTTCTCAAGCCCAAGTCGCCGGGTGGCCTGGACCGACCACCGCCATGCAACCAGTGTCGCCGAACAGAGACACTTATGGCTCATCTACAAGCCAAGTCGCAGCGTGGCAGGGAGCCGCGACCCACCGCGATTCAACCAGTGTCGCCCACCAGAGACATTTCTTGCAGGTCGCCCAACCAACTTGCAGCGTGGTCGCGACCGACCGCAGCGATGCAGCCAGCACGCCCACCAGAGACATCGTCGACTGTTCCGCGCGCTCGCAGTCGTGACCGAGTGTGATGACTATAGTGAACTAGATATAGTGATGACGAAGAGTGGCACCGAGGCTCTGGCGCACGGGCAGCTAGATCGAGGCAGAGAAAGAAGAGGCAGACAATAGAACAGCCGGCCAGGAAGGGTGCTGTCTCCGTCTCTGTTCATTGTAATATATATAAATATATATAAAAACCAACTGTTTATTTTGTCTACGTTTCGACGGAGCCCCGTCTTCTTCAGGACATAACAATATTTACAGCGTGTGTGTGTCCTCTATAGCATGTTGAGAGTGGAAGGGAAAGGACAGAAAGGAAGGGAAATAACGGAGAAAAAAAGGGGGGGGGAACCACGACAACAACAAAACAACAATAACAGGCAATACACACACAAAAAAAAGAGCAAAGAAAGTCGGAGGGTCAGTAGAAGGGTTTGCTTGTCGCGGACATTGGTTCGTTTAGGCAGCGACAACAATAGAGCCTCTGCGCACCCATCTTCCCCAACGGGCAATGTAATGACCCCGTGCATCTAGTATGGCCCCTTCCGGTTGTGGGCCACGGGTGGCGTTTTTGACCCCAAACGGTCATTACATTGCCCGTTTGGGGGAAGATGGGTGCGCAGAGGCTCTATTGTTGTCGCTGCCTAAACGAACACAATGTCCGCGACAAGCAAACACCTTCTTACTGACCCTCCGGACTTTTCTTTGCTCTTTTTTTTTGTGTGTGTATTGCTGTTATTGTTGTTGTGTTGTTGTCGTGGTTCCCCCCCCCCCCCTTTTTTTCTCCGTTATTTCCCTTCTATATATCATATATATATATATATATATATATATAATATATATATATAATAAACTATATATATATATATATATATCTTATATATATATATATATATCTATATATATATAGTTAAAAAAGTCAAGCACGTAGGAAAAATTGTTCAGTAAAGGACTGACGTTTCGGCCGCGGGTCGTCGGAGTGATGCGAACATGCGACGGTACCGCAATATAAAATGCGCAGTACGTATCGTAGCGCTGTTAATGGCTGACGATGGCTGTTATGGCTGTTAATGACTGTCAGCCATTAACACGCTATGATACGTTACTGCGCATTTTATATTGCGGTACCGTCGCATGTTCGCATCACCTCCGACGAAGGCGGTCCCACGGCCCGAAACCGCAGTCCTTTCTGAACAATTTTCCTACGTGCCTGATTTTTTGAACTTTTTACTTCCGGGTCCTTTGTTAGCACTTTATTGTTTATATATACATTATATATATATATATATATATATATAATATATATATATATATATATATATATATATATATATATATATATATACTATATATATATATATTATAAAGACGTTTATTAGCGGGCACTCGGCGATGATACACGACTGCGACAGTCAAGGCGGTGCCGACTCTGAGCGCGAGGAGCGTGCTGTCCGAGAAGAGCGGTAAGAAGACGACCCACTAGTAAGCATTCGAAAGGGCGACCCATTACAGGCTTCCAACGCTTCGCTACAATTACCCCGGGTACGAAAAGAGAGTCGCCTGGCGACCTAACTGCTTGTCACTATGAGCGGGTTATGGTAGAGTTTCAGGCGCTCCACGTTGACAATGTCGCGCCCTCGACGGCGCATGTCCGAAGATGGTTCAAGGGGTTCGATCACGTAGTTGACCGGGGACGTGCGTTCGACGACACGCTAGGGGCCGTCGTATTTCGGCAGTAATTTTGAAGAGAGGCCATGTGCAGTAGTAGGGACCGAGAGCCATACGAGTGCTCCAGGGAGGAACGTGTGCGCAGAAGTGGTGGTGTCACCGCGAATGCTCTTCTGCCGCTCTTGGTCATGCGTAGTAAATGTCTTGGCAAGCTCCCGACACTCCTCAGCAAGTCTTGCTGTGGTAGAAATAGGCGCACACTCAGACGGGTCCGGCTTGTATGGAATGATTGTGTCGACTGTGTGCGACGGGTGCCTGCCGTACAATAAGAAAAAGGGCGAGAAACCAGTAGTGCTCTGAGGGGCGGTATTATAGGCGTAGGTGACGAAAGGCAGAACGGCATCCCAATTTGTGTGATCGGCGGCGACGTACATCGAGAGCATGTCGCCGAGCGTGCGGTTAAAGCGTTCGGTGAGGCCATTCGTCTGCGAGTGGTAAGCAGTAGTTTTCCGGTGAACAACGTCGCACTCTTTGAGAATGGCTTCGACGACTTCGGATAAGAAGACAAGACCTCGATCGCTGAGCAGCTCCTGGGTGGACCGTGGCGCAGCATGAATCGGTGCAGCAGGAAGGAGGCCACATCGCGCGCTGTAGCCGCTGGGAGGGCGGCAAGTTTCGGCGTATCGCGTAAGGTGGTCAACAGCGACGATGGCCCAGCGGTTACCAGCCGACGTTAGAGGAAGTGGCCCATACAAATCGATGCCAACGCGCCCAAACGGCCGGTCAGGGCAAGGTAGAGGTTGCAGACCTGCCGGCGACAGGTGCGTTGAAGTTTTGCGGCGCTGGCAATCGATGCAGGAGCGAACGAACTTCTGCACGTAGCGGTACATCCCTCGCCAAAAGTACCGTTGGTGAATGCGGTGGTAGGTTTTCGATACCCCAGAGTGTGCAACACTGCGGATCGGAGTGGAACGACTCGCATATGTCAGAACGCAGACTGCGGGGTATTACGAGTAGCCACTGGCGGCCGTCGCCGTAATTGCGTCGGTGGAGGAGGTCGTCGCGAACGGCGAAATGGTGTGCTTGACGACGCAACGCGCGAGTGGATGGTGTCGCCGATGGATCAGTTAGCAAGGCTATCAGTGAGGCAATCCAGTGATCCTTGCGCTGTTCAGAAGCGATGGTGTGAATGTCGATAGAAGAAACGGCCATTGTGAGACACTGAGCTATGGGTATTGTCGTCAGGCAAGGGGGACCGCGGGAGTGCGTCGGCGTCAGCATGCTGGCGTCCGTTGCGGTACAGCACGCGGATATCGTAGTCCTGTAGGCGAAGTGCCCAGCGGGCGAGGCGGCCTGAGGGATCCTTCAATGACGACAACCAGCATAGTGCATGATGGTCGGTGATAACATCAAATGGGCGACCATACAAATAAGGTCGGGATTTCGTAAGGGCCCAGATGATCTCCAGGCATTCCTTTTCGGTGACGGTGTAATTGGTCTCGGCTTTGGTAAGCGTACGACTTGCATATGCCACGACATATTCAGGGAACCCTGGTTTACACAGCCCAAACGGCATGACGTTGAATTCGTACAGGCCGTCAGGTGTGACAAAGGCGGTCTTCGGTCGAGCGTCGTCAGCCATAGGTACTTGCCAATACCCTGAGCGCAAATCGAGAGATGAAAAGAATTCGGCGCCTTGCAGGCTGTCAATCGCGTCGTCTATTCGCGGCAGTGGATACACGTCCTTACGAGTGATCTTGTTCAGTCGTCTGTAGTCCACACAGAACCGCACAGAACCGTCCTTCACAACAAGAACAACAGGAGACGCCCAGGGGCTGTTAGACGGTTGAATGACATCGCGTCGAAGCATGTCGTCGACTTGCTCGGTGATTACACGGCGTTCGGCGGGAGATACGCGATATGGACGTTGCCGCAGTGGCAGGTGGTCGCCAGTGTCGAGGCCATGCGTAACTGCCGACATGCGGCCGAGAGAAGTTTGAGCGACATCGAAAGAAGGGCGAAATTCTTCCAACAGGTCCAGAAGCTGGGAACGCTGGACCTGCGTAAGGTTGTCAGCTATGGAGGAACCAAATACGTCAGCGTGTGATGAACCAGACGTCGAAACAGCACTGAGCGTACTGGAACTTCGGCCGTGCGAGTCATCGGGCTCGTCCATAACTTGTGCGTCTTCGAGGGGTTCCACGCTGCCGAGACATTCCCCTCGCACCAACGTAACACTGTACGGGGAGGGGTTGATTACAAAAATAGAGGTGCTGGCCTGAGTGACTTGAACGGTCGCTAAAGGCACCAGCAAGCCTTTTCTCGTGCAAACACGGTCATATGGCGAGAGGAGTGCAACGGTGTCGGATAGACTGGCGCAGTAGACTGACACCGCTGTTGACGAGTTTGGAGGCACTTTGATGTCGTCTTTGACGAGTACCTTGCTCGCAGCCGATGGACTGTCTGCCGGCGTCAAAGTAGAGAATGGTGAGAGCTCTATTTCGGCAGGTGCGCAATGAATTACGGCGTCGTGGCGGGAGAGAAAATCCCATCCGAGGATGCCGTCGTGAGAGCATGCAGGAATTATCATCAATTCCACGGCGTACATAGCGTCCTCAATTCACCCTACAGCGGGCTGTGCACACCGCTGTAGGGTGAATACTATGGGCGCTCGCTGTACGGAGGGAGAGCCCGAAAAGTGGCGTGGTCACTTTTCGCAGTATTCGGCTAAGCTTTGCGTCCATAACGGATACGGCGGCTCCAGTGTCCATAAGGGCAGATGCACGAACACCGTCCACAAACACGTCTATCACGTTCGATGGGCTTCGCTGAGGGCTTTCGCAGTTCGATAGCATCGCAGCCCTTGCCTCGTGGACTGCGACGACTAGTTTTCCTGGTCGCGTGGGACCAGACGTGGCCGCATCGGTGACAGCGAGCGGCGTCGTATGACGGTGAACGGCGGGTAGATGGAGCGGGGCGAGACGTCGGCGACAGAGGCGTAGGTGGGTCGTAATATGGGCGGTTCGACTGGCTGGTGGCAGGCGACGCGACTCTAGGCGGCTGCACGCGATTGCAATAGCGCGCCACGTGGCCGGCGTAACCGCATGCGAAGCATATGGGGCGGTTGTCAGGTGTGCGCCATCGGTTCGCTGGGGCAGGGCCCGCCCATGGTGCAGGACGGGATTTACGGGGCGGCAACTGATAGGACTGACAACCGCAGGTTACCGGTACATCCGCTTCGAAAGAGTGAGGTCGAGCGGAGGCTTCGCGTAAATGTGTGGGGCAGCCGTAGGGATTGCTGAGGGCGTTTCTGCGACCACTTGGGCGTAACTCAAGGGTGCAGGAGCCGTATGGTGCTGGTGGTACTCGGGCATGACCTCCGTGATTTCCTGCTCAATTGCTCGACGGAGCGGAGGCAGAAGTGTGGTCGACGGCTGTTGAACATACTGCGGGCGAGCAAAGTCCAGCAAAGAGAACTGGCGCGCGATTTCCTCGCGCACGAATGTCTATCTCTGCGAGCAACGCGGAGTGGTCGGATATGGTCGACAAGCCAGCGAGCTTCGGCGTCGAGTGATGGAGAGCGACGGGTCATCGATCGCTGCCGGCGCAACTCCTCATAGCTTTGGCAGAGCGTTATGACCTCTGCCACTGTGCTGGGTTCTTGGCGAGCAGCATGGTGAAGGCGTCGTCGTCGATGCCTTTTATGATGTGCCGGATCTTGTCAAATTCGGACATGGTGGTGTCGGCTTCTTACAGGAATCGAGGACGTCTTCAATGTAACTGGTGAATGATTCACCAGCCTGCTGAGCGCGTTCACGTAAGCGCTGTTCGGCCTGCAGCTTACGAACGGCAGGGCGGCCAAACACATTGATAATGGCGGTCTTGAAGTCGGACCACGTGGTAAATCTGATACGTGGTTGTTGTACCACAAGCCCGCCACACCCGCGACGTAGAAAACCAGGTTAGTCAGTTTTCCTGCCTCGTCCCATTTATTGGGGACACTCACGCGCTCGTAAATCGCGAGCCAGTCCTCCACGTCGGTGCCATCTGCGCCAGGGAACACCGGAGGGTCGCGGATACGAGGGACAGCTGGACATGAGGTCGGTGTAGGCGGGGGCGTTTGCTGGGAGGCGTCTTGAGGCATCGTAGGCGGCAGGGTACGGGATCGAAGAGCCAGGGGCATCGAACGAGGGCCCAAGTTGTTGTGAAAGCCCAGCACCTTCCGCCAAATTATAAAGACGTTTATTAGCGGGCACTCGGCGATGATACACGACTGCGACAGTCAAGGCGGTGCCGACTCTGAGCGCGAGGAGCGTGCTGTCCGAGAAGAGCGGAAGAGGACGACCCATTACAGGCTTCCAACGCTTCGCTACAATATATATATATATATATATTGTAATGATGAAGAACGGCACAGAGCACTAGCGCGCGATCGGCTTATGCGAAGAAGACGAGGCAGAATAGAACAGCCGGCCTATTGAACAGGCGTTGTGTCTATGTCTCTTGTTTCTCGTCCTTACAATGGCGCAGCCGACAGGAGACACCAAAGACCACCTTTGGTCCTTGTTACCGCAGAACTAACGATTGCAGAAACAGCAACGCAGACGCTCCTACGCCGAACCACGACCACGCTCCACAGCTTGTCCAAGCTCGTACGCATTCTCCGCTGTGCAAGTTTTTGCCTGCCCAGCGCGCAAACGGGGATGGAGACCAGCGCCCCACACTGCTGCAACAAAATTGTCAGCTCAGCGTGCAGCGACCACTACGGCACAGCCAATTCCGCCCTCCTGAGTTGTCTTTGAAAGAAGGTCCTGACAGGCTGCACCGTTGGAAAGACCGACCACTGAGGTGCAGCCAATGCAGACCACCAGACATTAATGCTGCATATGCCGGTGAGGTGTCCAGGACGGCTACAGACAAGACAATGTTGACAGGATGCCATACTTTGCAGCGTGGCCGAGTGTAATGATGAAGAACGGCACAGAGCACTAGCGCGCGATCGGCTTATGCGAAGAAGACGAGGCAGAATAGAAGAGCCGGCCTATTGAACAGGCGTTGTGTCTATGTCTCTTGTTTCTCGTCATTACAATATATATATATATATATATATATATATATATATATATATATATATATATATATATATATATATATATATATATATATATATATATATATATATATATATATGCCCCCCCTCCAATGAAGGGAGACTAAGCCCTGCCAGCTCGGACCTTCAGCGAGCCGCCCCCAACGGATAAGTGCCACGTGCAACGACTCTCTTCTCCCTCTCGTCAGGACTTTCTTAATCGTGTTACATGAATTGTTTGTTCATTCATGACGCCTTGTTTTGTTGTTCGTACGTTGACAGCGTGTTCGTATGTCTAATGTCGCGCGCATTTCTTGAGTGGTTTGGGCAGTCCTGAGAATCGTGGGGGGTTAGTCACCACGCGGTGCGCGTTGTGCGTCGCGTAAAGGCAGCGAGGCTTATCGCACGCAGTCTGTGTATTCTTGTTTGTATCGCGTGCTTTTCGATAAAGCACTAAATTGTACGTTGTATGTACTCTGTCTCCGGGCTCTTTCCCCTAGCCAGCGTTCGATCAGGCGTGGACTTATCGCCGGTGACAGTCGAACAACTTACGTGCACGCGGGATGCAGGGGCGTAGCCAGAAATTTTTTTCGGGGGGGGAGGGTTCAACCATACTTTCTGTATGTTCGTGCGTGCGTTTGTATGTGCGCGCGTATATTATACGCCAGCAAAACTGAAAATTTCGGGGGGGGGTTTGAACCCCCCAACCCCCCCCCCTGGCTACGTCCCTGGCGGGATGGGTGTGTTGACTACCCATCCCCTCCAAACGGAGAGTGCGAGTATCCTAGAAAGTTGACCTAGCAATTCTTGACACACTGACGTCGCAGGTAACATAATTCGTTGGAGAGCGATTGACGGCTTTGACACACATTTATAACCTAAACTATGTATCTTTCCAGCCTCCATTATTTAACGCGTGAGTTACTTCTGCTTTTTGTGACAATGGTGCATTTCTTAAAGATTGGTACGCCGTTCTTTTTCACACGTTCATCTACTCTTCGGTCAGCATTCGAAATAATACCAATATCATCGCTGCCATCACGCTTTCTGCAATGCACAGTACTCACGGATTCAAGTGTGACATCAAATTTTTGTTGGTATAATTACTGATATGCGCAATTTCTCGGTATCTCGGTCTTCGAAAAAAAGTGATTTCGGATAGCTGTAGCAAACGTAAACCGGAAAAAGCAGACAGCGATCAACAGAAAAATATGGCTGTTATCCCGTACGTACATAGGGTATCGCATGGGCTCAAAAAATAACATGGCTGATCCCTCCGTCATAGGAATCGGTATAACACGAAAGTGAAACGTATCTACACAGAAGTAGTGCTTATTCTGTAATGATATCTGAGAGCTTCTCTTCGTGTTTGGCAGCTATATCACCGATGGGCGTGGACGCACCCATGTTGACGCCTAATTCGTAGAGGTGCTTAGCTTGCGGCCGCAAACGCGTGCGTCCCGCTGGCCTCTGTCTCGCTCCACCAAGGCACGACAGACGCCCGTCGAAATCGTGTCGTTTTTCTGCAACACGTATTGCAGCAGTTTTGTTAGTCGGTGCTCTCGCAATCGAAGTACAAGAGGGTGGCTACTTGGGCTGGTTGGTACTGCATTCTAACAGGAAAATACGCTCTTTGTGCGCAAAACGTTTTAGAAAAGAAGACAGAAAGGACAGAGCGCACACTTACAACCAGTTTATTGCTCAGATGGCGCGAAAATATATATGCTCGTGAGGGCGAGGAGATGACACACAGAGAAAGGGAAAGTGATGGCGCACGTGCAAAAACATCTTGTTCACATCTTGAAATCATATTTCAACTAAGAATATACTCGTATTCATTGTCCAACAAGTTGATAGACGGGGCGCTTACACACTGAGTTCCTGCCTTGCGAATCAAAAAAGCTTCGTGAATTTCACGTGCCCTCTTGTCCCTATATCTTGCCATTACCTGGCAATCATCAAACATGGGGGTGAACCCACACTTGGCACAGTGACTTGCCAAGTGACTGCCCACTGATCCGCGCATGAGATTTGCGTGCTCCCTGAGGCGAAAAAAAAAATGCCCGAAAAATGCCACTTTGGCTTTCACGAACTTCAATTCCTAGGTCACGTCGTCAGCAGCCAAGGAATCCGGCCCGATCCGGATAAAGTTGCTGCCGTGGCGAATTTCCCGACCCCATCGGACAAAAAATCAGTGCGACGTTTTTTGGGACTTTGTGCCTATTACCGGCGATTTATTGCGAATTTTTCGCGCATCGCATGGCCATTGACCCAGCTTACCAGGGAAGATATCCCATTCGCATGGGGCAAAGACCAGCAACGGGCATTTGACGAGCTTCGCCAACGCATGCAAACGCCTCCCGTGCTCGCCCACTTCGATGAAGACGCGCCAACGATATTGCACACAGACGCTAGTAATGTGGGCCTTGGAGCAGTACTCGTACAGTGGCAGGACGACAGCGAAAAGGTGATCGCTTACGCCAGTAGGACGCTGTCCCGAACAGAAGCCAACTACACTACGACCGAGAAAGAATGCCTCGCAATGGTATGGGCAGACCTCAAATTTCGCCCGTATTTGTACGGTCGCTCGTTCACCGTTATCAGCGATCACCATTCGCTCTGCTGGTTAATTAATTTGAAAGATCCATCCGGCCGTCTCGCACGCTGGAGTCTTCGGCTCCAAGAGTTCGACTTCACTGTTGCCTACAAATCGGGAAGACGACACGCCGATGCCGACTGTCCTTTCTCGGTCTCCCGTTGAAACAGCAGACCAAGACGACGACGACACGGCCTTTTTGGGAGTCGTGGACACTGCCGCTTTTTCACGACAGCAGCGGGACGACGCTGAACTGCTGCCGCTCATTCATTACCTTGAAGGACGAACCAATAGCGTGCCGAAATTATTTGCAAGGGGGCTGGCGTCGTACTGCTTGCGCAACGACGTTCTTTACAAAAAGAACTTTTCACCTCGTGGCAACAGCTACTTACTCGTCGTTCCCTCATCACTCCGACGTGAGGTCCTGCACGCCTGCCACAACGAGCCGACCGCTGGTCACTTGGGCTACACTCGGACATTGGCAAGGATTAGGCAGAACTATTTCTGGCCGAAACTTGCCACGGTCGTGAAAACTTACGTGCAGACATGTCTAGATTGCCAGCGCCGCAAGCCGCCATCCATCAAGCCAGCCGGCCTGTTGCAACCTATTCATGTGCCGACGACGCCATTTGCACAAATCGGCATGGATTTTCTGGGCCCCTTCCCCACGTCTACTGCTGGAAATAGATGGATAATCGTCGCCACCGATTACCTCACCCGATACGCCGAGACAGGAGCTCTGCGACGGGCAACAGCGGCTGAAGTGGCGCGATTTTTTATCGAAGCCATCGTTTTAAGGCGCGGTGCTCCCGCAGTTATTATCACTGACAGAGGTACCGCGTTCATGGCCGAGCTTTTGGACACCGTTCTGCGACTAAGTGGTACCGCCCACAGGAAGACAACGGCGTATCATCCACAGACCAACGGGTTAACCGAACGTCTCAACAGGACCCTGGCTGACATGATAAGCATGTACGTAGATGTAGAGCACAAGAACTGGGACGACATCCTACCCTACGTCACATTCGCGTATAACACGGCTTGTCAGGAGACCACTCGGAAGACACCCTTCAGTCTCGTTTACGGCCGTGAAGTTACAACTACGTTAGACGCGATGCTCCCTCATGAAAATGATGGCACAGAGACGGACGCTGAAGAATTTACGCAGCGAGCAGAAGCAGCTCGGCAACTTGCCCGGTTGCGAATCACCGAACAACAGGACTATGACGCCAGGCACTACAATCTCCGGCACAGACCCGTCACATACAACGTGGGCGACAAAGTGTGGGTTTGGACACCTATTCGTCGTCGTGGACTCTCTGAAAAGCTGTTGCGGAGATACTTCGGGCCTTACGAAGTCCTCCGA
This sequence comes from Rhipicephalus sanguineus, assembly GCF_013339695.2. Lineage (NCBI taxonomy): Eukaryota > Metazoa > Arthropoda > Arachnida > Ixodida > Ixodidae > Rhipicephalus > Rhipicephalus sanguineus. The sequence continues at coordinate 1,894,574 of NC_051180.1, forward strand.
CGCATCAGTGACGTCAATTACGAGGTTGTTCCGGGCGGCCTTCAGTGTTCCAAACGCCGAAGACATTCACCAGAAATCGTCCACGTGCTTCGGATGAAGCCATACTTTCAGTGACTAACTGCGCAGTGTTTTTTACCCTGTTTTCTGGGCTTTCATCATCGGGACGATGTTTTTTTTTAAAAGGGGAATAATGCCGCGCGTATGTGCCAGTAGCGTCGACAATGAAGCAGCGCGAGGACACTGGCCCCAGTGCAAGGACGAAGAAGACGTTGTTGTCATTTCAGCTACTGATAAAGCGTATTTGTTGGTCGTTCTCCTTTTGATCGTCGATCCCGCGTCGTTACAATATGCTCTTCTTCAAAGCGTCGTGAATTAGGGAGAGAAACGGCACGGTGTGCGCCGAGTAATAGGGTAACCTACGCCTGTGGTCATGCATACACTACCACACTGCGCTTCATCAACACGGGAGGCAGAGGTTCGCAGCTTGAGGCGCGAATGCGCGAATGCGCGCAGGCGTCCTGCTGGTCTCTGTCTCGCTCCTCCAAGGCATGACATTCGCCCGTCGACATGGCTGCCTTTCTGCAGACTTATTGCAGCCGTTTTGTGAGTCGGTGCTATCGCACTGGAAGCAGCCGGCGGCGGAGAAACACTGTAAGTACAGAGGGAAGCTGCACTACTCCGAGAACGAGCCGCCACAGGCTAACACGAACCAAAGGCAAAGAACGTAATTGCGTGTAGGAATTCTCCCGGTGCTTAGCGCGGCCACTGTCTCGCTGGTATCGAGGCAGTTTATCCACGGCCTCCGAGAGTGCGCGCTGGCAGGTTTTCTTGGGGGCCACGCTGTAACTGCGTCGTCTATTATGCGGTCCCCGGCACGACGTCAATTCAAACATCCCTCCCCTTGTGTCTTCCTAGCTTAAGGCCCAATGGCAGTTACGACCTCAGGGTTGGGGTTAGACAGGAACAAATAACGCTGACTTGCAGTAAGAATTGTCTCTCAGCTTCACACTTAGCCAAGAACGTGCGTGCTGAAAATAATCATGATTTCTATGCCAGTTTTGTACAGTATCCTCCATTCGCCGATCTTTTTTCTTCTGCCGGCGATATTTTCAGACACTAGTTTATGAAGATAGATAGATAGATAGATAGATAGATAGATAGATAGATAGATTAGATAGATAGATAGATAGATAGATAGATCAGATAGATAGAAGATCGATAGATAGATAGATAGATAGCTATAGATAGATAGCTGGGCGACCTAGTTATTAGGCAGGACCGACATTCGGTGGTCGAATAGAGCAGCTGAGATTGAATACTAAAGAATGGGAAACGCAGCCGTGGTCGGCAGGGCGTTGGGTCAGGAGATCACAGCATGGAATTTGCAGGCATAAAGTAGAATTAACTAGCTCGAGACATAGTAAATTATTCATTGGGGAAGCCTTCATACTGCCCTCTACATAACATAGGTTGCACGGCGTAGCTGCACTGCGCTTCTCAACGATCGCGTAACCACTATAATCTTCACTGGCAGCATATTTAGAGACGGAGTGTAGGTGGCTGCGATCAGGGGGACGAAATGAGTGTTGTGCCTAGACGCGCAGGTATGCCTTACCAGACAGGTGGTTCCGACTGAAGAGGAAGAATGGCGTACATCTCCAACGACAGCCTGTCGGCCTTTCTGTGCCCAGACATGAGGCGAGCATGGAACCAGAGCCAAATGCAAAATGCGAATGGTAGCAGAAGCACCACCGAACATCCCCGCTGCATGACGCGACGCATAGCGCAAACAGTGGACTGAACGAGCTGCTCGCTTTTGTCCTGTGCATCCTGCCCGGCCGGAAGGAAGGACCAGCCCCAACTGGGCCGGCGCTTTCATTGCGATTCCGTGCATTGCGATATTGCCTTAAAGCAAGTTTGCACAGGCTGCATATACTCAACGTCAGAAGGCAAACGATCTTTAGAGTAAAAGCTTAGGGGATCTTCTTACACCGCATAGCATTTACGCTTTAAAAACGAGGATCTTTATAACTTCAAAAACATTTTAGCGCAAACACACACCACATCGACACACGCACACACCCACACATCCAGGCACCAAATACGTAGAGCGCTCACTTCTAACTGTTTATTCAGCGCACGAATGCTTGCATATACACACCATGTGGGACATGCACGCATTAGCACCAACGCAGCCAACTGCACATATTAACAAGAACATACTTGTTCTTCCTTTATTTCTCCTTTTTTATGGGCGAAGCACCTTAAGGCCGAGGCTTGTACGTACGTTTGGCGTCCGTGCTCACGGCACAGCACCATGTAAAATCGAAACATCAGGTTTAATAGTAGACTAATATCAATCATAATTGTGACAAAACAATATAAATTACTACAAGCACAAACCCATCATACTAACGTGTACATTATGGACCTTACGACCTAGCTTCGTCGACTCTCACTGTCCGCTGTCGCGGTATATAGAGAACCGTTGCTAAAGTCGAAACATATATGTGTGTATTGAAAATCAGTTCTGCGGAATGCCGCAAGGTGGTAGAAGGGTTAAGAAATGGAAAACAGACAACCACCCATTTGTATCACGAAGCCAAAAGGAAATCCATACGGATTTCTCAGAAATAAAGCCTCTTAGTCGCCGAAAAATTCGTCCTGGTTCGGGGTTCGAACCCGGAACCAATGCCTTTCCGGGGCGGTCGCTCTACCAATTGAGCTAACCAGGAAGCTAGCAAGTGGCAATGCCAGGGCGAATTCATCGACAACTCGAAGCAACTGGACACATATTGAAAATCAGTTCTGCGGAATCTCGCAAGGTGGCGGAAGGGTTAAGAAAGAGAAAATAGAGAACCACCCATTTTTAGCACGAAGCCACAAGGAAATCCATACGGATTTCTCAGAAATAAAGCTCTTAGTCGCCGAAAATATGTGTCAATATGTGTCCAGTTGCTTCGAGTTATCGATGATTTCGCCTTCGCACTGCCAATTGCTAGCTTCCTGGTTAGCTCAGTTGGTAGAGCGACCGCCCCGGAAAGGCGTTGGTCCCGGATTCGAATCCCGGACCAGGACGAATTTTTCGGCGGCTAAGAGGCTTTATTTCTGAGAAATCCGTATGGATTTCCTTGTGGCTTCGTGCTACAAATGGGTAGTTGTCTATTTTCCCTTTCATATATGTGTGTATGTGAATAAAAAAAGGTTGTCAACAGGCGAACATCTATCATAATTTTGACAGAACAATATAAAACACCTACAAGCACAAAACCTTTATACTAGTCGGTGACTTCAACGTAGATATTATGGACCTCAGGACCTAGCTTTGTCGTCGACTCTTTACAACGCTCAATTTACGTTATATGGGGCAACGCTCGGGTAACGTACGGTTACTCACCCATACGATACCCAGAGCTTCGCCCACTCGCCATGATTCTCTTCGTGGAGATGCGTGGATTTTTAGATGCGAAGCAGCTCTTTGACTAGCCTGTGTAACGCTGCCCCTCCGTGCGTCCGTACGAACTCACCGCAACGCACTCCCCTCGCCGTAGGTGTTGGAGCGGTGCCAAGTAAGTCACGCCGCAGCTGCGCGTTGACGTCACGCTCCCCTCTCAGTGCGCGCTGACCACTGATCTCCACTAGGAGGAGCTGGACGGCGCATCGAGCACGCGGGCGTGAAGCCACCGGAAGCCGCCGTTTTGTCCCGGAAGACAGCTTTCTCTTCTTTTTAAAAAAAAATACTTTTTACGCATTTTGTACGTTGCAGCACACCGCCATATTCGGACGGTGTCGGCACGGCGTCTGTCATCTTTCGTGTAGCGTTCGTCGGCGTCTAAAGTGAGGCGTAATCGCAGAGTTTGAAAAAATAAAAAAGAAAAACGATCATAACAACAGCTGCCACCTGTAAATATTTGAATTGCGCGACTGAGACGGACAGAAGACGCCAGCTTCCGGGACAAACAGGGGACTTTCTGGTGGCTTCACAAGCGCCCGCCTCGCAGAGCAGGGATGCGCCGTCCAGCCTTTTTAATGGAGGTCAGTGGCGCTGACGTCACTCTCTCCTCGCCTGCCGCCTCGTCCGCTCGCCCGCACACCTGCCGCTACCGCGACCGCCGCTCGCTAGACTGCCGACTCGTCGGTTCACGCGCAATAAACCTGCATGACGCGCGCCTAACGTACGCGTTGAAACATGTCTGTACGTGTCACCTCTCTCTCGCTTCACCCTCTCCCCAGCGTTAGCGCCGTTCAACCCGTGACGCCACCCGTGCGCAACGCGGCTGCTTCGCATCCCATCAGGGTTCCCTTTGGGAAGATGGTGTTAATTTTTATTCTCACATCCTTCAATTGATGCATTGAATTTCACCGGGAAACAAAGATAGCGATAGAGGCCTAGTGCGCTGCTGCTTTGGATGGATGCTATGAGCGTCCCCTTTAAAACGGGGCGGTGACATGTCTGCCACCAGGCTCGAAGAAAAAAAAAAAAAGCTTCCTTGTTTCATGTTGGCCTAATACCTTATCTACATTGATTAAATCTATGTTATTATACCAAAAAAATAAATTCACGGTCCATCTCTCTGCCTCTTAAGGCAGAATGACCTTATTTTTCCCCCATTATTTATTTTGTTCTTTATCTCTACTTTTCTGCCACCAATACTCTAACCGTCTCTTACTTATTTCTATCGCGGACGTGTGCAGCTTTCCATTGTTGAACCGAACAGGCAGCGCCACCGGACGGCCGCGGCGGAAAACTTGGGATTGTCGTTTGTTGCTCCCGTGCCCGCAGCCACGGTAGAAACGCATGGCTCCTCGCCGAAAGGACGTAAAAACGTCGCAGAATTCCGGTAATTTTCCGTACTTCTGCGTGCATGGCTGGCACAACAACTGTAGGAACACCGTTCGGAAGCAACTAGCTTCAAAATTCTGCGGGTTACATCAGAAGTCGGACGCAAATGAAAGACAACTCTAGCGCAGCTGTGCGGGGCTGCGTAAGCAACGCCTCGAATTCCATCCACAAGTGTCCCCACTCTCGTGCGTTTTTTTTTCGCCTTTTATTATTTATTTTAAATGTATACACACGCTTACAAGGTCACAAAGAAATAGGATGATAGCAGGCTGACACCGGCCATTCGGGGCAATGTGCCTGTCTGCGTCTTCTGCTCTCACGCGTGATTTCTTGCCAGCCAGAGCGGCGAACAGGGGTAGCCGGTGCGGATTCAGACACAAATTTGCCGCGTCCTCTTCGTTGGGAACGAAAACAGTTCGGTATGGCTCATCACACGTAGAGCACTGAAAAATCAAAAGCTCACCTCCACTCGTACGTCGTAGTCCACGGTTTTCGACTGAACTTTGCATTTCCCAATAATGTCGAAAGATTCCATTGCGCACATCAATTCTTCCTTCAGACCACGCACCGACCACTCGTGTGCAACTTCGTACTAAGCGACCAAGAACTCCTTTTGAAACACACGTTATTGCAATTTCAATCCTACGGAAACCGCAGAACAACACACGATCGTCGCTTCTTGTCCTCACGTTCACGCGCGGGCTGGCGGCCATGGCTGGCGATGCGCTTTCCTAGCAGACGACAACCAGTGACGAACTGATGGGCGCTTGCAGTTTCACTGTCTGTAAAATGTGTGTGCGCGCTCGCCTGTGTGTGTGTGTGCGTTGTGAGAGTGTTTGTGTGTGTGTGTGGGAGGGGGGTTGGGGGTGGTCTACTGTTCCCCGCGTGGTGTCGAAAGAACGGAAAAGAACTTGTTTCCGGCGCAAGCAGCTGTGTTTTGTTGGTAGGGCTCGCAGTTCGGTTTGCAGCGAACAGAAGGACTGAGAGGGGTCTCTCTCGAATGGCTTGAGGCCAAAAGGGGACGAAGTTTTGTTGAATGCTTACGTTAACAAGAGTCGCTGCATGCTGGTTTTTCGGCTGTAGTTTGAGAGGTTTTTCAGACAGGAAGAAAACATAAATAAACATAAGTTAGCACAGCGTATTTACACACGCAGACAGAAAGAAATAGCACAGTGTATTTACACACGCAGACAGAAAAAAAAGAACAACGGTGGCAGTTCTTGGAGAACAGCGGCCGCCCAACCGTAGCCGCCGCCTTGAAACATGCAGACGGGCCCGTAGGCGACAATCTTAACAGTGCGTCGCTAGCCCGATAGAGGGCGAGAGAAGTAGCGCCACCATACCAGCTCCGAGGTCTATAAGTGTTGAGGATTGGGCGAGGTCTATACAGCGGTGCTCATCCTTTTCAATTAAACGCCTCTGAAACATCACGGGCTGTCTTTCTTGTACTTCTGCCAAAAATGTTTTGAGAAAAACGCGCCTCACATCCACACCATATAGCATGCGCAACCAGGTGTGCATACGTATCGTATCTTTTACCTGATTTTTTGGGCGTGCTAACGTACCGGCGATTAACACACCTCTCGGTGTGACCGATGTAAACAGGCCGCAGGACAAGGGTATCGAGTATACGACCTTCGTGGAGCATTTCACAAATGACCCCTCATGCTTCTTCTCGCAGCCGCGCTTTTACAGCGAAGCTGTTATCAACAAGGGCCGTTTTTGGCGCCGCAGTTGTCCGCCGCCGCCGCCGGTGTCCGTAACCACTATCGCTCGAAATAGGAAAAAAGAACAAAATAAGAAAAAAAATTCCTGAATGGAACGAGGTTCGAACCTGTGCCCTCTGCGTGGGAGCCAGTATCCTACCCTCAGAGCCATGCCGGTGCTTGAAACTGCTTTGCAGAAAGACCCTATACCAGGCTTCATGTAGGGAAGGAACCACATTACCATATGTAATGTAGCATGGTAGAAGAGTAAAATAACAAGCAAGTGTCACACAACGCGAATTCTCTAACAAGGCGTCACACAATGTGAATTGCGCAACGAGTGGAGTTGTTGAATGCTTCCAAACCCATTACAAAGGCCTCTGCCATAGTTCTTCATCGTCATTAGCCACAGCAACAACAAAGTGCAACATAATACCTTACAGGTGTTTAGCAAGTATACCCGGTTCTGCGCAGAATGACGGAAAATTGCGTAGTGGCTGCTTCCTTACTTCACAAAATTATGATTTGTGGCGTAGTGGGTACGTTGCTAGTGTAGTTGTATATTAGCCACAAGAGAGTTTATAACGGGCTCTAGAAATGCCGCTTTCGCTTTGACTGTGCTGCGCTTTTCGCGCAGGCCTGACGTTTTTTTAGGGGCGAAGCTCCTCTTAGTCTACCCTTGTCCTGCGTCAGGCGTAACCGGCAGTATCTCCCGAACAGTATAATAGATGGCGCTGTCTCATAGAAGTACATACAAACTGCAGTTGAGTGATGATGATATGCTAGATGGCGCTGTACACAATCGTACCGTGTCGGATCGTTGGTCTATCGCTTTGATTACTGCTGGGCGAAACCACCGAAGATTTCACGGTGTAACCATGATTGCTTCAGGAGCTTCGCCCAAGCTCTTCATCATTCACCCGTGGATATGCTGTGATTTTTTCTGTTGCAAATGCGTTGGCACACCTTTCTAAGAATTTATGTACTTGATCAGGGAAATCATAAAAGAAGAATGCCACCTCCGCAAAGAGTAGTAGCCATAGAGTGTCTTAGCGCTATTGCGCAGAGGAGAAGTAACTATGCTAGATCTGTCGCATTTGGTGACTGCAGCACACGATGGCTATATGTTTCTTTTGCAGCCCATCGACCCCACTTTGCGCTCCCTCATTATAGCAAATAATAACGAATTCCTGATGAAAACAACGAAGGCGAAGAGCTATCACATGCTGATGATTCCTCCTCCTTCAGAGGGCACGGGTGCGTTATCCGAATCTTGCACGTTCGGTCCTCTGCCGGCGGCAAGTGGTCTTTACGTCCACTTTGATTTCTTCACATCTGTATCACAATTACTATGACACAATTAAAACAGTACATTTAACATCCCATACACCTTGCTAGGATTCATTATCTACTGGTTTTTTATTAAGGCTGTGTCAAACATGCAATGAGCGCCTATAAAAACCTCACTCTGCAACTTCACCAGGGGTGCATATCACTGAAAGAACAGAAATCCTGTCTAAATGATCGGGTACCTGTTCACTATACCTTTCCCAGACATGAGACGGCTCATGCCATGGATTGAGAAATGACGAGCCACCAATTTGCTCCCTTAGGGGTCAAAAGGGAACTGCATAGTTAGCTACAGGGAGATCTAAAGTCATTAGAGACTGGAAAGAGCCCGGTATATCCCTTCGCATCCGACAATTGCTATGCAGCAACTGCTGACCTGGTGCCCCCTCTAAACCAATAACGCTCAAACCTGGAGGCCTATTGCCAATGCCACCCAGGCCATTATTTGGACGAATGTGACAATGTAAGAAACAAGTAGACTAACCATGTATTCTATGGCTTGACCTCGTTTGACCCGACAGGCTTACATATTAAGTATTTTCAAATTGGATAGCGCGAAATCGACAAGGACTACGAAGGAACACCAGAGTACAGGACAGGCGCTACTCACAACTAAGCTTTATTCAGTAAAGTCTCCCTACATATATACAGCCCAGTGCGCGCGCAGGCGCAATGCACATCACAGTCAACACCGCTAATCAGGATTGGGAGAGGAAAAACTATTCACATCATAACCAAGTTTCTAAGAAAAGTCTTTCCTTACTGCGCAGAGCAACAGAAGTGTCACTGGTACAACCACCGTCTTTCTTTTAATGTGATAATACACTCGGCTGTGTATATATGTAGGGAGGACTTTGCTGAACAAAGCTTAGTTGCGAGTAGCGCCTGTCCTGTACATCTGTGTTCCTTCGTAGTCCTTGTCGATTTCGCGCTATCCAATTTTGGAGATCATGGACCAACTAGCCCAACACGTATACTACTAAGCTATATTAATATTGATGGGCGGTTGGAGTCCGTGAGGCTTAGATCAGCCTGGAAAGAGCAACTCTGGACCATCCCACTGGCTAAAGACGCCCCCAGGCCCAAGGGCTACTAAGCAACATTTAAGTGCCCACTTATTGCCATAAACTACTGGACACAAAATGATGTTATCTCTTTCTACTCTTCTCTTGCTGTAATTTTTTTCTTAATTTATAAACCACATAGAGAAAACTGCAACACAATACTACAACCTTGTGGAAATTTCATTCTCGCAACTGGTAAATTTTCTGAACACAGTAATTCTAATATACCAGAAGCACAAAGTGTGTCCAGCCCTGCCTGAAGCTCTAACCACACGTAAAAATGTTCCACATAAGTGGTAAGCTTGACGGAGAAATTAAGTGAAAGCAGTGTATGCATGAAATTCCTTGCAACTGATTGTTATACATAGCTGCTTGTCAGATGTTTTCAAGAATAGAGTCGTTAATAAAAGCGAATATCTATATTAATGACAACACAAAGTGTTTGTAGTGAATAATACTTAAGATTTCTTGTTGATGATCTCAATGGTCATTCTGCTGTCCTTCAATATACTTAGCCATACTTCAGACCGCAATTAAACCACACATGTACATTATGAAAATGCAGAACAGATAAGCAGTGCCATGGCATGTATGATCCTGCTCTCACAATGATTACACCTGAGAATGATTGACTAATGACTGTGGTAGCTGTTAACAGCACCCGTGTATGCGTCCTCGTGTTGATCCACTTTCACTACAAAGATGTGTTTGTGTAGGGCAACCAATGTTCACTGAATTATACATAGCAAACTCTACCAAGCTACTGACACACCCAAATGTGTCATATAGGTATAAAAATTTGGATAGTTAACATCGAGTCATGTTTTTTTCATAAAATTAAAATGGATTACATAAATAGGTGAGTGACACCTGCATTTCATCTCAGAGCCCACTGAAATCAAGGAACTCAGCTTCGCACTGAGTACAGTGCAAATCTGAGTACAGTGAGATAAGACTAGGCGCATATGACGCTAAGACAAGAATCAGACCAAAAGTTAAGCTGTGCCAGCTGTCGACACCAGATCCAGATTATAGTAATGTGTATATACAGTGAATGCATAGTCATTGCCTCTATGCATCTTTTGTGCTAGTATTAGTCTCTACTTGTAGGGTGCAATGTTTGCATAATGAACAATAGTTGTTTAGAAATTCTTCTAATCACCAAACATTGCGGTCAGTCCTCATTGAGCACCTAGGCCAAGGGAGGCTTAGAAATTCAGAAAACATTTGGTGCTAATCTTCATTTTATAACAAAACAACCTGTACTTTCTCGAGTGACACTTTAAGACCCATGCGGCATATGTTCTGTTCAAACCTGCAATTTAGCCATATTTAAACTTTTTTAGAGCGCACATAAGACTAAGGACAAGGAAAGAGACACACGAGCGCTAACTCTCAGCTGTTTATTTTTGAAAGGAACAAATACATATAAATACCCAAAAACCAGCATAGAGCATGTGCGGCGCAAAGTCATGTGACACACTGTCAGAGGGGCTAAACAGAATTAAAAAAAAAACAAACTCCTTATCTGGTTAGAGCCACCGAAGGATGACTGATGCATTTCTCTGCACACCTATTGATATAAAATGCTTCCGTAAATTCAGGTGTAAGTTTTTCTTTATCTGCAAACAAGATATCTGTATCATGAAAAACGGGTTCACAATGGCATGATATTACAATGATCAGACAAGTGGGAAAATGTTTCTTTCCCCAGTGAGTTAGCATGCTCTTTAAGGCCGTGTGTTGTTGAAACAGCGGCCAGTCTGTCCTATGTACATACTTCCACAGGTAAGGGTATCCAATATACCACTCCTTTTGGGCATTTTGTTAACTTCGATTCTTCCTTTAAAGGGTCATGAATCACTTTTCCAAGTAATGATCTAATGACCCCAGTATCGAGTTTGCTACCTCCCGAATCGATCGCCGCAAAAATTTCTCGAATCCGTCAAGAATGAGCGGAGTTACGGGGTTTGGGCGCCTGCTCTTAGCGCTTTCTCTCTTTTCTCGTGCCGACGAGCGCACTGGAAGCTACACGGGGAGGGATGGCACGGGGGAAAGAAGTTACGTCAGCGCGCGTCATGAAACGCGATCGCTCTCCCGCTGTGATTCGCGTGCGCGAGCGCGGCCTACCGTGTACTAAGGAGTGCAACGCCGGCAAGTGGCGGCACCCCGTGGCAAGAAGCGCATCTGATCCGAACGCCGCTCTCGATTTACGTCGGCTATCGGCCAATGAGGATGCCATGTCTATTGCGACACGGCGATGCAGATCGCGACGTCAATCGGCAGACGCCCCGCCCACCGACGAGTGTGAGAACCGGCCTCTGTTTGAAAAGAGGGCGCCTGAGAAAACAGGAAATTCGCGTTCCGCTTGTAGCCTTTACGCGGCACGCACGACTGCAATCTTTGGCTGAGCAGTTCATAGCCGTGTCAGCTTTCCGCAGGATGTGTTTTTTCAACAAGCCCAAGGGGTGCTTCATGACCCCTTTAAGCCACAGCTACATTTATTTCCCCCCACTTTTACTTGCCTAGTTATCTTGCCTTGCCCAGTTATCTTGCCAGTATCTGGCTTACTGCAATTTAGACTTCTTCTATAATCACGTAGTCACTACACAACTACCTAATGAAATGAAGATACCCCCATGGGCACTGTGAGAGTGAGCAAAGAAGTACGCACAGAACCTAAATTGCTTCACAAGAAAACATTCATAGCGGCAAATTTGGCATTCTTTACAGCACTTGAATCGCACGGCATGTATGATCTCTCGTTCTTCGTATATTGTTATTAGATTACACACCTTATTGCAAAACTGTGATTAAATAAAATGACCTGATCATTATCCCAGCGAACCACAATTATCATGACCAACCGCATATGAGCAGTAACACACTGGCATCCATGCATTAAAAACTACCATTGTAATTAGATTTTTTAACAGCTAAGCTGTTCTTAGTCGAGGCTTTCATGTGCGAGGTTGTGGTAGCGGTGATCACGTGGCCTCGCAGTGCGGCGAGTGAGGCTAGGTAGGAAGGGGAGGGCTGCGTGTGCCGCGAGAGGCGAGGGCGGAGGATGTACAGGGGTGACACCTTCGAGAAACGTGCCAAGATGGGGTGACAGTGAGGCGCAGAGGAGTGTAAAATAGTGTGTCAGTATCAGTGTTCAGGAGTTTGCATTTTCAAAATGGTGAACATTTCTCATTCTCCCGATGAAGAAGCCGCCTGACGGGAGCGTCAGCGAGACCAGGGGCGTAGCAAGGGGGGGGGGGGGGGGGAGGGGTGTTTTGGGGGTTCAAACCTCCCCCCCCCGAAATTTTTCAGTTTTGCTTGCGTATATATCCACGCACACATACAAACGCATGCATGAAAAGACAAAGTATGGTTGAACCCCCCCCCCCCTGAAAAAAATTTCTGGCTACGCCCCTGGCGAGAGCTGACGCGAGAACGGGCATGTCGTTGCCGAGTCAACCGTGATGTTCGCACACGAGAGGCCGAAGCTAAGCGCCAACAAACGGAATACTTGAAAAACGAGTAAAGTGTAGCCTGCTGAAGGACGCGCATAAGCTTCGCTGTTTCGACAGTGTTCGCAAAGTGGAGATGGCAAGATTTTTTTAGAACTGCACATATATATTTTTTTAATTGTACTGCATTGTATCATGATGTTTTTACCAAGCATACAACTACGATTCCATTATGCCATTATGTCTTCTCTTTTTTTTTGTGTGTGCGAATATGATGCTATATGTAGTAATGCTATATTTGTACAATTATATATTCATTATTTGTCTCCCGCTTCTTTATTTACCTTATAAATTAATTAAATGGGAAGCTTTTCTCAGCGAACCAAACGCACTTTGAGCGTATCTATCTATCTATCTATCTATCTATCTATCTATCTATCTATCTATCTATCTATCTATCTATCTATCTATCTATCTATCTATCTATCTATCTATCTATCTATCTATCTATCTATCTATCTATCTATCTATCTATCTATCTATCTATCTATCTAGCCGCCTACGACTTTGTGCTCTCCTGGCCGTTTCGTTATTCGGATGTATACCAAAATTGGTATGGCATACCATGACCATATTACGAACATAAATGACAGGTCAGAACATGAAAAGCATGACACGCATGTCATGAACAGCATGATTTACCTTCCACGGCCTTGGGGCTCTTGCGGCCGTTCCGGTAATTTCATATATACCAAAATTGGCACGGCGTGAGAAAAGTTCATTACGAACACAATGACTGGTCCTAACGTGCAAATTATGACACGCATGTCATGTGTAGCATGATTTACATCACATGGTCTCGGGGCGCTAGCGGCCGTTTCAGTGCATGAAATCTGCTCTCGGAAAGTCGTGCCCACATCGCATGCAGGAAAGCTTTCATTGGCAAGTGACCCGCCTTTTGGCGGCAGGCTACCCTTCGCAGGTCATTGTAGCAGTGGCCGAGTCGCTCTTGCACAGAGCCAAACACGGAGCAGAAAGGGTAGGTGATCGGGGGTTGACTGGGAGACTACTGGTCTGCCATACGTGCACACCCTGTCGCACGCTCTCAAGAAGGCGGCAAACCGGCATGAAGTGCCTTTGGTGTTTTCTGCCCCTAATAAACTGCAGAAGCTTTGCCCTCGAATTTGCGCTCAAAGCAAACGAGGATGCAGCACCAGGCATGCAAACGCTTCGTAGAATGCTCTGTTGGCGGTGTTTAGTCCATTCCCATGTCCTGTGGGAAAATGTACATCGGCCAGTCAGAAAGATGCGTCAATGACCGACTTGGGAAGCACGCACTAAGTGCAAAAAAGAGAGGACAAGTATGCGCACCTGGTCGCGCATATTTCTGCACGTGGGTGTGAACCGATTTTCCGAGACACTAGAATACTGGGCAAAACAAGCGCATGTCATCTCGACTCGCTTTAGAAGCGTTTTTTATCAAAAAGAATGTTGGCGCATGTATAAGTGAGGCTTCGGTATCCTTGCATGCTTCCGAATTAGAATTTCTGCAAGGCTCGCTTTGACATGCGCAGCTCTAACTCGCATCTTGTTATATGGCAGGCGTTATCGCATATTGTTTTTTGTATTACACTTGATTTTTTTTTTCAATCTTTCCAATGTAAAGTTGCGCACGCGCAACACCATGATTATATGTATTTAAGCTCGGTGGGTTTGACGAAAATAAACAGTTCTTAGTTGCGCCAGTCCTTTGTGCTCCTTTTTGTGCTCGTCAGTCTTAGTGCTTATTCTTTCAGTGTTCGTTATATAGCTCAAGGAGAGCAATTCTCGCGCGCTCACCCAGATGACACAGGGCTCTGTAGGAGATTCCGTCAGGTCCTAGTGCTAACTAATGTTTGCATAAAGCGAGTGCTGCCTTAAGTTCTGGATGGAGAAGGGGAGGTCCATGCGGGGGTCACGTGGTGGACAACTGTTTGAAAGTGGTGAACTGTTGGGTGCTGTAAGCTGTTCAGATAATCTGGCGCAGAATTCTTCTGGTACGTCAGTATCTGGTCGCTTTCGGTAAAGGGATAAAGCCTTGAATGGCGACCTCTGAACGAAGGATGACTGCGAACCTCGTACTGTCCTCCATAGCTGCGATAAAGGCTTACGAGGGTCGAGCGACATCGCAGAAAGGAGACCAGCGTTGGAATTCAAGCTCATCCAACCGGCGCTGGATTTTTGCTGCTTATGTCTAGCAATTCGTTACTCGTCAATGGCCTTCGTGCGTCGGTATCTCCTTTCAGCACGTCACCGGATTGCGAGAAGTCGCTCCAACTCTGGGTCGAAGTCCGCGAATTTCGAAGAGCAGGTAAAGGTACGCACAGGGTCTTATACAGTGCTCTTGATTGCCTCTTCCAAGTCTAGTATGTGGTCTTGACATTGGTCTTCCATGCGAGACTCAAATTTCGTCCACTCCACTCTTCGTATCGTGTCGCGTATCTGCAAGCTGACAATCCCCTAATCTTGACGCATGTGGGAATATGGTCACTCCCATGCATTTCTATGTCCGTGAACTACCCCGCATGCCTCCCTAGGATTCGTGAAACAAATCCAAGTCGAGGCATTCTACTGTATGTGGAGCCACGTAAAAATGTAGGACTGCCATCATTCAACAACAAAAGTTCATTATTAGAGGTGAAGGACACCAAATTTTGCCTTCCACGTCGGTCTTCGGGATTCCCCATAGAGTACGACGGCCGTTAAAATCCCCGATGATAACACATGAATCAGGGGCTGATGATAGGATGTCTCGTAATGTTTTATGATCAAACCGATTTGATCGTGATAGGTATGCGCCCACAACAGTAATGGTAAGTCTCTTTTTCAGTCAAACATGCATATTGATTAGCATCATGAGGTGGTACAGGCTGCAGGATGTGTGTGAGATCGCGGAGAACGAACACCGGAACCTTGCCTCTCTCAGTAATGGCAGGCGACATAAAAGGTTCATATCCAGAAAGTCTTATTGCACTGGATAAATTCGGCTCGCAGATGACGATTACGGGAAACGTATTGCCGTACACGAACCGACGAAAATCAGCAATGCGCGATCTCAGTCCTCTGGCATTGCACTGTAATATTGCTGCATTTCGGACCTCATCCCTGAAAGACAGCGGTGAATGAGCCATGGTCTACTCAAGGGCTGCCAGCATGGGACTGAGCGCATCCAGTACATGAAGCGCACTTCTGGGGTACGTTGTTTTCATGTTACCTAGCAACATGCGAATGGCGTTCACTAATGGTCGCAGAGGCGTTGCCACTTGGTGATCTGTGTGCCATGCCGCTGTAGCATCTTGTGCTTGTACTTGTGCTTTTGTACTTGTGCACCTTGTGCTTGTAATTTGTACTTGTGCCTGAGGCTCAATCTGCTGTGGCTTCTGTACTGGTCGCGTTTCCTTAAGTGTTGGGCATTCCTTTGTTGAGAGAGACCTACCAGTTTCCTCTCTTTTAGCGGCGTTGTTGTTTGCCGCGCTGGGAACCTGAGAAACCGATTTTCTCCTGAATGTGACACTGTCCTTCGTGAGGACCTTCGACGGCGACGTCTTCTTTGCCTCACTTTTTCCGCGGCATCCTTGTGAGTTGAATTGTCTCTCACCATCTGTTTCAAAATAGAAATCTCCTTCTTAATCTGAGAACAGTCCTTGGAGGAAGCACTGTGAGCACCATGACAGTTTGAGTACTTCAGCGTAGTTGCACTACAGTTGTCTTCTGAAGGAGGTTCGGCGCATCAGGCGCATACTGCGGAACTTCTGCAAACGCCCTTCACATGGCCATTCTTCTGGCAGTTGAAACACTGCATAGGCCTCGGTATAAATGGATGAACCTGGTGATGAAAATGGCCAACCTTCACGCAAGAGGGAAGACAGTCACCGTTTAACGCTACTCGCACACAACGTGTGTTACCTAGGCGACCTACATGCACAATGACGTTGTTTTCACTCGCCGCTTTTATTAAGCACTGGAAGGTCTTCAAAGGCCATTTCAGTGTCGATGTCATAGATGACACCTGTAACGGTGGCACCATCGGCTGGAATGATGGACCGGACTTTGATGTTTCTCATCAGCTGCGTTACATGCTGCAGCTTGCTCAGCGCAATCGGGTTCATCACATCGATTGCCAAAATGTTTTATATGCGAAGCATCTTATGGCGGACGCTTTGTCCGTCCCTCCCGCGCCCCGCGGCGTCCACCGCCCACGGCGCATGCGCATCCCCTCCCCCTCTCTCCCCTCTCCTTTGCTCCCCCTTCTCTCCTCTAGGAATGCTCTACTATACGGAACGGCGCGCGCGTCCCCTGCCCCTCTCTCCCCTCTCCTACGCTCCCTCCCTCTCTCTCTCCTCTAGGAATCCTCTATGGAGCGGCGCGCACGACAGCTGGTGCGACAGCTGCATACTCCGCTGGGTGCGGCACGGTAGTTCCGCGGTATAAAATGACGGAGCGAGTGCGCCTCATTCTCTCCTGCGCAACACCGCCGCCAGTGTCAGAGTTAAGGCCCAACCACTGGCACGCGCCGGCACGCGTTCCACGCGCCTAGGCGTCAAATGCGCCTCTAGGCGTCGGTCGCGGAGGGCTGTACGCGTCCATACGCCTCGAGGCGCGAGGGGTCAAGACGACTTTGATATTTTCGCCTACGTCACCTCGCGTACGGCGCACCAACCAATCAGAGGCCGCGATAACTTTGAGCGCTATGCCTAATGGCCGCCGCTTCGAAGGCACCTCCGAGTGCTGGGCAATCACGGAAACTACGGTCGCAAACGCTCCTAAGTGACCGCGTCGTCAGCCAGTACGTCGACGACACGGCGAACGACCGCGACTGTTACCAGTGGGACGCGGTTTCGTGCCAAGTTGGAGCGACGCCGACAATTCCAGCGAATGCCTGCCGGCTGCCCTTGCGCCGGTTTTGAGTGCGATCGTCGGCCGAGTGAAAAGAGCGTACCTACTACTGCGGCATGTCGCTGCTCCTGTGCTTTGATCTGTGTTTATCTGCGCTCGGAACTAGTGTAAACATGCTTCGGAGGTTTGAAGTCTTGAGCGTGAGCCCTCGCCTATCGCGAAGTCAATTCAGAGCGGTCTTGAGCGCGATCTTCGACCGAGTGAAAACATCGTACCAACTACTGCAGCATGTCGCTGCTCCTGTGCTCTTATCTGTGTGTATCTGTGCTCGGGACGGGTGTGAACATGCTACGGAGGTTGGAAGTCCTGAGCGTGAGCCCTCGCCTACCGCGAAGTCAATTCAGATTGGTGTCGTCTGCATTCAGCGTAGGCCTCTACCGTCGAGTTCGTGTCAACCAGCTCATGTGAGGAACTTTGGTTGAAGGAAATCGACGGTAGTTGTTTCCGTCGAACCATAGACACTATATATGAAGCTTAGAATAACAGAGAGCTGAGCTAGTTGGTACGTATTCATTCTAAAAAGAGACAGGGCGTGGAAACACGGACACAAGAAAGAGATCAGGACACCACAAACGCCGACTAACAACTGAAGAGACGCACAACGACTGAAAAGAAAGAAGGCACGAAAACTTATCTGCGCATGCCCATGCACCCGGCGAACCTATCAATCCGGCACGCGTGGCGGCCTACGTGGAAGATAACTGTTAAGGCATTTGATTTCATCTTTATGCAAGTTAATCGACGGTTGGCTCACGCATGCGCTACCACTATTCTCGATATGCCATGCTTCAATCATCAGGCGCGTTTCTTCATTTCTATGCCGGTACAACACTGCGCATTCATCGAATTTTGGCGTGCACTTACAATCTCGACAATGTAAAGATAGATTAGAAGGTGATCCTCCTGTTAGCGATCTCTTATGTTCCAACAATCTCTGGTTAATGCATCGGCCCGTCTGTCCTACGTAGAAGCGGCCGCAGCTGAAAGGGACCTTATACACCACACTCGTACGGCAATCAGTGAATTTGTTGGTGTGTTTTACGAAACAATTATCGGTCCGCTTCTTGTCTTTCACTCTCTCATTCTTCCTCTGCACAGCGGCACAAATCTTACCTAGCTTATTGGCAGCCGTGAAAACAACATTAACGCCGTATCTACTTCCTACCTTCTTTAGCCTGTGAGATATGCAATGAATGTACAGAATACCTGCATTAAGTTGCATAAAGATGAAATCAAATGCCTTAACAGTTATCTTCCACGTAGGCAGCCACGCGTGCCGGATTGATAGGTTCGCCGGGTGCATGGGCATGCGCAGATAAGTTTTCGTGCCTTCTTTCTTTTCAGTCGTTGTGCGTCTCTTCAGTTGTTAGTCGGCGTTTGTGGTGTCCTGATCTCTTTCTTGTGTCCGTGTTTGCACGCCCTGTCTCTTTTTAGAATGAACACTATATATGACGTCAGAGACATGGCGTGGCGCTTATGCAGGAGTTTTTATCCGCAGTGTGTTTGTTTTCAACCTCGGCATTCGCCTCATCATTGCCTAAAGCGAACATCGCACTTGCCAACACATTTCGGTGATGTGACAACTTACATGAGGAGGATTTGCGGGTTTTACGACGCTGAAACATTGTTTGACTTCGGCGCAAATCGTATGCATGTGTTGCCAAGCTAACAACAAGCGTGCACTTGTTGGTAGCAGTGTGACGTGATTTCGTGCCGGGTACCAGCGACGCCGACACATTCAGCTGTCAGCGGTCCCATTTACATTCACGTATAGAATAGAAGCTCAAACGTGCGCGAGTGTGGTGATCGGAAAGAAAGTTGCATGATTAAATGCTGCTTGTGTTGCCTGCTATTTCACTTCTTGACTCTTGGTCTGCTTCTCTGCCGTGCAACTACACCTTAGCACATGCCCAGTTGCACATACCTTGTTTTGCAGGTTGTCTATTCTGGCAAACATTCTCCCTAGTCTATTCTGATACTCATAGACGGGAGAATGCGAACAATGGCACTTAGCAATCGTTTTACAGTTTACTTAAATATAACACATATTTTGTTTACAGCTGGACAGCTAATTTGCTAAAAATTTGGCAGATCCCACGTACCGTGGGAGTCGATGTTATGCAAAGCATGCGCCAGGTAGGTGACTGTGGCGTAACTTTTTTACTGTGCGGCACGTTACAAAATGACGCTAAAGATTTGTATAAATTTTATACGCACACATATATATGTTGAAGAGCCGCATATGTGTTATATAACCAGTTGTTTACGGTTGGGTAACGCTGCCAATGGCAACGTGGGTACTCCAACACCAGAAACGGTAAGCTGATATGTAGTGCTTATACGTGTCCCGAGAACTCACGCACGTTTTACGAACCGGTGTGCATGTGTGCAAGAAGTTCTTGACAGTTCTTGAACAAGGGCGTCATCACCGTGATCAGTGAGCACCAGCAGCTGGTCATGACTTGTTATAGGATCCGGTCTTGATCGTGGTGACGAGGGGTCCATGTGTGGTGAAGTATGTGGTATAGTAGAGCTGTTGGAATTCGTGGATGATTCGGTCATTTCATCGACAAATTGTCTGTCGACAGAGCCGGCGACATGTCGGAACCTGAAGCCACCCTTCGCGTTGGTGAGGTATAGGCCGTCGAGGCTGGTAGGCCTGGATAGTGCTACGTAGACCAACATCAATGGATGGTGTTTGTCGTATTCGTACACTACCTGAGCGTATGTGTCCTACGTAGCCTAGTCTACAAAGCGGCTGTCAATCAATCTGGCATCATCCTCGGTCAGCATGAGGCCATCGCCCAGCCTCGTTAGAAATAAAGAGGCCACTGCGTCGTTCTGGTGGACGAAGTGCACTTTACGGTGCGGTGATGTGGATATCATATGTAACTTTCGTTAATGTAATCCTCCGGGCTTGAGCAATGCTTCAATATAGCTTGCTGAATCATAGAATACAAACGTAAAGTTTATTAAACTGCTATAAAAGCGGAGCCAACACTGGAACTACAGACGTTGATCTGATATGACGCCTGTATCGTAGGAGTGCCCATCGTAGGAGTATCATGTAGTGCTTATTGCTTTCTTGTGAAATTAGATAGCCAGCACCACAACCACAATTGACTGTCACCGCTATTACGCCTGCGTAGGCTGTTTTACCAAACCAGTTTATAGACCTGGCGTGGCTCAGTGGTAGAATACCTGATTGCCACGCAGAATGCTTGAGTTCGATTCCTGCTGCGATCTTAATTTTCATTCTTTCCATTCGTTGAGTCAACGCTGCCGATTTTCCTTAACGCTCTAGCATGTAAGTTACCAATGTTCATTCATTCATTCACAAAACTTTATTGAGAGTCCTGAAGCCCGGTCTCTTCAGACCGAGGCGGGCCGCGTCCACGTCGGCACCGTTAGGCCGAGCCTTAGGGCGCCATCGTGAACCCTCTGGACAGCCCGTAGTTGATCCTGATACGAACAGCTGGAGATCATCTTCTGCCAGTGAAGCCATTTTTCTTCGGAGTTGGCGAGAGTCGCGGGACAGCCCGCCAGCATGTGTCTGATTTCAATGATGCCATCGCATGCGCCACATTCTTTTCTAATTTTGCTTTCGGGGTGAATTTATTTTTTTTACAAAATACGGAGTGGGGTACGTCCCAGTTTGCAGTAAACGTAGCGTGACTGCCTGAGCCCTGTTCAACTTCGCGTGTGGCAGTGGGAATTGCCTACGCCCCAAGTAGTAGTATTTAGTGATCTCGTTGTAGGTTAGTAAATTATCTTTATGATTCCCGGATTGGCAGTGGGCGTCGGTTCCGTTCTGACCGGCACGGCAAGCGAGTCCTCGTGCCAGGTCATTCGTCACCTCGTTGAGGTTGACCCGAGCCTCGTCCACTTGTCCCATATGTGCAGGAAACCATCGGATTTCAGTTTCTATAGTTTCTACATTGCCGATAAGTTTAACCGCAGTCCCAGCGACAAAACCCTTGTCGAAGCTCTTAATTGCTGTTTTGGAATCGCTATAAATGTAAGACCATTTTCGGTTCCTGATAGCTAAAGCAATCGCGGCTTGCTCCGCCACCGTTGATTCCTTAGTGAACAGGGTGACGGCGTCCCGTACCTCGCCCTGGCTGTCGACCACCACGGCCGTGTAGGCCTCATTGCCTTTGACCCAGGCGGCGTCTACAAGGGCTGCCTCTTGACCTACCTGTTCAATTTCTTTCAATAAAGCTTTCGCTCTCGCCTTTCTCCTGCTAACATTGTGCTCCGGATGCATGTTTCTGGGGAGAGGGGTGGTTGTGATCGCGGCTCTAAGTTCCGCACTCAGCTCCACCTCGGCCTCCTTCGGGTTCCTCGATCTATTGGGGTCTGTCCCGATCGCTTTGAGTATAAGCCTACCCGAGCGCGTTTTCGTCAGTCTTTCCTACTGCAGTT
Source organism: Rhipicephalus sanguineus (assembly GCF_013339695.2). Lineage (NCBI taxonomy): Eukaryota > Metazoa > Arthropoda > Arachnida > Ixodida > Ixodidae > Rhipicephalus > Rhipicephalus sanguineus. The sequence continues at coordinate 1,916,352 of NC_051180.1, forward strand.
ACCAACGTTCTCGCCGTTCCTAGGTAGATATAAACTGTCAATCACCTGTGGCGCATACCTGTACACCGCGGCCCGTGGTAAACGGGTATGTGCCACACGTGACTAGTGGAAAGGGTTTGGCGACGTAAGCGACAGGATTTTAACGTTATTCATGTCATGACCCGGCAGTCATATTCGTCAAGTCCTCTTACCCTCCCATGCAAATTTTGGTCTACACCAAGTTAAGGAGGCGAATATGAGAGCACCCAGACGTAGGCGGCAAGATAGATAGATAGATAGATAGATAGATAGATAGATAGATAGATAGATAGATAGATAGATAGATAGATAGATAGATAGATAGATAGATAGACAGATAGATAGACAGATAGATAGACAGATAGATAGATAGATAGATAGATAGATAGATAGATAGATAGATAGATAGATAGATAGATAGATAGATAGATAGATAGATAGATAGATAGATAGATAGATAGATAGATAGATAGATAGATAGATAGATAGAAACGCTCAAAGTGCCAGAGGTTCGCTAAGAAATGCTTCGCATTTAAAAAGCTTGTAAGTGACAAGCACCTCCATTGAAATCTGAGGTGCACAATGACACGATAGTAAGAAGAGAAGAGCATGTCACCACACGTATGTGCAGAAGGAATGAAAGTACAATATTACTGTGCTGCTCTTTGTTTAGAAGGAATTGAAACGGTGCCTCATCTGCAACCTCAGACACTTGTGAGACCATTCTAAACTGCGCACATATTTATCTGTTCCTCCAGACTGATTCAAGCTGAAATAATTATTTGATGGTTTCAAATGCAAAATCCTTGGATTTATTGCAAGGACTATTTCATTTCTGTTCAGTTCTTTGCATATGCACTAACTTAGACTATGCGTGCACTTAGGCATAATTGAAATATGAAGACATTCAGTTTAGCTTAGTTAGACAACTTGCCAAGGACTTCTTACAGTGCTCTGGTGCAATCCTATGCCCGATATCTGTTGCATCATGAAGTTTCAGGCACGATTTATTATATTAGAGGTTATTTTGACTACTGACGACGTGCAAAGGCCTTCTACACAGTGCTTGGTTCCAGTCCTATGACCGATATCTGCCGCATCATGAAGTGTCAGGTGTGGTTTGTTGCGTTAAAGGATATTTAGGCTACACACAACGTCCAAAAGCCTTTACACAGTGCTTGGCTCCAATCTTATGACCGATATCTGTCGCATCATGAAGTGTCAGGTGTGGTTTCTTGTGTTAGAGGATATTTAGACTACAGACAACGTCCAAAAGCCTTCTACACAGTGATTGGTTCCAATCTTATGACCGATATATGTCACATAATGAAGTGTCACGTGTGGTTTGTTGCCTTAGAGGATATTTAGAATACCAAGAATGTGCGAAAGCCTTCTACAGAGTGCATAGTTCCAATCTTATGACCGATATCTGTCGCATCATGAAGTGTCACGCAGTCATGGGCACGTTACCAGTAAAAAGTAACAGTGTTACAGTTACAGTTACCTAAGCCAAAAAAGTAACTCTGTTACAGTTACAGTTACAGAGTTTCCGAAAGTAACTTGTTACAGTTACAGTTACTGTGCAAAAGTAACGTCGTTACTTTTCCGTTAGTGTATTAAATAATAGATCACAAATCAAATATAGAATATATGTATTAAAGGCCAACTCCGGCGATTTTTTGGCTATGTCAAAGTGATGGTGCTTTTATGTTCCTGAGACGCTCCTGTTACGGGCCCGATAGCAGAAATACTCGGCAAATTGGAGAATAATTTTAAATAAGCAAAAAAGCGCAACACCGAAACCGAAACCCAACCGAGTGTACTGTCTACGTATGACGTAGACGTTGTTACGAACGAACCGGAAGTCGTGCAAGGCATGCCGGTCACGCTGGCGCGGAGTATGAAAACTGTGACAGCCGGGATGACCAGCGAAGCGCCGGCCAAACCAACGCTGTCTGTCGCCTTGTGCACAGCAGACGCTCGCTGTAGCGGCCTAAGCGCCGAAGTTAGCGGTGCCCTCGGCTGCGTCACTTCCGCCGCGTTGCCAACACTGACGTCACAGACGCAATGTTGCCAATAATTGTGGGAAGCCAGGAGGGCGTTTGCAGACAATCTTTAAAATTCATTTGCAAACAATCTGCGCATGTCTCAAGCCTGTAATTTGGCATAAATGACGGAAACGTGCAAAGGAACGTACCCAGCGAATTTCACTGAGATCCATCGACCTCGAAAAATCACCGGAGTTGGCCTTTAAGGGCTGCACGTCGTAAAACCCTAGACGAAGGAAACATAAAAGGGGGCCCAACAATCATTTTGAACGCCTCTTACTTGAAGTGGAAAACGTGGTTGATGTACTGGAACGACAGCAGTACATCCTAAGACGTTTATTAACTATACCCAGAAGCGCATGCGAAGAGCAGCGGGGAGTGCATCACGAGTGGGTACGACGTCCATTGTGTCTGCTCCATATGTCTAAGGTGTGTCAGACTGTTTGGAGAGCTTCCGGTCCGCTGGGCATACAAACCGTTTTTAAGTTCCCTTATTATACCTTGGAACATGACAATGTCTGTTCAAGAAATCCTAAGACTGCACACCTGCGGATGAACATGGCGGTATCTAAAAGTGCGATGCAGGGATCGGCGAAACGGGCAGGAAATGATCAACGAGGCCTAAAGAACTCAAGCGGTATGTCGCTAAAGCAACCCATGCAACGCGTTCTAAGACCGAGCTTGTTGAGCACTGCTGGATGACAGGTCATAGCTTTGACCTAAACAATGCGACGACGCCGGTTTACAAGGAGATGTGTGACTAGTGGACTGGTTGACCTCGGCTAATTTTCTTTTTCTTTTTTACAATGCCACCTGCATTGGGGGTGAAACGTCTGTTATTTTGTTAATAATTGTTGCATTAGGTCGGAGTAAACATTTTACAATCAGTTACAAAGGAGTTTTAAAAAATCGCTTCGCTAGTTCACGGAATTTCTGGCCTTAGCCATTTCGCGTTCTGCTGTTTTCTAGCCACCTGCCAAACACGATTAGCTCGGAGCCTAGCTCAGACGAGGGAGACTATAAACATGGCACCCTAATGCTCCTCCACCTGTACACCAAGAACAGAGCTAGATGCTCAAGTGACGAAAAGGATATATATGTTGAAAAAAAAAAACGGACGCGAGCTTAGCAGGCTGTTCAGTTGAACCACGATTGATTTACATGTTGCGTTAATGACAGACCTCCAACCTCGGTCTTCTGCAGGGAAGATAATCCGCTTAGTCACCTCGTCTCCTAAACTGCGAGGGGAGCCCTATTCTGGAAAGTTGAGGGGTGGAGAGGATATATGGTAAAGAAGAAAGTTTGAAATAGTGTTGCTGTTGGAATTATTTTTCATAAAGACAGAAGTAACTGTAACGGTATTTTCCGTTACAGTTACTGCGAAAAAAGTAACAGTGTTACAGTTACAAGTTCCTCTAACTTAAAAGTAACTAGTTACAGTTACAAGTTACTGAAAAAAGTAACTAGTTACCGGTAACGCGTTACTAGTAACTAGTTACTGCCCAAGACTGGTGTCACGTGTGGTTTGCTACCTCAGAGGATATTTACTATACCAAGAATGTGTGAAAGCCTTCTACAGAGTGCATGGTTCCAATCTTATGACCGATATTTGTCACATCATGAAGTGTCAGGTGTGGTTTGTTGCGTTAAAGGATATTTAGGATACAGACAACGTCCAAAAGCCTTTACACAGTGCTTGGCTCCAATCTTATGACCGATATCTGTCGCATCATGAAGTGTCAGGTGTGGTTTGTTGCGTTAGAGGATATTTTAACTACAGACAACGTCCAAAAGCCTGCTACACAGCGCTTGGTTGCAATCTTATGACCGATATCTGTCGCATCATGAAGTGTCGCGTGTGGTTTTTTGCCTTAGAGGATATTTAGACTACCAAGAATGTGCGAAAACTTCTACAGAGCGTATGGTTCTGATCTTATGACCGATATTTGCTGCATCATAAAGTGCCAGGTGTGGTTTGCTGCGCTAGAGGATATTTCGACTACACACAACGTGCGAAAACCAGTGCTCGGTTCCAATCTTATGACCGATATCTGTCGCATCATGAAGTGTCAGGTGTGGTTTGTTGCGTTAGAGGATACTTAGACAACAGACAACATCCAAAAGCCTTCTACAAAGTGCACAGCTGCAATCGCAGTCTTAACAGAACCCATTTTTTGTGCACACTAACATGTTCAAATACAATTTTTTCTGAGATTTACGAACACTGGAATGATCTACGTGGCTCGGTTCGTGAAGTGAGTCTGATTTTTGGAGGCACTTGTATGATATTAATGTTATATTTCTCTCATTTTTTACCCAGTGCACTGAACAGGTGGCGTTATCTGCTTTTGTTGAAGTACTTATTGCGATATTACTTTCTACATTCTTTCCTTTTGTATTTATGTACACCACTCCAGCAGTAGCCCTGCATTGGACTGCAGGATTTGAAAATAAATAAATAAATAAATAAATAAATAAATAAATAAATAAATAAATAAATAAATAAATGTTATAACCGATATCTGTTGCTCCATGAAGTGTTAGGTGTGGTTTGTTGCGTTAGAGGATATTTAGACTACAGACAACGTCCAAAAGCCTTCTACACGTCCACAGCTGCAATCACATTCTTAACATAACCCATTTTTTGTGCACACTAACATGTTCAAATACAATTTCTCTAAGATTTACGAACACTGGAATTATCTTTGTGGTTCGGTTCGTGAAGTGAATCTGATTTTTGGAGGCACTTGTATGATAATAATGTTCTATTTCTCTCATTTCTTACCCAGTTGCACTCAGCAGGTGGCGATATCTGCTTTTGTTGAAGCACTTACTGCGATATTACTTTCTACATTCTTTCCTTTTGTATTTATGCACACCACTCCTGATGTAGCCCTGCATTGGGCTGCAGTATTTGAAAATAAATAAATAAGTAAATGTTATGACCGATATTTGTTGCACCACAAAGTGTTGGGTGTGGTTTGTTTCGTTAGCGGATATTTAGACCACCAAGAATGTGCGAAAGCCTTCTACAGAGTGCTCAGCTGCAATCTTATGACCGATATCTGTCGCATCATGAAGTGTCAGGTGTGGTTTGTTGCGTTAGAGGGTATTTCAATTGCAGACAACGTGCGAAAGCCTTCTATACAGTGCTTGGTTGCAATCTTATGACCGATATCTGTCACATCATGAAGTTTCATGTGTGGTTTATTACTTCAATAAATGCTTATAAATATGAAGTGTAAACATGCACTGGATGCACCAGCGTATTCATGATAATTTTAATGAATATTATTGTGTAGGTATATGAGCCTGGTGGTTTATAAACCTTCATGCTACTTCATTTTTTGCTTTTTAGAGCCTTTAGAAAGTTTTTTAGTGTTAAAAGCTTCAGGAACAGGACGGGCTTATGATATCTTCACCAAAAGCGCTGCTCGCAAATTTATTTTCCGAGCCATTCCTAGCAACAATTATGCAATCGCTGTACAGACACCATCATACCACCCATTTCATTTCACTGAAATTCAGAGAAAAGATCTCTTGCACATCCCACTACATGAACCAAATGCTGTATAAGTCAATTATAGGTCAATTATTTCTTAAATGCGAAGCATTTCATAGCGAAATTCTGCGAGTTTGAGCGTATCTATCTATCTATCTATCTATCTATCTATCTATCTATCTATCTATCTATCTATCTATCTATCTATCTATCTATCTATCTATCTATCTATCTATCTATCTATCTATCTATCTATCTATCTATCTATCTATCTATCTATCTATCTATCTATCTATCTATCTATCTATCTATCTATCCATCCATCCATCCATCTATCTATCTATCTATCTATCTATCTATCTATCTATCTATCTATCTATCTATCTATCTATCTATCTATCTATCTATCTATCTATCTATCTATCTATCTATCTATCTATCTATCTATCTATCCGCCTACGAATTTGTGCTCTCCTGGCCGTTTCGTTAATCGGATATATACCAAAATTGGTATGGAATAACATGACCGTATTACGAACATAAATGACAGGACATATCATGAAAATCATGACATGCATGTCATCAACCGCATGATTCACATTCTACGGCCTTGGGGCTATTGCGGCCATTCCGTTAATTTCATATATTCCAAAATTGGTATGACGTGACAAGAATTCATGGCGAACATAATGACAGGTCCTAACGCGCAAATCATGAAACGCATGTCATGTGCGGCATGATTTACATGACATGGTCTCGGGGCGCTCGCGGCCGTTTAAATGAATGGTTATATACGAAAACTGGTATGACGAGACATTTCGACGTGACGAACATAACTGACACGTGGTAACATGAAAATCATGACATGCGTGTCATGCACGTCATGATTTACATGCCACGATCATGACGCACTCGCGGCAGTTTCGCTAGGTTGATATACACCAAAATTGGTATTGCGCGATGTGACTGTATGAAGAACATAAATAACAGGTGGTAACATGAAAACCAAACATGCATGTCATGTGTGTCATGATTTACATGCCACGCTCATGGTGCATTCGCGGCTGTTTCGCGGGCTTGATATACACCAAAATTGGTATTGCACGACGCGACTGTATGACGAACGTAAATTAGAGGTGGTAACATGAAAATCATGACATGCGTGTCATGGAGACATGATTTACATGGCACGCTCATGGTTCACTCGCGGCCGTTTCACTAGATTGATACGCACCAAAATTGGTATTGCGCGATGTGACTGTATCAAGAACATGAATAACAGGTGGTAACATGAAAACCATGACATGCATGTCATGATTTACATGCCACGCTCATGGTGCATTCGCGCACGTTTCACTAGCTTGATATACGCTAAAATTGATATTGCGTGACGCGCCTGTATGACGAACGTAAATGAGAGGTGGTAACATGAAAATCGTGACAGGCAAGTCATGTGCGAGATGATTTACATGCCACGCTCATGATGCGCCGCGGCCGTTTCGCTCGCTTGATATGCACCGAAATCGGTATTGCGCAACGTGACTGTATGGCAAACATATATGACAGGTGGTAACTTGAAAATTATGATATGCACATCATTTACGGCATGATTTAGATGCCACGCTCATTGTCCGATCGCGGCCGTTTCGCTAGCTTGATATACACCAAAATTGGCATTGGCTGACGCGAATGTATGACGAACATAAATGACAAGTGGTAACATGAAAACCATGACATGCATGTCATGTATCGCATGATTTACATGGCTTAGCAGAGACTTTGTCTGGGCAAGTTGGTGCGACATTGCAAAATATAACAGCACGAAGGACGGGACTGAAGACACAAAAACCACAGGACGAGTGCTGTCAGTTGGTAGTCAGCACTCGTCCTGTGGTGTTTGTGTCTTCAGTCCTGTCCTTCGTGCTGTTATATTTTGCAATGATTTACATGCCACGCTCATGGTGGTCTCACGGCCATTTCGCTCGTTTGATATACACCAAAATTGGTATTGTGCGATGTGACTGTATGACGAACATAAATGACAGGTCCTAACATGCGAATTATGTCATGCATGTCATGTAAGGTATGATTTACATGACGCTGTTATGGTGCGCTTCCGGCTGTTTAGATAACTGGATATACACCAAAATTGGTATAGCATGACAGGGGGGCGTGATGAACATAAATGACCGGTCATGCAGTGTATACACCAGAATATACGTTTCAGTGGCATGCTGTATATCATATTGTGCATGCACGCGTGCATGGCAAACATCCGATATATGTTGAATAGATGCCATGGCATGAATGATTTCATTTGGCTCAAAAATAAACAAAGCGATGTATGCAGCTCTTTGCTGCCTGCTTCGCATTACATCGATTCCCACAGCGCGTGGGATCTGCCGTTTTTTAACACGAAAGTGTTTTATGCCGGGGTCCACCAAGTACATCCGTCACGGATATGACGTTGATAAAATGGACGCCAACAGGTGAGAAAGAAAAAACCAAGAAAAAGATACCCCGCTGGGAATCGAACTCACGACGTTGCGGCCGCGACGGCAAGCGCCCGACGTGCTACCGACTAAGCCAACTCGGGAGATGCTAGACACGGCGCGAACGCGCCTTATATCTTTCACACATTTTCGCGATGGGCGGAGCGGGGCGGTGCCGCCGTCTGTGAGATGGGAAAAGAAGTAATGCTTCACGATCGACAATTACTAGCGCTTACTCCGAGATTGCACGCGATATCGGAGGTCATGGTTAAAGCGTCTCGATACCAGAGAGGTAGACTGGCCGCGCTGGCGTCGCCGAGGCACCCTTGACACAGTTATGTTCTTTGCCTTTGGCTTCGTGTTAGCGTGCGTCGGCTCATCGGAGTAGTGCAGCTTCCACGTGCAGCAACGGGATTTCTCCGCCGCCGACTGCTTCGATTGCGAGAGCACCGACTAACAAAACTGCTGCAATACGTGTTGCAGAAAGGACGCGATTTCGACAGGCGAATGTCGTGCCTTGGTGGAGCGAGAGCAGCGCCTGCGAGACAGAAACCAGCGGGACGCACGCGTTTGCGGCTCAGGCTACGAACCTCTACCTCCCGTGTTGCTGAAGCGCAGTGTGTGTTAGTGTATGCATGAGCACAGGCGTTGGCTACCCATTATTAGAAAGCGCACACCATGCCGTTTCTCTCCTTAATTGACGACGCTTTGAAGAAGTGCATACCGGGTACCAGTGTTGATTATAAGCTTGTTGATATCATCCTTACGCGGGATTCACGATTCGCTGTGTCCAAATATATGTTCACACCGTCAGCTACCACAACGGTTTAATCATGATCATGGGCGTTAGTCGTCGCGATAGAGACATGCTGTCAACATGGGTGCATCCACGTCAAACGCTGCTGTAGCTGCCAAACACGAATAGACATTGTACAAGCTCTCATATATCGCTACACAATAAGCACTAGTTCTGTGAAGACAAGTTTCACTTTCGTGTTATACCGATTCCTATGACGGAGGGATCAACCATGTTTTTTTTATAGACCTGAATGCCTTTCTTAATCAAAACATCACGCTGTGGAAGTAAACGATAAGCAGGTATCTGAGTACGTTTTGGGCACTGCCTAGAAGTGTATGAGGCGTGGGGATAGACTGTTTAATTATGAAATCGATGCGTATTTTGTGGTGAACAGTGCATATTCATTATTAGAAAACAAGAAAGTCAGGCCATACTTGCAGTGCTACAGTTTACCTGCATTTTGTTGCTAGAGGGGACATAAGTGACTTTGAGTTTCCAGTAATGGTGGTTTCTTGTTTCCATGGTATTGAAAAAAATTTTAGTGTGTATGCTTGCTCCAGGATTCGAACTTCTCAATGTTGGCCCATGTAAAAAACTGTAACTCATATTAGGTAGCTAGAATACTAGTCATAGTGACACCCGTGGTACGCGGGAAAGCCGTCTTTTTGTTAATGTGAAAAGTATTAGTTGTTATGCGGCGAACTTTTAGGGCACCTGAAATGGGCTTTGCAGCAAACGTCTATTTCCTTTTTTTTTCGTAACTAAAGTACGCGCCAAGAAACGACGTCAAGCCCACCGACGGTGCGGGCGGCGCCGTTCCTGTCCGCTTCTTTTCAGCAACAGGAGCAGAACCATTTTCATGAACATGATGATTATATTCCTGTTGGGCACTAATAGCATGGCCGTGAACAAGCGTCAAAAGGCGATGGCACAAGCGTTGGCGATCTCGCAAACATCGTTGGCTGTGTCCCGCATTGCAGACGCGAACTTACGTTCGCGGGAGCAGCGCACGCACTGATGTCGGATTACTTCTGCATACCGTGGTTGTTACTTTGATCATTGCGATGTTAATTACTTCTTAAATAGTCAAAACAGTGGTGGGTGAAGCACAATAAATATTTTAACGACATTCTAATTCGCTTCGATTGATAATGCACCGTTCTAGGCGGTACATGGACAGTTTTAAACGAAAAGATCAAGCAACACTGTGCCTCTGCCAAAAACGAGCGCCGACGCGGTCGACGCTTGCCATGGTTGCGCGCCCTTTTCCTCCACGGGGCGCGACGCGAAGCATTTGACGCGTAGGCGCGTGGAGCGCGTGCCGGCGCTTGCGCCAGTGGTTGGGCCTTTAGCGCCAGTGTCAACGTAAGCGCTGACACTGGCGCTGACACTGGCTGCCCGCTGCTTCGCATCCACACATGGTTCCCTTTAGCGGTAGATAGTGTAATTTTTAACACGAAAGTGTTTTATGTCGGGGTCCACCAAGTACATCCGTCACGGATATGACGTTGATAAAATGGACGCCAAAGGGTGAGAAAGAAAAAAACCAAGAAAAAGATACCCCGCTGGGAATCGAACCTACGACGTAGCGGCCGGGACCGCAAGCGCCCGACGCCCTCCGACTAAGCTAACTCGGGGGACGCTAGACACGGCGCGAACGCGCCTCATATCTTTCACACATTCTCTTTCGCGGCGGGCGGAGCGGGGCGGTGCCGCCGTCTGTGAGATGTGAAAAGAAGTAATGCTTCACGATCGACAATTATTACGCTTACTCCGAGATTGTGGGCGATATCGGAGGTCATGGTTAAAGCGTCTCGATACCAGAGAGGTAGACTGGCCGCGCTGGCGTCGCTGAGGGACCCTTGACGCAGTTACGTTCTTTGCCTTTGGCTTCGTGTTAGCGTGCGTCGGCTCATCGGAGTAGTGCAGCTTCCACGTGCACCAACGGGATTTCTCCGCCGCCGACTGCTTCAATTGCGAGAGCACCGATTAACAAAACTGCTGCAATATGCGTTGCAGAAAGGACGCGATTTCGACGGGCGAATGTCGTGCCTTGGTGGAGCGAGAGCAGCGCCTGCGAGACAGAGGCCAGCGGATCGCACGCGTTGGCGGCTCAGGCTACGAACCTCTACCTCCCTTGTTGCTGAAGCGCAGTGTGTGTTATGTATGCATGAGCACAGGCGTCGGCTACCCATTACTAGAAAGCGCACACCATGCCGTTTCTCTCCTTAATTGACGACGCTTTCAAGAAGTGCATACCGGGTACCTGTGTTGATTATGAGCTTGTTGATATCATCCTTACGCGGGATTCACAATTTGCTATGTCCAAATATATGTTCACACCGTCAGCTACCACAACGGTTTAATCATGATCATGGGCGTTAGTCTTCGCGATAGAGACATGCTGTCAACATGGGTGCATCCACGTCAAACGGTGCTTTAGCGGCCAAACACGAATAGACATTGTACAAGCTCTCATATATCACTACACAATAAGCACTACTTCTGTGAAGACACGTTTCACTTTCGTGTTATACCGATTCCTATGACGGAGGGATCAGCCATGTTTTTTCCTCGTGTTTAGCCTGATATTCTTTATCTCGTTTGGCACGGTGTTTTCAAGGTACACGGACAATGCTTGCCTGTTGAGGACATGCAGATTGTCGAAAGCGTTCTGTGGCACAAAAAGGATGGAGTGGGGCCACCGCTGAGGTGTAGTTTTCACAGTGGTTGTACTGGGCGCCGACGATGCGGTGATGATTCTTCGTTTGGCATTGCGGTACACCACAGGTTGAAAGCCGTTTTCCGAGGACTCGTCGCCTGATGCAGAGTACAGCTCGGTGTACTCGCTCTCGCTTAAGTTAGCACGCTTCGTCGAGGCAATCCCCGTGGTTGAACCGGTACCGGACGGAACCTCTTGGGGTTTCACATCCATATCCGTGATATAAAGGAAGACGAAGTGCTTCTCTTGTGGAACACATCTTGCCTGTGTCTGCCGTTTTCTGGATTTCACACTACAATTGTAGGGTCTGCCGCCTTCTGATGAACAAAACTGTTACCACTAATAACGATGTCACACAGTTGCTTTCGATCGCGATCTGGCCTGATCCGGATCACTGTTGAGAAATTTGATCCCAAGCAGACTTTATGGCGATTAACAGAGAAGTGAGCTTACGGAGAAGCTTCTGCAATGATACGTCAGGCCCAACAATATGCTCCAACATTGTGGCACACTGGACTGTGAAGTTTAGCCCAGTGGCATGATTCGATTACAGCGGCGCTGCACATGGGCCGAAGTCCTCCATGTATTGCGGCTTAAACATTACTGTGTGTACTGATGGACTATGGGGTGTCATTTCTAACTTCCTTTCTTAATTTACTTGACTGCATGCATTCACGCTTTCGTCTTCTCTTCGCAGAATTGGGAACGCTTTTCAGAGTGGAACACTAACACGTGTACTTGTTTTTCGTTTTCGATGTGATTAAGTTTCACTAACCAACTCTTGCACACGTTTTCAGTCGTCGTGAGCCACACGTTCGTGTATTGAAACATTCTTGAATGGTTTCAATGACTTTAATCCTTTCCCTACCAAAGGCACGCCGAGCTCGTCCACGCGGTTTCCACCGCTCCTACTGAAAACGAGCTGGGCTCGTCCAAGCTGAAAGAAGCGTTTGGGGGCACCACAGTTAGGCCACTCTGATTAATTTTGCTGAGTACTCTGCGGCTTGGCCAGATGGTGTAGTAAACAAATTAAAAAACGCGCTCAAAGCAAGCATTTTATTTGAGAAAGGACTGGATTCTCCTAACTAGAATTGGAAAATGGCGTCCTTCTTTGTGCGCAAGCAGCGTGTGCGTGCCGACAACAGCTCTGTTCGGGAAAAAAAGAAGAAGAAAAATTGGCCGCGTATCTGCGTGCTTCGCTGCAAATGTCGTCTAAAGACGATAGAAGAGGCGCTGCGTGAGATATGAACGCCATCTGGCAATACGTCGGGAAACGTGAATGCTGTGTTGCGGGCTGGTAGTCCCGGCGCAGCAGCAGGCAAGACCGGCGGTGACCAACGCGACCGGCGGGGACGCCAGCCAGCCCAAACACGCGGTTTGGCGCGAAGCGCCGAAGCAGAAGAAACGTCCGCACTCAACGAGTACTCTCCACACACTCTTTTATATTCACGTCACCTGGGTAAAGCAGGAATGCCAGAGCGGCGCCCCATGGCACTCGTACAGTGCAATACTGAACTGAAACCGAAACACACCAATGAGCTCGCGCAGAGGGCACGGAGGAAGCCAAGTTTCGGCGCAGTCGCATTTTTAGCGCAGCTTAAGAAACTAGGGTCTCTAGAATTACGTATCTATGTATTTTCTATTAAAGGAACAGACCACCTAATACTTACCTAGTGATGTTGCGCCTCAGATATGCGTAATGTTTGCTTTTCGATCAACCATGTACACAAGTATGAACCTAGTGAGCCGTTCACGATGGCTGGCCCTTGTGCAAGTGGTTCAACTTTGGCCGATTGTCTGAATCGAGGGACGTGCCGACAAACAGAAAGACAGACAGAAAGACAGACCAAAATTTCTGCGTTTAAGTTCCCCAAGAAAGACTATCGTCTTTAAAAGCTTGTTTGCCGAAGTTTGGTGCATTGAAAAATTTCAGTTCTCCTGAGAGTGTGGCGACGAGTACACAGTATACTTCTTTTTTCTCAATTATCGGATTCAGACAACCACCGCTTTCAACGTATATCGCCAGACTGCAGTGGACGCCGATAGATGTAAACAAACCCTCACAGGCGCGTCCAAGGCTTCTTCACTGGCTCCCTTGTCCCTGCGCACTATTTTTTCAATTTCAAAGAGACATTTTCTGCACCGGATACTGGAGAGGTTAGGGTACTTTCCGTGGTACAGTGCAGTATATTTGGCTCGTTGTTTAAAGACACGTGGAATCAAACAGACAAATAACAAATAGGCATTCTTGTATCGTTCTTGGCCAAAACATCGGTAGGGAAAGGGTTAAACACATTACACAGGTCGTGTTCTCGGCCCCCCGTAAACTGGGGTCTTTGTGCAAACGTGTGAACGGAACCCACTGTGACCACGATCCCTGCAGGAAGAACCACGTGTCGCCTCTAGTGGAATGCCAAAGTGGTGTAGTGTATGAAATTCCTACCACTTGCGGCGGGACGTACGTCGGCCAGACCGGACGATGCCTAAACGACCGCCTGCGGGAACATGCGAACAACGTGAGGAATAAGCACGGCAGTAATCTTGCGATCCACTGTGCCAAATGCGGATGCGCACCTCTGCTTCAAGACACCAAGGTACTACGCAAGTACAATGACAATCGCGCTCGAGAAATTTTCGAGTCTTTCACGATGATGCGCAAAGGCTCAGTGTGTGTTAGCGCCCCGTCACTCACCCTGTTTGACAAGGAATACAGTTTCCTAGAGCAATCTTAACTATCAACACGCTTGTTTTTAGTATCTCATGCATCAGCAACCCTCTCCCTCCCTCTATCTCCCCCCTCCCCTTCCTTTCTTTCATAAGCTATATATTTGTGCACGCACAATAAAAGCTTTGTTGGCAGTCAGCGCCCGTCCCGGTTTGATGTTTCGTCTGTCCATGTCTAAATAAGCCCTGTGTTTTTAAGATTAAGACATTACACGCAGGATGGAAATAGCATAGTATATTGCCAAACACGGAAGCACCAGCGATTTTGTTGGCATGCACAGTGACTCATTATTGAAAATATGGAACGTTTGACTGCTACATAATACTCTTAACTGGACTCAACCACTGTAACGTGAGTGTATTGGCAGACAAACTGTCACACTGCTAAGCTTGAGGAAACAGGTTTGCTTCCTGGTGATGGCGGCCGCATTTCGATGGGGGCAGGGTGCAAGAGCACCAGTGTACTAGCGTGAGCAGTATGAGACAAAACACGCGAGCGCGTGGTGAAAAGCCTCAAACCACAATTCTATCGACACTCGGATGGTGCTGTTAAAAATAAGGTGGAAAGGGCAACACTTTTCCGTACATTGTTGTCACTCCCACCACGCGTCTGCTTTTACAATAGGTGGAACGTATAACACAGATAATACCTTGAAATCGTAGCGCCTCTTGTGTTGTGACGAACACACACGCATGTACAAATGAGTGGATAAACAGATAAATGGCTGTCGCTGCCCTATGCTTCGTTTTTCCATTTTATAATCGCAAGCAGCCGGTGACACGCAATCACCTGCCATTTCGTATCAACACTAGGGAGGCGGGAGTGCCAACGTTTAGTGTAACCGTGACACCCGTTCCACATTGTATCCATCAACTACCGCTGTGAATCACCCAACAGCAAAGCCGAGGCTATTTACCACGCCCTCGCGTGTTCCCTGTCATAGTGCCCACGACTGTACTTATATTTAGGTGAAAGTTAAGGGGCCCCTCACCACTCCGCGTTCAAAGACGAGGGAGTGGTTTATTTCTCGCCTGCGCTGCCCTTCCTACAGGAGCTATCTCCCCCTCGCCACTTATTTCTTAAAAGCACGTGTACAAACAATGTCAGCACTAAGCGTTGAGCCTATGAGAATTTTGCGATTGCGGCTACACGCTGTTATCTCCAAGATGGTAAGTTGGGCCAGTTGGATTACGTTCATAATTGAAAATTTGTTGAAGCGCACCAAAAAATCAGACGGACACAAGAGGCTGACAAGGACAGCGCTTGCCTTGTCAAGCGCTGTCCTTGTCAGCCTCTTCTGTCCGTCTGTTTTTTGGTGCGCTTCAACAAATTTTCAATTATGGCTGTTATCTCCGCTTGCGCAGTCGGAAACACACAAAATGAAGTGAAATCTGTTTATCGAGCACCATAGTCATGCGAGACCAAGAACGGGCGGGCGGCTGAATGGCAAAGCAGTGTAAGAGAGAATTCACAACTGATATTTCGCGTATATGGAACAATCGAGAGTATGTACGGTAATGATGTCCCGTGAATCGTTCATGGGTCAAGAAGTGCGCATGAAAGACGAGAGACGCCAGGAGAGAATGACGCGCTCGTTTTTGTATTTTCAGAGGCTGGAGAGGGGCCCTTTAAACAATCCCCTGGTATTAATCCAGAGTAACCCCTAACAGTATGCGTTATAATCATATTGCGTTTTTTTTTGCACGCAAAGATTCAGAAGATATATTGGTTTGCTGGACTCACGTTTGCACAACAACGGCTTCATTTATACTTTAGCGGTTTCGCTGCTGCATTGTTCACGGTTGCAGCCTCATGACAACATAAAATTTTAGCGAAACGACAATCCAGTTGGGAATCCCCTATGGCGGTGTTTATCTAAACACACCTTACTCTGTTCTCAAAGGAATTAGGCGTGCACCAAGTAGCCTGGATATTTGAATTACTGAGTTGGATGCTTGCACGCATATAGATTTCTACGAGAACGCGAAGATATGTAAACCATTGAAATTAGCTACACAGACCTCACAACATATGTGCTCATCTCTTATCAGCTCTCACAAATGCCTGCACTAACCACCTGTACATTTAGGCACCTTAAAGAACCGAGCAGTTCTGATTCTTCAGTGTGCAAACCGTTCAGGTCTGAACACAGAACCAAATAATTTGTTTATTCATGGATATTGTGCGGTTCAAACTAACGTCCACGTAACAAAAATGAAGACCACCCAACATTTCCATTAAAAACACCTCGTACGGGTTGTGTCCAGATCTATCAGCACACGAAAGTTGATCCACTTGGTAGATGCATCTCACCGAAATATGTACCTTAAAAAGTTCACAAGCAACTCTTCAACAGACAGTACGTGTGAGAATCAATCAATAAATCAATCAATCACTTTTATTTTCTTTTCACATTGAAAAAGAGGAGACAGGACAAAAAGCTACAGAAGCTTGACAGGGGTCCTGCCCCCTTTTACAAATGACAACAGCACATCGCAGAAATGTCATGAATAAATACAACACTTGAAACAAAATATTACGCGAGACAAAGATACAATTTGAAATCAGAAAGAAAAAAGCCGGCAGATCCCACACATAGTGGGAATCGATGTAATGCGAAGCAGCCAGCAAAGAGCTGCATACATCGTCTTGTATGTCACTAAGGAAAATGCGTGTCATGGTTTTCATGTTAACTCCTATTATTTATGTTCGTCACACAGTAACGTCGCGCAATACCAACTTCGGGGTAGATCAAGCTAGCGAAACGGCCGCCAGCGCACCATGAGCGTGGTACATAAGTCATGCTGTACATGACCTGTGTCATGACTTTCTTGTTAACTCGTGTTATTTATGTTCGTCACACAGTCACGTCGCAAGATACCAATTTTGGTGTACATCAAGCGAGCGAAACGGCCGCCAGCGCCCCATGAGCGTGGCACGTGAGTCATGCTGTACATGACATGCGTGTCACGATTTTCATGTTAACACGTGTTATTTATGTTCGTCACACAGTCACGTCGCAAGATACCAATTTTGGTTTATATCAAGCTAGCGAAACGGCACCCAGCGCACCATGAGCTGACATGTAAGTGATGCTGTACATGACATGCGTGTCATGATTTTCATGTTAACTCGTGTTATTTATGTTCATCACACAGTCACGTCGCAAGATACCAATTTTGGTTTATATCAAGCTAGCGAACGGCCGCCAGCGCACCATGTGCGTGGCATGTTTATCATGCTGTACATGACATGCGTGTCATGAGTTTCATGTTATGACTTGTCATTTATGTTCGTCATACAGTCATGTTACGCCATACCAGTTTTGGTGTACATTCGATTAACCAAGCAACCAGGAGAGCACAAAGTCGTAGGCGGCTAGATAGATAGATAGATAGATAGATAGATAGATAGATAGATAGATAGATAGATAGATAGATAGATAGATAGATAGATAGATAGATAGATAGATAGATAGATAGATAGATAGATAGATAGATAGATAGATACGCTCAAAGTCGCAGAAGTGAGCTAAGAAATGCTTCGCATTTAAAAGTATGTAAAAATACATATTTATGCATACACAAATAAAAATCTGTTCCTACAAAAAAAAAATCGGCAGATCCCACGCACTGTGGGAATCGATGTAATGCGAAGCAGCCAGCAAAGAGCTGCATACATCGCCTTGTTTGTCTTTGAGCCAAATGACATCATTCATGCCATGGCATCTAGTCCACCATATATCGCATGTTTGCCATGCACGCATGCATGCACAATCTAGTGTACACCATGCCAATGAAACGCATATTCTGGTATATAAATGCATGACCTGTCGTTTATGTTCATCACGCACTCGTGTCATGCCAAACCAATTTTCGTATATATCACGTTAACAAAACAGCCGGAAGCGCACCATGACAGTGGCATGTAAATCATACCGTACATGACATGCATAACATGATTCGCATGTTAAGACCTCTCATTTATGTTCGTCATACAGTCACATCGCGCAATACCAATTTTGGTGTACATCAAAGGAGCGAAATGGCCGCGAGTGCACCATGAGTAGAGCATGTAAATCATGTCATACATGACATGAATATTATGGTTTTTCATGTTACCACCTGTCACTAATGTTCATCATACAGTCACATCGCGCAATACCAGTTTCGGCGTATATCAAGCTATCGAAACGGCCGCGAATGCACCATGAGCGTGGCATGTAAGTCATGACATACATGGCATGCATGTCATAGTTTTCATGTTACCACCTGTTATTCATGTTCTTCATACAGTCACATCGCGCAATACCAATTTTGGTGCATATCAATCTAGCGAAACGGCCATGAGTGCGCCATGAGCATGGCATGTAAATCATGTCGTCGTACATTTCATGCATGTCATGATTATCATGTTACCACCTTTTATTTACGTTCGTCATCTAGTGGCGTCGCGCAATACTAATTTTGGTGTATACCAAGCTAGCGAAACGGCCGGGAATGCAGAATGAGCGTGGCATGTATATCATGACATACATAACCTGCATGTCATGATTTCCTGTTACCACCTCTCATTTACGTTCATCATGCAGTCACGTCGCGTAATACCAATTTTGGTGTGTCAAGCAAGCGAAACGGCACGAGTGCGTCATGAGCATGACATGTAAATCATGTCGTGCATGTCATGCATGTCATGAATTTCATGTTACCACGTCTCATTTACCGTCGTCGTACAGTCGCTTCGCGCAATAGCAATTTTGGTGTACATCGAGCTAGCGAAGCGGCCGCGAATGCATCATGAGCGTGGCAATTAAATCATGACATACATGACATGCATGTCATGGTTTTCATCTTACCAACTGTCATTCATGTTCTTCATACAGTCACATCGCGCAATACCAGTTTTGGTGTATATCAATCTACTGAAACTGCCACTAGCGCATCATGAGCGTGGCATGAAAATCAGGTCGTACATGACTTGCATGTCATGATTTTCATGTTACCACGTCTCACTTACGTTCATCATACAGTCGTGTCGCGTAACACCAATTTTGGTGTATATCACGCAAGCGAAACGGACGCAAACGCACCATGAGCGTGACATGTAAATCATGACATACATGACATGCATGTCATGGTTTCCATCTTACCAACTATCATTCATATTCTTCATACAGTCAGATCGCGCAATACCAATTTTGGTGTATATTAATCTACTGAGACTGCCGCTAGCGCATCATGAGCGTGGCATCTAAATCAGGTCGTACATGACTTGCATACCATGATTTTCATGTCACCACGTCTCACTTGCGTTCGTCATACAGTCGTGTCGCGTAACACCAATTTTGGTGTATATCACGCAAGCGAAATGGACGCGAATGCACCATGAGCGTGGCATGTAAATCATGACATACATGTCATGGATGTCATGGTTTTCATGCTACCACCTGTTATTCATGTTCTTCATAAAGTCACATCGCACAATACCAATTTTGGTGTATATCACTCTAGCGAAACGGCCGCGAGTGCGCCATGAGCGTGGCATGTAAATCATGTCATACATGACATGCATATCATGAATTTCATGTTACCACGTGTCAGTTATGTTCGGCGTACAGAAATGTCTCGTCATACCAGTTTTCTTATGTATCCCTTCATTTAAACGGCCGCGAGCGCCCCGAGACCATGTCATGTAAATCATGCTGCACATGACATGCGCTTCATGATTTGCATGTTAGGACCTGTCATTATGTTCGTCGTGAACTCTTCTCACGCCGTACCAATTTTGGTATATATGAAATTAACGGAACGGCCGCAAGAGCCCAAAGCCGTGGAATGTAAATCATGCTGTTCATGACATGCGTGTCATGATTTTCATGATATGACCTGTCATTTATGTTTGTGATAAGGCCATATTATGACACACCAATTTTGGTATACATCCGATTAACGGAACGGCCAGGGAGCGCAAAGGCCGTGGAATGTAAATCATGCTGTTCATGACATGCGTGTCATGATTTTCATGATATGACCTGTCATTTATGTTCGTAATAAGGCCATGTTATGACACACCAATTTTGGTATACATCCGATTAACGAAACGGCCAGGAGAGCACAAAGTCGTAGGCGGCTAGATAGATAGATAGATAGATAGATAGATAGATAGATAGATAGATAGATACGCTCAAAGTCGCAGAAGTTCGCTAAGAAATGCTTCGCATTTAAAAAGTGTACACTATTCATACACACATTTCCTTACCCCATACACAAGTATGCTATGTACACTGGTCTATATACGCGCATGTACACGTTATTTGCTAACACGGTGCACGCGATTTTAACACAAGTGACAAAAAAAATTTCATATAGAACATCAGTCATCTCTCTGGTACGACTGACAGAATATTCTTATTGCATGATTAGAATTTGGCACAGGATCAAACTCTTCCTTTGCGAGTTTATTAAGTAAGATAGGCACAGTGCGTGTTAAGGGTTTTTTTGTAATGTTCGCTTCGAGCTGTAGGGACATGTCATTTTTCCTTATGCCTAGTATAACGGATGCTACCGTTTACATTCATATCAGCCAGCGAAAATATAGTAGAATTGTTTGACTTTAAGTGTGACTTGTAGGTTAAAATTAAGCGATAATCGTATAAAAATACAGGTAGAATATCAAACTTTACGAAGATATCTTTCGCAGAAAATGAGCTAGGAACATTGGTAATGC
The DNA here is from genome assembly GCF_013339695.2 of Rhipicephalus sanguineus. Taxonomy (NCBI): domain Eukaryota; kingdom Metazoa; phylum Arthropoda; class Arachnida; order Ixodida; family Ixodidae; genus Rhipicephalus; species Rhipicephalus sanguineus. The sequence continues at coordinate 1,937,384 of NC_051180.1, forward strand.
ATCGTACAGCTCTTTCTAGGAGCAAATGTAATTTCACAAGAGTTGTCTTGGTAGTGGTTCCCCAAACAAGGTTGCAGTATTGCAGAATTGAAAGCACCAGAGCATTGTAAAGCAAAGTTTTAATTTTAATTGGAAGAAAATATTTCAAGCGAGCTATGATTCCCACAGCAGAAGAGAGCTTTTTACTGAGCTGTTCGACGTGACCGTTCCAGTTTAAGTAGTTAGTTTAAGTATTTAAGTATCAGTTTAAGTATCTTTAAGTATATTTAAGTATCAGTTTAAGTATTTATTTGAGCTGTTTTTCCTGAATTGCCTGATTTTGCCTGATTTGGTATGGCAGAAGCAGATAAATCTCGCTTTCATAGTTTGACACATGGGAACATGTGACTGATTGCCTGCGTGATTCGTTTCGTAGCACAAACACATTGCACGATGCACAACACACACAAAAATCAGCACCTATAACCGCTGCAGCACACTGTAAGTACACGTCAAAGGATACCATCGATCGCTCGAACGCTACACGGTCACTACGGAGGCACAACGAACGGCAAAACAGCTACGACACAATAGTACGTGTATGACGGCAATGAAACTTATAGCTACTGGGTGTATCATCACTCGGGACCTTGCCGTCCACTGAAAGCACCAACATACAGGTATGCATTTCGCTGTGTACCCCGATCACAGAACACACACTAATCACATATGCTGGATGGAGCGATCAAATACTTTTTTATGTTTGTGTACGATGAGCGTGTGTTGTCCCGGGGAGCAGTGACGACCCGCAGCATGGAAGCAACAAGAACGAGAAGTGTTTTATTCATGGTCGATTACAGGTATATATAGCTTTGGTTGACTGACAGATAACAGACACGTGTTACGCTGAACATTACTCAAAAGGAGTTAATCCGGGAGCGCATGCGTAACCTGACGATACATTTTCCCCCGGGATAATGTTATAAGGTGAGAGTAAAATTTGATATTTGTTTAAAGTCTTTGTCCTAATGAAGACGACTTGGCTGCAGCCTTTGCCGGGTGGACCGCCTTGGCACCGACTGCGGGGGCGGGGGCTGTAGAGCAGCTGCCGTTCCTTGAAATGAAGTCGCAGTTGCGGATGTCTGTAATGGCAGCGATCTTCCAGGCAACGTCGCCGGGAATACTTTCCCGCCCTCCGAATTGTCTTCACCCAAGTCTGCCTGGAAAGATTCACGTGTGGCTAGAAGGTGTTGCCGGTTGCGTCGGAGTATCTGGTTGTCCTCTGTAGCGACACGGTAGGATCTCGGTGCCACCAGGTCCATGACTCGAGCCTTTCGGTCCCACGTGCCTCCTCGTATTCTTACTACGGCATCTTTCTGGAGTTCCGGCAGGGGTTTTCTTTTTAACAATGGCCAAGGTTGGCGCCTAACAGCTTGCTCACTGGGGCTCGGCCGGAAGTCTGGCAGCCGAGTATGCAGCCTTCAGCCTTGAAGCAATTCTCCTGGGGAGCGGCCTTCCTCAAGTGGAGTCGAGCGATAGCACAGTAGCCCGAGCCTGAAGTGCTCACTCGTTTCACTTGTTTTCTTCATGATCCTTTTGACTATTTGGACGCCCTTCTCGGCGAGACTGTTGGACTACGGGAATGTCAGGCTTGAGGTCACGTGCTTGAAGTCGTATCTGTCTGGGAACAGGGCAAATTCATGGGATGAAAACTGTGGACCATTGTCGGTACATACTTCCATTGGAATTCCGTATCGTGCAAAAATTGCACTAAGTTTATTTATGACAGTTCCTGTTGTTGTGTCATGTAGCTTCTCGACTTCTGGAAAGTTTGAAAACGCATCGAACACACATATGTAGGAGTCGCCGCCGTACATGAAAAGGTCAACACCCACACAATACCAGGCCTGCCCTGGGATCTGTCTAATTACCATCGATTCACTGGGCTGCTTATATGCGTATTTTTGACAAACGGCACACGCTTTGACCATATTTTCGATTTCTTCGCACAGTCTTGGCCAGAAAACCAAGCGACGGGCTCTTTCTTTGCACTTATTTATGCCTACGTGTCCTTCGGGAATACGAGTGAGCATTTGAGCTCTCATGGTCTTCGGGATAACAACCTTTGGTCCCTTCATCCCAATGCCTTGAACTTCGGACAACTTAGTCGAAATTCGTTTCATCGCGCCAGTAATTTCTTCGCTATTCCCAAGGGAGCGCAACACAATTTGCAAGTCTGGATCAGCGGCTGTTGCTTCTGCTAGTCTGCATAACATTTTCTTGCTCACCAATTCTGAAGCTACGCCCACTGCATGTACGTCGACGTCATATGTGAAGTCATCCATGCTGGGGGGAGAGCCTGGCGATGGCCTGGATAGCATATCTGCCAAGAGCAGTTGTTTCCTTGGGACAAAGTGGAGAACATAATCGTATCTTAATAAGCGCAAGAAAAAGCGCTGTAGTCTTGGTGGCATGTCTGCAATCGCTTTAGAAGAGGTAGCTACCAATGGTCTGTGATCGGTTTCAATCACGAATTTGCGACCGTAGACAAAGTGAAAGAATTTTTCGCACCCAAAGGCTATCGCAATTGTCTCTTTTTCTATTTGGGCGTATCTTTGTTCCGCCTCAGTCATTGTTCGTGAAGCATAGGCAACCGGCCGCCAATAGTCTCCATACCGCTGAAGCAGGGCCGAGCCGACCCCATTCCTTGACGCGTCAGAAGAAATCTTGATTTCCCGGGTCGGATCAAATATGGCTAAAAAGGCGCAGAGCTCAGTATACGGCAGACAGCTTGCCACTCGTTAGAGTAGTTTTCAGACCACTCAAAGATCGTATCCTTCTTCATTAGGCTTCGAAGTAGCGTTGTTCTTTCTGCCAAGTGAGGTATGTATTTGCCGAAGTAAATGACCCCGAGCATTCTGTGCACGCCTGCTTTGTCGGTTGGCTCAGGCATTTCGCTTAATGGCGACGTCATTGCAGGGTTCGGACCTATTCCCTTTTCGCTAATCACGTCACCCAAGAAGTCTATTTGAGTAACCCCGAATGTACATTTTGCCTCATTGAACGTTAGGCCCACCTCCTTCGCTAGATCAAGAACCATACGGAGGCGGTTATCATGTTATTCTCTCGTGCTCTAGATATTCAAAACATGGCTCTGCATTTCGTTAAAAAAATTATCGGAGGTAAATATGCAATGTGGCAAAGAATTCCAATCCGTGACCGTACATGGAAAGAAACTGTACTGATACGCTTTTGTGCGAGCGAAGATTGATGCTACTCTAGGGTATTACTTTACCTTTCTCTTACATGCATACGGCTTTTTATTATAAAACGGAAAATTGTTGAGTATTGAAGCATTTCTCCTCCACATGACCATCGATAAGCAGTCTATGTAGTTGAGCACCATCATGAACCAGGCAATAAATATTCTTGTTCGTGCAAGCCGCTCGCATCACGACTTGCCTTATCTGAAATTTTCTGTTCGTTATTTTCACATGATATAAATGAAGGCTACCTGAAGCTGTCATTCATCACTCCAGGATTCTCGGGCTTATCTAATACAGCGCTGTATGAAAGCACAATGTTCAAAAGTTCAGAAAGAACTTTAAACAAATCATACGCAAGCGAAACAGCAAATTCAAGTTTGATGGAGTTTCTGTATCGAGATGGCTGATACACAAGAAAGCTTCACCGGCAGCGTACATACACGGCACACTTTAGAGGCCACACACGCCGCAAAGAACACTTTTGCATCTAGCACCGCTGCAGCACATCGCAGGCTCATGTCCCCACTCGTACCTCGTGAGCAAACTTCGTGAACTGGGGACATGATCGAGCGCTTCGGACGTAACGCGGTCACCACGACGCATCGCAACTGGCAAAACAGCGCACACGCAGTAGAACATATCGAATGAGAGCGATAAAGAGGCAATAAAAAAATTCGGCAGACCCCACGCACTGTGGGAATCGATGTAATGCGAAGCAGCCAACAAAGAGCTGCATACATCGCCTCGTTTGCATTTGAGCCAAATGAAATCATTCATGCCATGACATCTAGTTTACCATATATCGCATGTTTGCCATGCACGCATGCATGCACAATCTGGTATATACCATGCCAGTGAAACGTATATTCTAGTATATACAATGAACACATACATATAAAATATACATGACCTGTTATTTATGTTCATCACGCACTCCTGTCATGCCATACCAATTTTGGCATATATCCACTTAACAAAACGGCCGGAAGCGCACCATGACAGTGTCATGTAAATCATACCGTACATGACATGCATAACATGATTCGCTTGTTAAGACCTGTCATTTATGTTCGTCATACAGTCACATCACGCAATACCAATTTTGGCGTATATCAAACGAGCGAAATGGCCGCGAGTGCACCATGAGTATGGCATGTAAATCATGCCATACATGACATGCAGATCATGGTTTTCATGTTACCACCTGTCGCTTATGTTCGCCATACGGTCACATCGCGAAATACCAATTTTGGTGTATGTCAAGCTAGCCAAATGGCCGCGAAGTTCCCAAGAAAGACTACCGTCTTTAAAACACTGGCCGTGCTAGCATCGGGGCTACACGCCGTTACGTTTTTGCCTTTCGCTTCGTGTTAGCGTGTGACGGATTGCTGTCGGAGTAGTGCAGCTTCGACATGCACCAACGGTGTTTCTCCGCCGCCGACTGCTTCCTATGGACCCGCCACGGTGGTCTAGTGGTTAAAATGCTCGACTGCTGATCCGCAGGTCGCGGGATCGAATCCCGGTCGTCGCGGTGGACATGAGCCCTAGGCGTCAACTTGGGTGCATCCACGTCAAACGGTGCTATAACTGCCAAACACCAAGGGACATCGTAGAACCTCTCATATATCACTACACAATAAGCACTACTTCTGTGAAGACACGTTTCACTTTCCTGTTATACCGATTCCTATGACGGAAGGATACTTTTTGGCTTATTTGCACTTTTCCACCAAATACAGTTAGTTTAATGATCATCACATTCACGAAGAGCACACTTGTCGTTCACTAATAGCGCGTTTGTCCGTGACTTTGAGCAGTGAAAATCAAACATACGTTGGGAAATTAACAAGTAACGTTAATCATGCACTGGCAAACGTGCAGTCAACCGAATGGAGAATACCTTGGAGACGGTGTTATATAGTAAATATGTGTTTTCGTTCATAGTGGCGCAGATTTTCGCTGTACAAAGCAATTAAAGTGACTTTTTTGAGACCCCTTCGTATTGGAGTGATATTTCTATAATTAAAAATACTTTCAGGAATGGGGGCCTGATTAGGAACATTTCCAAAGACGAGAGCCCGGAGGACATCGTTAACAACCTTGTGACGCAACGCAACCCCAGCGTGCTACATGCCAAGCGAATGGGCCCCACGGACAACATCATCGTATTGTTCGACGGTTTCCATGTTCCCAGGCACGTATACTATGGACCTATGCTTGTCAAATGCTCCCTCTACAGAAATCACATTGACGTGTGCTTCTTCGCGTGCGGGAGGCTGGGCCATCGCTCCGACGTGTGCTCCAACCCTGCCGACAAGATTTGCCGTGGCTGCGGAAGCAGTAACCCACCGCCTGACCATCGCTGCGAGCCGCGGTGTCAACTGTGCGGCAAGGATCATCTCACGGGTGACCGCGTCTGCAAGGCGCGATACAAGACTCCATACATAGTGAAGCGTCGCCGACTACAGCGAAAGAGGCGTGAAGAAGAGCAAGCGGCCGCAGCGTCCGACAGCATCTACAACAGCGGCATCAGCACCGAAGGCAACGGAGGTCACTACAATTATTATCCGGCGCTTGACAGTCATTCATCCGACGCCAACCGAAGAGGACGCTCGACAAGCCGAGACGCGAGAGGAGGCGGCGGTAAATCCCGGTCCCGCTCTCGCAGCCGGACACCGAGACCGAGAAGCCTGTCGAAGACGCGCGGTGGCGCCGTTCCGGGCGCCGCAGCTTTCAACCAAGGCACCCAACAAAGTCAGCAGCGTCAGTCGTGGCGGCAGCCGCAACAAGGACCCATGGGCGCGTGGCAGCAGGTGAGATGGGCGGATGTAGCCGCTTTTCCCGCCGGCGGCGTTATCTCGGCGGGTCGTCCTGGTGGTCCCGCCGTCGGTGTCGGCGGTGGGAGCGAGCTCGAGCTAGCGGTAGAGCGAGCGCTAGAACAACGACTAGGACCGTTACAATCGATAATCTCCGAGCTGAAACGCGAAAACGCCGCCCTTAGAGCGGAAAATTCCAAACTGAAAGGAGAGGCTCCACGAGTACAACGACCGCAGCAACAGGCGGCGACGCCGCCACCACCGACGCCTCCGTTTTCGACGCCGTCGCGACCCGAGGCGGCGGGGGTGGACAGGGATGACGAGAGCAGTTCGGTAGAGGGGGCAGGCGGACGCGAAGACCAGCCTTGTACCGCGAAAAGGATAGCACTATAGATCCTGCCAGACACGAGTCCACACAGCGATGTGGCCGTTATGATAAGCTACAGAAACAAATCGATACTATCGAGACCAGCCTCGATGAGCGTTTTGCTAAACAGGTGGCACAGATGAATGACATGTTCAATAGTGCGCTGGCTAAGCTCTCTGAACAACTGACACAAATGCTCACCGCGCACACGGCGCGCATAGAAAACATTGAAGCGCGACTCCCGCCATCCGCGGGCAGACCGATTAGAACGGTGAGTAAGTCGTACGCTAGACAGCAACAGAATCAGCAGCAGAACGCGCTGCCAGACGCCGAGCCGCAGCTGCAGCCGCACCCCAGTCGTCTCGACGGCGATGGGCTAAATTAAACACAAGCATCACCATGGCTAGACACGCGTACACTCACACTAACACTCGCAAACAACAGTACACGATCTGGCAGTGGAACTGCCGGGGTTATAGGAGGAAGCGGGGAAATCTCGAGCAATTTATTCGCAGCCGTGAGACGAAACCAGATGTTATTCTTTTGCAGGAAACAAATCATGCGGCAAAACTAGCTGGTTACAACGCCATAAACGCGGCTACGGCGGACAACAGGCTGGGAGAAAAAATCACGGAGTGAATGATGATGAGTGGGCGAAGCTGCGGAGGTTCATCGGCAAACCGTGAATCTTCCGTGAATTCTGCCCAGTAAATCATCACCGACGTGGGATTGGGCGCGTTTATACTAAAGGTTCGATGAGTTATGACGACTTGCAGCTCACTTTAATTTTACATGTACGCTGTGAATTTTCATTGTTTAGAAAACAATTTCTTTAGAAAACATCTGGCGTCTTTCGTTAAGCAGCTGGCGTCTTTTCGTTTTGCTTTAGAAACATCTGGCGTTCTTTCGTTTTGCTTTTAGAAAACATCTGGCGTCTTTCGTTGGTATATTTCATCAATCAACGGCGTTTTGAACAAAATTTTTATTGTTTAATCACGCACAGGAGAAATCTCACCAGGCACTACCTTGGAGGTAAACAATGGCTGCTAATGGGAATGAGAGACAGAAGAAGTCGGCTTTTAGCTAACACTTACACTTCTACTTCTACTAACGTTTCCTACTGGAACATGCCAATGGCTGCTAATGGGGAATGAGAGACAGAAGAATTCGGCTTTTAGTTAACGCGCACGCTGCGAATTTTTTATTGTTCAACAACGCACAGGAAAAATCTCCCACCGGCACCACCTTGGAGGTCAAGATCTGGTACTAGCGTTACGACTGGTTACGCACTACGACTACGACAACTACGAGGGACGAACGGGTGCCGCTTTAAGGAGCTTCGCCCCTAAAATCTCCCACCGGCACCACCTTGGAGGTCAAGATCTGGTACTAGCGTTACGACTGGTTACGCACTACTACGACTACGAGGGACGAACGGGTGCCGCCTTAAGGAGCTTCGCCCCTAAAACGTGCTACGCGCCGCTCGGCGCGTGGTGGGACGCCGGGGGCGGCCGCGGGTCGCCGAGGGCGGGGCGATTCACTCTCATCATCGGCGCGACCGCGGTCGCTGCCGTCGCCCCCGCCGCCGGTCGCCGCCGTACTAGTTAGACGCAACATCACGGTAGCGCAGCGCGAACTTGAGTGCGTAAGGATACCGCATGTTTTTGTAGAATTAATTCCTAAGCGCGGCCGAGGCCAGTTTGTTCTTAACGTCTACAGTAAACCCACGCTACAGCACCGATTTGGGGAGCTGCTCCGGAGAGCAAGCACGGCCGCCAACGGCGCACCTCTGCTAGTTGCGGGTGATTTTAATGCGCCCCACGGGGCCTGGGGATACACGCGTGAACCGCTCAAGGGCAAACACCTTTGGGAAGACTCGCAAGACCAACGGCTTGAACTGATCGCGAACCCTGCCGATCCAACGCGCCGGGGAAACAGCGTGAGCGCAGACACGCTACCGGACCTTGCGTTCGTGTCGAATGTCACCGCGGTGTCTTGGCAAAACACGCAGGAGGACTTGAGGAGTGACCACTCGCTCATAGAGGTAACGGTAGACACGGGCCCGAGCGCTCGTGGAACATACTCTGAAGGCATAGGCCGTAGACTCAAATTAGTGCAGTGGGACGCGTTCCGCAAAAAGCGAGCAGAAGGCGGGCGAGGCGATGAGCCGATCACGGATATAGACGAGTGGACCGCGACGCTCAATCGGGACGTAGACGCGGTAACGTGCCACATCCCGCCCGAGGCGAAGCTCGAAGTAATCGACAGCAGGCTCCTGCATATGTGAGAAGCAAAGCAAGCCCTACTCAAGAGGTGGAAACGCCAAAGACATAACCGGGCGTTGCAGAAACGCATAGTACAGTTAGACAGAGAAATTGAGGAACATGCGTTCCAAGTCTGTAGGGCACAATGGGAAGACTTGTCCAACGGCCTCGAGCGGCAAATGCACGGGGCGAGTGCTTGGCGCCTTTTCCGGCACCTATTGGATCCAGAAGATACGCGTGCGGCTCAAAGCCATAAAACTCGGAGACTTGTGACCGATCATAAAGGCGATGACCTGCTCGGCGCGATACGTGACCGTTACTTTAAGTCGGCAGAGAGAATCCAACACCCAGATTATAACGGCGTTGCTAATGAGCAACTAGACCCCGAATTTAGCGAAGCGGAAATTCGGACAGTGGAAATTCGGACAGTGGACAGTGGAAGTGGAATTCGGACAGCGGAAATTTGAACTAAACACCCGATCGGCGCCCGGCCTGGACCGGATTTCGAACAAGGCTCTCCGAAACTTAGATGACGAGTCCATCTCCCGATTTGTAACTTATATCAACGAGTGCTGGCAACGCGGTTCCCTTCCTGAAGCGTGGAAAAGAGCTCAAGTTATCATGATTCCTAAACCGGGCAAGCAGGTTGCGCTTGATAATCTAAGGCCAATTTCGCTCACATCTTGGGTAGGAAAAGTTCTGGAGCACGCAGTTCTCAATCGAGTGACCGACTTTCTCGAGGACCGCGATGTATTTCCGCACACCATGCTAGGATTCCGCCGTAATCTCTCCGCACAAGAAGCGTTGCTTCAGCTGAAGCACCACATTGTTGATGACACTACCAGCTCAACCAAGGCGATTCTTGGTCTAGATATTAAAAAGGCCTTCGACAGCGTTAAAAACGAAGCAATTTTAAACAGAGTTCAAACATTAGGACTAGGACAAAAAACATATAACTACATACGTGACTTCCTTGCTGGCAGGCGCGTATGCGTCGTCGTTGGAAATGTGGAATTGCAAGAATTTGAGATGGGCTCTAGGGGCTCGCCGCAAGGCTCCGTAATTTCACCATTACCCTTCAGTTTAGTTCTATTGGGGCTACCAGAGAAATTACTAGGCATACACGGATTGTGTCACAGTATCTGCGCGGATGACATCACCCTCTGGGTTCCCGGGGGAGGTTGTGATGGTCACGTCGAGCGTACGCTCCAGGCGGGTGTAGACGAAGTTCAGGAGTACTTGCGAGGAACGGGCCTCGAATGCTCGGCAACCAAGTCGGAACTTTTAATCTACAAACCAACAAGTAGAGGTCGCAAAACCCCGCGCGACGAGGAAAGGGAGTGCTACAAAATAAGCGTTCTATTGGCAGATAGCACTCCTATTCCACACGTGGACAAAATTAGAATTCTCGGGTTACACTTGCAGGCAAACGGCCATAATGGTGAGACGGTGCGAAGACTACGTCGTTTGGTAGACGACACGATCCGACTCCTGCGTCGTATCACGAATAGACGTAACGGAACGCGCGAGCACTGCGCGATCCGTCTCGTGCAGGCGTACGCGATAAGCCGTATAACATACGTTGCCCCCTACCTCAAATGGCTAGGCTCAGAAAAAAACAAGATTGAATGCATGATACGAAAGGCTTCCAAGAGAGCGATCGGAGTTCCACTGAATGCGAGCACTGAAACGTTTCTAGAACTTGGACTGCACAACTCACTCGATGAGTTAATTGAGGCCCATGTCGTTTCGCAAAACGAACGCTTGTCGGGGTCTAAGACTGGTCGACACATCCTCGCGTCGCTTGGCATCCGATACCACACTCAGCAGGGAGAAAAAGCGGATGTTCCTGCCTCGGTTCGTGACCGCCTAATTGTTCCGCCGCTTCCTAAGAATATGCACCCGACGCACCACGTCGGGCGCCGTAACCAGCGAGCTAGTGACCTTCAAAAGAAGTACGGCACTAGCGACGAAGTTGTGTACGTAGATGCCGCGAGATATGGGGACGGGAGAGACGCACACGCCGCTGCGGTCGTTGACCGTATCGGCAAATGCCTCACGAGCGCCACGGTGACCACGGGACATACGGAGGCGGCCGAAGAAGCCGCAATAGCCTGAGCTCTAGCAATCGCCACGGCGCCCAACGCTACGATCGTAATCAGCGACTCGCAAGCGGCAATCCGCGGCTTCGCGCGCGGCCGCGTCTCGCGGGAAGCGGCCCGCATCCTTAAGATGTGCGGTGATGGTGACTCAGCGTCGCGATTGTACCCCCAAAATTCAACAGTCTTCCTCCTTTGGACCCCGGCACACACCGAGGTCCCGCTTGCGGGCAACGAGGCGGCCCACGCCGCGGCTCGAGGTCTCACTCGCCGAGGCGCGGCACATTCCGTGGCCACCGCCTCCTCTCCCGAGAACGGGGCTTCTGATCTGCCGGATCGAGACACTTCTACAGACACGCAGCAACAACACGGACCACAATAGTCGTGGGGTGATCGTCTCATCCCGTTCCGAGATATTACCCAACACTACAGACTGGAAAGGCGTAAGTTCCCGCCACCGCATGACAAATTAAACAGGCACGATGCTGTAAGCTATCGCTTACTACAAACCCACTCTTACCCCAGCCCGGTCGTCTTACGCCACTGCTACCCGCACTTACACACTACCGATCTATGTAAAACATGCGGGCACAGAGCAACGCTGCTCCACATGCTCTGGGAATGCGCCGGCAACAACAGTCGAGAAACGCCCGCCGTTCGCGATGCGCCTATGGCTGATGCCAATACCAGGCAACAGGAAGCCTCGAGCACACTCGTTCCCGCCGCCGTCCCGGCTGCGGGAGCCGCGGGGGACCTTCTCCGTCGGCGACGCCGCCGCTGGGAGGCGGCGCTCAGAAGCTCGGAGCTCAACGACCAGCTCTGGGCCGTCCGGCAGGCCGAAGATGCCGCCCGAGTTCAGGGACTCAGCGCCGCCATCTGAGGCCACTAAGACCAAACTGCCGGCCAAGTGCTAATAAAGTTTCTTCTCTCTCTTCAGGAATGGGAAAATGCACAAAATTTCCGCTTCTTTTGGGCCTCTTCGCGAACGTCTCGCCGCTTTTTTTTTTCTTTTGCGGGGGGGGGGGGGGGGGGGGGAGCTTATTTTGCGATGATTATTATTTGCTTGTTAGCTGGGTAAGCATGGTGGGCTCGGTGGCTACGGGTGGGCTCGGTGGCTACGCCACGGAACAGTCATCTAACCTGCTCCTGTTTGCCATGCAGGTGTACGTGATGCTTGCCATTCACGCACTTGCCTCTGCTTCATTCAAAAAGACAGGGCGTGCAAACACGGACACAAGAAAGAAGTCGGGACACGATAGGAAAAAGCGATAGGAAGAAACGTGTCGTAGGTATACCGTACATTCATTGCGTATCTCACAGGCTAAAGAAAGTAGGAAGTAGATACGGCGTTAATGTTGTTTTCACGGCTGCCGATAAGCTAGGTAAGATATGTGCCGCTGTGCAGAGGAAGAATGAGCGAGTAAAAGACAAGCGAACCGGTATTTGTTTCGTAAAACATACACACAAATTCACTGATTGTCGTACAAGTGTGGTGTGGTTTTTATTAATGTCATCGTTAACGTTATAACAGAGCCAGTTCAAATTCGCTTATTTGCAGATGACTGCATACTGTATCATGAGGTTGTTTGTCGAGAAGATCAGGAACTTTGGAATACTAACGTCCATAACGTTCAATCATGGTGCAAACAATGGGGCATGAGGCTAAATTAGACAAAAACAGTATACATGCATATAACAAAGAAAATACATAAACGGCTGTTTTCTTACTGTCTTCCAGGTAATCGCATAGTTGAGGTAAACGAATACAAATATTTGGGTGTGACAATAGCTAACAACCTCAGTTGGAATTCTCATATCACTCACATTTGTGCTTCTTCTTTTCGCAAACTTTGTATTCTGCGACACAAACTTAAACAGGCGCCCCCAAAAACAAAGCTTCATGCATATCAAGCACTAAATAGGCCTAAGTTAGAATACGCTTGCACCGTCTGGGATGCTCACACGAACCACAATACTAACGCACTTGAAATGGTTCAGCGTAAAGCTGTCAGATTTATTTTTTCTAAATTCCGTACTACCGATTCGCCAACAGCTCTCATGCACACTCATGGAATACAAACTTTGAAATTACGACGTAAAATACTGCGGCTTAAATTTCTTTTTCTTCTCAAAAATAACAAGCTCTCTTTTCATCCTGGTCCATATCTACGCCCGTTATCAACAAGACCAACCAGACATCATCATCCTGAATCTTTAACTCCAAATCACACAAGAACTAACACCTTCAAGTTTTCTTTTTTCCTTGCACTATTAACGAATGGAACACACTGCCATTATCATTGATTGATTCAGTTGAGTAAGATTGAGCTGATTGATTACTGATATTCTAACACTGAAATTGAAATGTAAGCATTTCCTTGTATATTCTTCGCCTTTTTGAATTCTGTGTTTTCTATTGCAAATTACCCTTCCTGCCTGGGCCCATGTGGGCCTGCAGTATGTTGTAAATAAATAAATAAAATAAATAAATAAATAAGGTTCCTTTCAGCTGCGGCCGCTTCAACGTAGGACAGACGGGCCGCTGCATTAACCAGAGAATATTAGAACATAAAAGATCACTAACTGGAGGCTCACCTTCTAATCTATCGTTACATTGTCGAGATTGTAAGTGCACGCCAAAATTAAACGAATGCGCAGTTTTGTACCGATATAGGAATGAAGAAATGCGTCTGATGATTGAGGCATGGCATATAGAGAATAGTGGTAGCGCATGCGTGAGCCAACCGTCGATTAACTTGCATAAAGATGAAATCAAATGCATTAGCAGTTATCTTACGCATAGGCCCCCACGCGTGCCGGATTGATAGGTTCGCCTATTGCATGGGCATGCGCAGATACGTTTTCGTGCCTAATCTTTCTTTTCCGCCGTTGTGCATCTATTCAGTTGTTAGTCGGCGTTTGTGGTGTCCTAACTTCTTTCTTGTGTCTGTCTTTGCATGCCCTGTCTTTTAAGAACGAATACTTACCAACTAGCTCAGCTCTCTGTTATTCTAAGCCTCTGCTTCACTGGGCACAGTGCCTCACAGTCCAGCAGCCTGCGAGCCTTTTTGACTCGAAATCAGCGCGGATACGCCTACCCAATGCGGCTTCAACGTCGATGCTCTGGCCTTTCAAGCGGCGCCCCCGCCCGAGGAACTATGGATTCAGCAGCCAATGGCAGCCCTATCTTCATGAACATCAGCAACATCTATAAAACCGGAACATCCCCGCGGGGCGCGCTGTGGGCTCGGTGGCTACGCCAAGGAACAGTCTTCACACCTGCTCCTGTTTGCCATGCAGGTTGGCAGAAAAAGCTCTTTGGTTTCTAAAAAATCGAGTAATTACTGTCTGGTACAGCTGCCGAGCCCGCAGTACTGTGTATGCTTGGTTTTTGAATGTATCGATGCCATTCACTTTTTACTACTGCTACTGTCAGGGGACATAGAAACCAACGCAGGGCCTACCGACTCTGTAATTCTTGCTGAGCTAAAAAATATCTACCGGGCAGTCTGCACTCCTTTCTTAAGTGCAAGACATAAAAGTGCAACTACTTACTACGGAAGAAACTACTCATGGCCTAAGTGATAAAACAGCACAGTTGGAATAGCACTACAAAACCCTTTCAGCTGTGCAATCACAACTAGGGACATTACAGAGCAGTACGGCTGCCACCAGTCGTTACATTGAAACTTTAGAGGCCCGGTTTGAGGGCGCTGAAAATCGCTCGCGACGCAGCAATCTAATATTCCACGGACTTCCAGATACTAGCAACTCTGAAACTTTCTCGGAATCACAGGGATTAAGTATGAACCTCTGCAGTGAGCACTTAAACATAAAAATTGAACCGAAGGAAATTGAAAGGACGCATCGGGCTCGGCCGTTACAAGGCTAGCCTGCAGCGTTCTATCATAGTAAGATTTACATTTTTCAAAACTAAAGAAGTGGTCCTTTCTAGCGACAAAAAACTGAAAGGTACAACTTACGCAATCAGGCAGGATTTTTCACGTTCGGTCCAAAATACATTAAAACACCTTATAGCCTTCGCTAGAAACAAGTCGACTGCTTTTTCATGCCCTTACAAAACGTTGTTTCTTGGCTCAAAGCGGCATGTTTTTGATGAAGTATCGCAAACAGTCAAAGAAATCCCATAGCAACCCAGGCGATATCGCTAACTGCCACACCGCCCCCGTAATGGCGCCCGAGCAAATATCACTACTTCCGTGGTCTACACTAACGTGCGCAGCCTTCTTGCAAAACGCGAGAAAATATGTAGTCTTGTCTCGTCATCTAGCAGCAATATAGTCGTGCTCACTGAAACGTGGCTTTCTGGTGACGTCACAGACGACGAAATTCTGACCGATCTCCAGTACTTCGGCGTTTTTCGAAACGATCGTAAAGGCGCCCGTGGGGGAGGTGTTCTAATTGCCACTAGTAAGCTACTCCCGGTGCTCAGTCGTCGACGTTACGACTGTCTTGGGAATCCTATGGCTTCTCATTCGTTCTACGCCACTAACTTTGCTGCTTGGAGTGTGCTATCGGCCCCCGCAAAGCATCCCAGACTTTCCACAGAAATTTAACAACATATCGAACCATCTCATTTTGAAATATCCCAATGCGCACGTCCTAATTTTCGGCGACTTTAACTATCGTGACATCGACTGGCAAGATCAGGCAGCTTTGTCAGGAACCAGCGCGAAAGCAAAATAAGTCGTCAATATCTGCCTAAACTTCAATCTCACACAGCTCGTGTTGGAGCCAATCCGCGTGACAAATAGTTCCGCGAACATACTGAACTTGATATTAATAGCACATCATGAAACTTTATCTTCGCTTACATACCTGCGCGAAATCAGTGATCATAAGGTTATGCACTCAGTCTTCAACTTCAGCCACTTGCCCATCAAGCTTCAACCGAACACTATCAGTCTGTATGATAAAGGGAACTACGAGGCAATCAACAAGGAACTTCAAGGCTTTTTACCAGACTTTGAAGCTCGTGTTTCAAAGAGATCAGTCGAAGAGAACTGGACAACTTTCAAAAATAAAATAGGGGAGTTAGCAAGAAAGTTCATACCTATAACTTCATTTCGCACATCTTCCCAGAAATCATAGTTCTCAAAAACCTTGAAGAGACTAGAAAATAAGAAAAAACGATTATTTCGGGCTGCCAAGTTAAAACACAGTGCTCACAATTGGGATAAATACTATGCGGCTGAGAAGGCATATTTGCTCGCCTTACGCAGCGCCAAGCACCCGTTTTTTCACACAGACCTACCCAAGATTCTTACTAATAACCCCAGAAAATTTTGGAAAAAAATTAATCCACAGAAAACACGCAGCATTACACTGAAAAATGAAGTGGGCAACGATATGGGTACTGTTGAAAGCGCTGAGCTATTCAATGCTGCTTTTTCATCTGTGTTTACCAACGAAACCCCTATGCCATTCCCCAGCTGTGTTACAGAATTGTGTCCTGTCTTCTATGTCGCGTATGACATTTGTCCCAGAGGGCATAATGTCTGTCATTGAAAAATTGAAAGTCTCTTCTTCAGCAGGTGTGGATGGAAATTATTTTGAAATTCTTAAAAACATTAAATTCATTTCTTCAGTGATTTTGTCGCTGATATTCTCACAGTCACTTCGCACCGGCCACTTACAAGCCGACTGGAAGATGGGGAAGGTCACTCCGGTCTTCAAATCAAGTAACAAAGACAGTCCTCTAAACTATCGCCCCATTTCTTTAACAAGCGTAACCTGTAAAATCATGGAACACGTCATCTAGTCCCAAATAATTCATTTCCTTGACGGCAATAACTTCTGCCACCCCGCACAGCATGGATTTCGTAAGGGTCACTCTTGCGAAACCCAATTAGCCATCTTTGTTCAGGATTTGCATACCAATGTTGACACTAATCTGCAGAGGGACGCAATATCTTTAGATTTCTCGGAAGCGTTCGACGCGGCGCCTCACAAGCGGCTGTTAACGAAACTTAAATCTTTAAATATACATCCTGACATAATAAATTGGATTGCAAATCAGTTTTGCGGAATCCCGCAAGGTGGCGGAAGGGTTAAGAAAGAGAAAATAGACAACCACCCGTTTGTAGCACGAAGCCACAAGGAAATCCATACGGATTTCTCACAAATAAAGCCTCTTAGTTGCCGAAAAAGTCGTCCTGGTCCGGGGTTCGAATTCGTCATGGTTCCCTGACCAGGACGAATTTTTCGGCAACTAAGAGGCTTTATTTGTGAGAAATCCGTATGGATTTCCTTGTGGCTTCGTGCTACAAACGGGTGGTTGTCTATTTTCTCTTTCTTTTTAGTAAATTGGATTGAGGAATTTCTAACTAACCGCTCGCATTTTGTCTCCATCGATGAAGTGCGCTCTAGCCCCGTTCCAGTAGCGTCAGATGTCCCCCAAGGCTCCGTTCTCGGGCCCCTTGTCTTCCTGATTTACATAAACGACCTAGCTTCGCAGGTCTCCTCCTGTACCCGTTTGTTCGCCGACGACTGCGTAATACATCGCCCAATCACCAACCCGGCCGATCAAACCGCTGTCCAAGATGACCTAAATCACGTGCAAGAATGGTGTGACCTCTGGCTTATGAAACTTAAAAGGCCAACTCCGGCGATTTTTCGAGGTCCATGGATCTCAATAAAATTCGCTGGGTACGTTCCTTTTCACGTTCTCGTTATTTATACCGAATTACAAGCTGGAGACATCAGCAGATTCATTGCAAATGAATTTTATTGATTGCCGAGACTCTCCCCACCTCGCTTCCCAGAATTATTGGCGACATTGTGTGCGTGACGTCATTTTGTTAAAGCGGAAGTGACGGAACTGAAGGGCCCCTAGAGCGTCTGCTATCCGCAAGGCAACAATCGCGTGTGTTTGGCGAGCGCTTCGTTGGCTGGGCGTGTGAATTGCAGTTCTTTGTGGTAAAGCGTGCGATGGGTGGCAAGTGGTGTCGCGTTGTGGGCTGCCCACGATTACCCGTTGGCAGTCACGAAACACTCGCACCTAACAATTACGGCGCGCCTCTATATTAGAGTGTTTTAGCTAGCAATGCCGATTTACTACACGGAAAGTACGGTAATTCCGTACCGGCTAAAGAATGCACATGCGTAAACATCACCGAAACACTTTCCGTAACATATAAAGGGTGCACCGTGACCGGGCCTATGTGACTGGGCGTGTCGAAGATGAAACTTCTTATTTGGCCGAACTTGTGGGCGGGAAACGAGTCAGTCAGAGCGTCGTCCGTCAATAATTTTGACAAGTGGTAAAGCGTGTCGGCTTTTATACATGTTCTTTCGAATGTTCCAGCGTTATCGCTGGCGGCCACGTAATCTCTAGACTATTCGCGTACCGCGCACAATCTTAACGGAAAGATCTAAAACAATCGTGACGCTTCTGGAATATCGCATCGTGGTCTGCGCGGAGCATTCCAAACATTCTTTGCGGGTGAAGCCCGAAGACAAAATAAGACACATGGCAATATGATGAACGCCGCCAAGCGCACACCGCAGCCAGAATACCGTGTTTGCTCGATTGTAATGCGATCACGATTGTAACGCGAGGGCGACATTAGGAGCAAACATTTGGTGAAAAAGCTGGCATTGCATTCGAATAAATACGGAATGCAAGTACCATGATGCCGCTGAATTGAGTTTAGACTTAAAGAGAGCTCACGCCTAATTAAAAAGAGACTGACGCAAATTATTTCATCAAGCTTCGCTGGCCACACACCTTCACAGAGGGTAACGGCCACCGATGTTTTTACATCTGTACATGCAGTATGTAACAGGTATTGCCCATAATGCCGATTGTCACTGGTAGAAAAAAATAAAGCATAAAAAACCGTTCATATCTTTTATTGCATTGCATCCAGCCGTGATTTGAAAGAGCACGAAAGCAAAAGGCAAGTAATTATACATTTTGTCCCACATAACTTGAGCCAAAACTTTGAAAATGAAAGGCACTTCAGAGGCAAATTGAACAGAACGTATACTATTAGCACTAGCCTATAGATACTCAGGCTATTTCTTATTTTCCCCTAAACTAATTATTTATTTTTAATTTCTTAACTTTTTAATTCTTGGCTGAAAACCCAAAACATGAACACTAAGCTGTAGAGCACTTTTAGAAACCACGGACTTAATTGTTTCCTGTACGATACGTCTCGCGCTGTTATACCAGTGTCACACGGACACTAAATAGTCTTTTAAGCAAGAAGACTTTTTTCGAAAAAGAGTTCCACGCACTGTCACACGACAGAGAGCGATCTCTTTTTCAGAAACGGTCTTTTCTGGAAACAGCATTCGACGAAATCTTTCACGGTGGTAAAAGAGTAGCCTCGAAACCAGCGGGTGCCAGCATTTATGAAGTGGTGAAAAAAATAATCTGCAACTCTTTATTTCGGTGTTACTTGGGCTCACCATAAAAATAAATTTCATAGGTCGTAAGCAGCGTAGAAAACTATTTAAACTTTATTTTTTGTGTACTCTCGTAAACAGGGCGAACGGGTTGGGGTTATGGCCGCCCGCATAGACGCTAGCATGTACGCGAGTGAGCGCGGAAAGGCGAACGCCGGTGTGCAATCAGCCCAAGAAAAAATTGGACGCGTATCTGCATGCTCCGTTGCAAATGCCGAGTAAAGACGATAGAGGAGGCGCTGCGTCTACTTGTGCAGCTTGTGCAATGAGCTTCTGCAGAGGGTTTCCTTCCTCCGTGGCAGAGGGCGCTCGTCGGCACGCATAGCATGGCATTTTCAGCGCAGTCGCAGCCGCAGCGTAAGAAAGTAGGGTCTTTAGAATTACGTATCTATGTATTTTCTATTAAAGGAACCCACCATCTAATACTTACCTAGTGATGTGGCGCCTCAGATAAGCGTAATATTTACTTTTTGATCGACAACATTCACAAGAATGAACAGCCGTTCGAGTTCTAGATGGGTGGGCGGTAAGCAAGTGGTTCAACTTTGGCCGGGTGGCTGAATCGGGTGACAGACAAAGACAGACAGACAGACAGACAGACAGACCAACATTTCTGCGTTTTATGTTCCAACGGTCGGAAAGACTGCCGCTCAGGCGTCCCAAAGATTTACGTCATCGTTACGACATCGCCACCATCTTGAAAAAGGGCCGCCAACCAGAAGTGCGATAACTGAAGGCGAAATGGGCGCTAGAGTCGATGGCGAGTCAAAATGAAAGCAGCCAATGGGAGCCTGCCGCCGTGCCGGCAAAGCCGTGCGCCCCGCGCCGGCCGCGGAGGCCGCGCGCGCGCCGTAACGCTAGTTTTGAATTCCTCGAAAGTTCCGTTGTAGCATGAAGCGAGCGTTGAGCGCGGGCACCAGGCTGTCCGTCCGGGCAGGCTATGCTTGGGGCAACCTGCAAGTCTCCCGTTGAGGTTGGCGGGTCACTGTTCGCTTTTGAGGCTCATTGTAGTGGTCGTTATGGTCAGCCGTGCTCCGCCGCCGCCACATCGGAGCAGTCGCCGGGCCTTGGTGTGAAGTTTCGTGATGTTCCGTTACATGAAGCGACTGTTGGCCGGCGTGTGCAGTTTTTGCGTTGTTTGCGTGTTGTGCGCTCTTGCTGCCGTGATGATTAACGGCACACACCATTCGTACATCATGCAGCGGTGCACGGATACTTCAAGACAGAGTTCCGCAAGATTCTTCCATGATCCAAAAAAATATAGGTGAGTATGCGGTTTGCGTTTGCAGTCACACATATATAGCTTCATTGCAGTTGGAGAACAGTTGTTTTTAAACATGACTAAATCGTGAAGAGCACGATGTTGCATCGTGCTCTTGCATCGTGCTCGATGTTGCATGACTGCGTCCTTGGAAGTGCTTTTTGCATTTTCTAGGGGCGAAGCTCCTTATAGCGGCACCCGTTCGTCCCTCGTAGCTAGTATGTAACCAGTCTTACGCTTTGACCTGCAAGGTGGTGCCGGTGGGAGATTTTTCCTGTGCGTTGTTGAACAATAAAAAATTCGCAGCGTTAGCTAAAAGCCGACTTCTTCTGTCTCTCATTCCCATTAGCAGCCATTCTTTACCTCCAAGGTAGTGCCTGGTGAGATTTCTCCTGTGCGTGATTAAACAATAAAAATTTTGTTCAAAACGCCGTCGATTGACGAAATAAACCAACAAAAGACGCCAGATGTTTTGTAAAAGCAAAACGAAAGAACGCCAGATGTTTCTAAAGCAAAACGAAAAGACGCCAGCTGCTTAACGAAAGATGCCAGATGTTTTCTAAGCAATGGTTTTCTAAACAATGAAAATTCACAGCGTACATGTAAAATTAAAGTGCGCTGCAAGTCGTCATAACTCATCGAACCTTTAGTATAAACGCGCCCGATCTCACGTCGGTGATGATGTACTGGGCAGAATTCACGGAAGATTCACGGTTTACCGATGAACCTCTGCAGCTTCGCCCACTCATCATCATTCACTCCGTGGATATGCTGTGATTTTTTTAACACGAAAGTGTTTTATGCCGGGGTCCACCAAGACTTCAGTGACGTATTTCCGTCACGGAAATGACGTAGAAAAATTATACACAATCAGATGACAAAGAAAAAAGGTACCGTCAACGGGCATCGAACCCACGACCGCTCGGTCTGCAACCACAGATGCCGGGCACGCTATCCACTGCGCCACGGTCACAAACTCTGGAGGCTTTACGAACGCGCCTTTTATATCTACCGCTCTCCCGGTCGGCTGGGTGGTGTTGGCCTCTGGGAGTGGTAAGGTAAAGTAATTCGTCATTGCTGTGGCCTCCGCGACTAGCGCCTGCAACGCGTTGCGCGTCCCTCCCATTCGGCGCGTTTTCAATAGAAGTTGAATTTTGTCAATGCCTTAACACACCGCGAGGTGGCGACCTTTGCCCAAGCGTCGTAAAAGCCTCGGCGTCGCTCAGAATCACGCTAATACAAACCAAAAAAAAATCACAGCATATCCACGGGGTGAATGATGATGAGTGGGGCGAAGCTACGGAGGGAATCATCTGTAAACCGTGAAACTCTTCCGTGAAATGCGCCCAGTACATAATATAAAGAGTGTGAAACATCGTGTATATATTAAACATCAAACTTTTATTGTACTGTTGGTTTACGTGGTCCCTTCATTGTCACTTGTGATCGGTGAAATGCAAGAAGTCCGCTCCCGAGCGAAAGCGCGCCAAGAGCGACCGCATTCCCCGCTCGCCCTGTGCGAATTAAAGGCAAGGCTAGAGGGAAGACAGGACGCGCGTTCCACGACGCCAGGTCGGTAGCATGCCCAACGAAAGCCAACGGAACGCGATCGTGCAAGTGCTCTGGCTTCGCATCGCCTCATGGTTCCATTTAGCGTCCCAAAACCAAACATATTGCTCAAGGTGTGCCTTGCGTTTTTCGTAGAAATAATTTCTTTATCATGTACATTAAGACGAAAAGTTGAAAGCTCACTAGAGTGTATCGCCCGCAAAGTATGTCTTTTAGTGTGATTTAACTCTCGTACGGCCGGGTCCTCGCGCCGTTGCCGGTCCACCTCGCCCGTTGACGATCGGGCGAGGTGGCTACATATAACTACTACACTTTAAGAAAAACATCTGGCGTTCTTTCGTTCTGCTTTTACAAAACATCTGGCGTCTTTCGTTGGTTTATTTCATCAATCAATGGCGTTTTGAACAAAATTTTTATTGTTTAATCACGCACAGGAGAAATCTCACCAGGCACTACCTTGGAGGTAAACAATGGCTGCTAATGGCAATGAGAGACAGAAGAAGTCGGCTTTTAGCTAACACTTACACTTCTACTTCTACTAACGTTTCCTACTGGAACATGCCAATGGCTGCTAATGGGGAATGAGAGACAGAAGAATTCGGCTTTTAGTTAACGCGCACGCTGCGAATTTTTTATTGTTCAGCAACGCACAGGAGAAATCTCCCACCGGCACCACCTTGGAGGTCAAAGCGCAAGACTTGTTACTCACTACTACGACCACGACGAGGGACGAACGGGTGCCGCCTTAAGGAGCTTCGCCCCTAAAATAGCTCTGCGACTCGCGCCTGCCTCACCTGGCTGACTCCGTTCCATGGTCACGCGCTCGCCCCGAGAAAAATCGCGGCCGGGCTACCAGGGCGGCATGACGCGCTTTGCGTTTCCCTCTAATCCGGCCGTGGTGTTCAATCACACTTTAACATGCCGCGGGATGGCTACCAAGTTCTGCGTCCAATATGCGACGCTCTTCTGGCTATCACACCTCGTTTTCTGATTACGCTTTCACCGTTAACTACTACTACCACAAGGGTTTGTTTATTCATTTAACATGGACGTTAGTCGCCGGGATGGAGATGTACCACCAATCATCAAAGTGGGTGCATACACGTTAAACGGCGCCATTAGCTGCCAGACATCAATATACATTGTGCAAACTCTCTTACATCAATGTACAGTAAGCATTCAGTTACTTCTGTAAGGGCACGCGTTACTTTCGTGTTATTTCGATTCCCATGACGGAGGGATCAACCATGTTTTTTGATCTGTTTATCACTCGCCTTCGTTTAAATACGCGTTTCGGAGTCTTTGTGTATCTCAACTTGCACTATACCGAGATGACGAAACTACGTTTGCGTGATGCGACTGCGTAATTTTTCTCGTTGGAATTCATAGTTTGCAACTGCTTTTCTGCAGGACGTAAACGTTTTCTGAATTATGGAGAAGGCCACAAGTGACGCGTTAACCCAAGGAAGGGTTAATAACTATAGAATCTGCTCTCTGCGAAGTCTCGATCCGCAACTTCAAGTGCACCAGCTGTCTACTCTGCCCCCAGTGCTTTCTTTCGGTGCGTGAATGTTCATTATATGTACTTACAGCTGAAAAAGTACTCTTTGTGTTTATGTATTACCTCTGTAATTACCTATAGAAAAACCGTTCGAAGAACCTTCATGTGTAGACATGAGAGTTGTTTTTTTCTGGTGAGCCTTGAGTATTGCAAGTGTCCTATATGGAGAATTTTATTGTTTACGTTTATCTCAATGAAGTGCTCAGTGTACACGGCATGACATTCTCAATTCAGTGACGTTATCTTATAGCTGTGTATTGTATTCGCGGTGAAAGAAAAGCTGTGTAGTAGACTTATTTCACCTGGCCATTGGGTAATACGCGTTTCTTCGAATGTTATATGTGCTGCTTCATATATGTGCTGCTTCATAAAAAGTATTTCAACATAGTAAAAGACCGCTTACGTAAAATACTTTCTGCGCACCCGTGTGACACGGGTATTATTTTTTCCGCGTTGTAAAGAAAGCCCGCGAAATTTGAAAAGAAGCCACGTGACGGACCGCGAGCGCACTGCTATAGTGCTGCTCTCAAGCGTGCAACCGGTGAACGAGGTCGCCTGCGGCTGCCACGGGTATGCAATTTCGCAGTTTGAACAAAAAATTAACACCATCTTCCCAAAGGGAACCCTGATGGGATGCGAAGCAGCAGCGTTGCGCACAGGTGGCGTCACGGGTTGAACGGCGCTAACGCGGGTGCTGCGGTGAGCGCTGGAAGATTCGTTTGAAGCGATGGCTGGCGTAGGTCTTGTCGTTTCTTCTGAGTGGACACACGCGCTGGACCGGAGCTGGCGCGCGTTTTGCCTTGACTACCACGGCCTTGATGATCGGTGAAGTGCACGCTGAGAGGTTCCTGCAGACATTCGACGTCGAAGTTGGCAAAGACCAGATCGATGCACGTTCCCCTTATCGTGGTGGGTAGTTTCCGTTCCACCTACACGCACTTCAGCGAGTGCACGTCACGCATGTAATCGATGAGCCATTCTCTTCCTCCGCTGACGTCAACCTTGAAGTCTCCCGCGACTATAAGGGACTAAACACGCGCTATCCGCACACCCGCTCCGCACGTGGCGGGACACCTGCCGCCCGCAACGGAGGGCGAAAAAGCGGAACGACGCCAAATTGTCGCACACGCGGTACCCGCATGAGCGGCTCTGGGACGCATTCTAGTTGGACGACGTGACGACTGCTGAGGCTGGCAACCGTTCCGCGAAGTTACAGTTTGTGAGGTCGGCAACCATTAGCAACAGCAGACGACGCTGGCATTTTCTTGAACATGTGGGTTTAAGTCGCCGCGTTCATGACGAAAACGAGGCTTTTGCATTCTCAGTTTAGAAGAGCGATGAATTGGGCTAGTTGGTGGTCGTTCATGGTTTCCTTGTTGTGCTGCAGATGACGAGACGAGGACGGTAGGTCGATACAGGGACACAGGACAGGTGGTGCACAAACTTACAACTGGTTTATTCACATCTTGCGAAGTGTCAAATATAGGTTAACAATCAGATGGGAAAGGGTGAAGGAAGGGAAACTGCGAATAAGGTGGGCAAAAAGTAGATATAGATAATGCAAGCATATGACATGTGCCATCTTGAGCTCAGACAAATTTTTCGCAGATCAGCGTACGCCACTTTCTAGAAATTTTATTTCTGCTTGCGTTAAATGTAACGATGGTGTGCTGATGCATTCCTCTTTTGCAGTTAAGATGAACAGGGCTTCTTTTATCTCCCTAGTGTCTTTATCACCACCACGTGCTAGCAGCGTGGTGTCGCGGAACTTCGGCGTGCAGGAACATCGTTTGCAATGCGCCGCGAGGTGACCTGCTCCTTGTAACTGCTGGCAAGCGTATCTGTGTTCCAGGAGGCGCATTCTCAGGTCGTGTTTTTCGGCCGCATGTGGTGCGTCGCCGCTGTCATCTGTGTTCGAGGGATTCTACGCGCACCACTTTTTGTTATTGTTATCATTGTTATTACCGCATACAACTCGTATCGCTCGGTTGCATTCGGCGCGATGGCGATCTTTTATTTATGCTGTTGACAGCCTGCAGGAATGTGGGCGCAAACGCGAACAAACACATTTTATAACAATGAAGAAAAGGCCTACAGCGGCAGCGGCATTGCACGCTCTGATGCCGCGATGTTATCTGCAAACAGCCACAGAAGTTCCGGCCTTGCAAGTTCAATTGTTGTAGATATATAGGTTGTATGGTAGTACATAGATTGACTGATCAGTGTTGTTTATGATTGAGCGCGGTTGTGTATGATAGCGCGCGGTTTGCTGACGTACTTTTTACTTCGCTGTTTACCAATTCTTGTTTGATCTTTAAAATGTCAAAGTGAGCTCGATACATGAAAATTTAAAGTATTAGAAATTTCAGCAAATAAGAAAAGGTTTGTTGGCTGTTGTAATGCGATTCATTACAACAGGCATTCAAAGCTATGTGTATATGGAGTAGTCGATAGTGCCTTATGAGAGATGCTAGGTTATGAGATATTTTGAAAATCATGCAGATATGAAGCATATATAATGTCTGTTTAGATTGCTCACAAGGCACCGGCTGAAAACACAAAATTTCTGCTTTTCTTGTTGGTGTTAAAAATGTCACCACAAACAGCTGTTGTATATACTCATGTGACGGTTTCACTTTTTCTTTGGCAGAACCCATTCATTGCTGCATTCCTGTTGCTAACCTTATCTTCTTGTCACTCTGACGATATGGATCATGACATACCCCGACTGTCTAAGCCTCAGTGAGGAGAATATATGGTAGCACTGAGGGCACATAGTCAGGATTTTATTTGGGAGGGAAGGGTCAACAAACATACTGAACCTCTCCACCAACTTGGATGTCTTATGGATAATGCATGACAAATTGTAGCTGTTTCAGCTCCCTCACTCCCCCCCCCCCCCCCCTTGAGCTCTTGGCAGGAGAAAATCTTATGTTTGGCTGTGTTCACAACACAGTATGGTTGGCATGTTTGGATAAAATGCCCTTTTTGGACCCCAATCCATGAAACTTGTTCATTAAATAATTATTGCGCTGCAGCTAAGGTAGCAGTTCTTTTTCAATAATATTCTATATCTCGGTCTCTTCTGGGAGACCTTCAGAGGTACCCTTGAATCAATGCACTTCCTCGTGTCGAACTAATATTCTGCTGGCTGGCATAGACTAGTGCCAAATGCAGTAAAATATGGGCTTCTTCTAAATATAAGGCCTCCATGATCTGTTGTGTTGTGCACAATGCCTCCTTCTAAGGCACATTTCTAGCTGGCAATGTATTTGAGGCATAATCGTTTCAGTAAATTCAAATTATTCATCACTCTTCAGAGTTATGAATTCTAGAGGTTTCTGCAAAAAAACCTCGCTGCAAATGTGATTGAGCTGAAATCTGTAGGGTTTTGGAATCAGCAAAACGTGTTCATTCCTCACTGGTCAGAAGGAACACTTCTGTGCACTTTAACTCCAGCTACATAATTGAGAACAACCACAACATAGTGTAATGCTCTGGGCAAGACCATGTTATTGGCCCAAGGCATCGCCTTGGCTTTAACTAGGCGGCACTCATGACAATTTGTGATGTCTTCTTCCTTGGCTGCCAAGTTAATCAGCAAGCTATATTATAGTATGTTTTTCAAAATCTGCCATGTTATCCTCATTTAAGAGTGGTGTGAAACTGCTTGCGGAATTTCACCACTTTGTTTTCCAGTACGTATGTTGTATGTTTTTCCATTGCTTATGTGGATGTAATGTGTGCCTTCACACTTTACGTTCACACCGTCATGGTGCAGAATAACAACATTCAAGTGAATACTGAAATGCATGTGGGTTGCAGCAGCATAGTACGCCTTGCCCTATTAAGCATAAGCTGCGTGCATATAGCTTCTTCCCAATGACAACTGTGAACTTGTTATGACATGTGGAGTTGAGATGGAGCATTGGCATGCTAATGTTTTTGTCATACATGAGGTACAAAATCAAATATCAGCCATACTTTACTAGCCCATTGGGCCAATTCTTTCCTTCAGCTGTGGTAGTTGTAATGTGAAAAATGTAACGTAAATGCAGTGGGTTCGTCAATAATGGTTTTCCATATGGCTCCTGTAATATTGAAGCATCATCAGCAAATTGCACACCCTCTTTGAGTCGGTGTGATTAGCCAT
Source organism: Rhipicephalus sanguineus (assembly GCF_013339695.2). Classification (NCBI taxonomy): domain Eukaryota; kingdom Metazoa; phylum Arthropoda; class Arachnida; order Ixodida; family Ixodidae; genus Rhipicephalus; species Rhipicephalus sanguineus. The sequence continues at coordinate 1,965,155 of NC_051180.1, forward strand.
TTCGTCTTTCTGGCACAGTCTCCTATCATAAAGCAGAACAGAAGTGGCCCAACAGTCTCGCTAGCACCCCACAAAAATGATTATTTGACAATCACATTACTTTCTTGATAGGTGAAATACTCTATTCCTTGGTGTTCTTATTTTACTATCAAATACGACTTCGGCAAAACCACCTTATTTCTTATTGTTATAGTGGTAATGTACAGTGCAACATATAATTCATGCATGTATTGAGGACCGAGGTTTACAAGTGCACAGAGGGCAGTAATGACTACAAAACAAGGCCCAGGTGGCTGACCATCTGCCACTACATTTCATTTAAAAAAATGTATTGTACAGCAATAAAGTGGTCAAAAGGTCAACAGAGGCTAGACAAATATGGAAAATGCATACAATGACGTATACAGCTGGCCAGTTACTGCATTTTATTTCAAACAAAACCAAGTTAGTGAACTGAATAAACATTCCAATGGGTTCAATGTTGTCATGCATGAAAGGGTTTGCCTTATAGTATAGCTGCTTAAATGGATGATGAAAGGAAAGCTCATATGGTGCAACAGACTAACTGGGATGGAACATTTAGCCACACGTGCTGTCATACTAACTGCAACATATTTTGCCCTTAGAACTCACTCTGACTCAGACTCACAAAAACTTCACTGACCCGGACTCACTCAGACTCATGTCTCGATACGAGTCTGAATGAGTCGACTCATGAGTTTGCCGACCTGTGGTGTCTGCACAATTTATTCATCCTCTAATGAAAGACGATAATGCTTGCATTGTAGAAGGTTGTTCATTAGCAACATGCACAGGATATAGCATAGGGTAAGCTAGGAAACATTCAGGCCGTTCTTCGGTTTCAATACAGGCCCACAGATAGTTCCTGGGTACACCTTTAAAAAAATTAACAATACGTTTCGTGGAAACGTGATACTGTGATCATGTTCAATAGCCAGCTAGTCACAAGTAGAATGAGAATAGCCCTATCAGCACTGTAAAAAACAATTTAAGAAGTCTGTTGTTGTAAAGGCAGAGCAGCCGAGCCAATGTGCTGAACATGAATTGATTATGCATTCACACATACTATACAAATCCACACATCATCAGTAATATTTTGTTCCGTCTCATATTTTTTGCCCTCGTACATGTACAGCCAAAGAGTAGGTTTGAATCACCTCCGAAACTATTCAGTTTGGATGGGTGTGATCACGCACACATACACTCACAGATGTACATACATAGTGATTACACTGCCCTCCCACCCCCTCATTTCCTGAAAATAACATACCAGCTACGCCCCTGGCACAAGGTTTTCATTAACGTAGCCTGACAAATCAGCCATTGTAACTTATTGCACTGAAAGCAACCTTGAGTGGGTCTTAATTCTTCGTTCAGGATGGCAATGTGGACATCATACTCGTACGTATGAGTCAACATGTAAGCTGCTTTCTTCACAACTTATTAGCCTGTCCATTGTTTATAGCAGTACCGGGGTGTCGCACCAAACCCCAACCAAAAACTGTACCCAAACTGTAATTTTGAGCTACACTGAACCCAAATCAGTCTTCTCGGAACATGCCTGAACTCAAATGAAAAAAAAAACATCTGTTATCACTTTAGAGCAATGTGTTTAAATGTAGGACATCAAACCGAACCAGTAGCAGAACTGAACACATGACCGAAATTATGTTCTTGCAAGAGTGTCTGCAACCACATCGTAACTTGCAATACCAGTTATTGGTTCGCATCAAAGCGGTTCAATGTAGGTGTAAGCAACAGCATATGTTACCGCTTACATGGAGAGGTTGAGTGTACCAATTCTGGTGCAGTGCCGTTGTTGCATAGACAACTGGCTTCCGGAAAAATCGACAAAGGGGGTCATTAATGGCACAGTCACCTGCCATTGAGTAAGTGTATCTCGCCCTTGTGCTACCTATCAGTTTGCTTTCACAAGTCAGAAATGTCAACAAGTATGTATTCCTTCAAAATTAGGCATGATGCTGTAGCCCTTAAAGGGACCCTAGCTGTGCCCCAAATCATGCATACTGCTTTTATTGTGTTTGCCAGTAAAAGTGGAACTTGACAACATACTGAGCGCTCACATACAGGGACGTAAGGGAGACGACAACACGCCCCTGTTTTCGTCCCTGTTTGTGAGCGCTCAAAAGGCTTTCAAGTTCTGTTTACCAACACGCCAAAAAAATGGCAGTGTAGTAAAAGTGGCAAAATGAAAGCGTTTGAATCTCAATAATTTCTGGCAACAAACGTGACGTATTAAACTGCGAGTGTGCGTTCGCCTGGAATGAAGAATGTACTGTGCACGCTTGCGATCTGCTTAACATCATGACTTTAAAAATAGAAACATGTTTCATGCTTGCCAAAGGAACAAGAAAGACGCACATTCATGCATAATGGTTTGCTTTTTTGTGAAACCGAGACAAGCAGTGCTGCCCAATGTCCTACAAAAACTGCAGTCTTACAATGCATTTCTGCATTAGGACAAAACTATTCATTTCCTTATGGGTACTCTCAGCCTAGTTGTAGTATCTGCTGAAGTCACTGTAGTGCTCGCCTGTCAGCGTTACGGCCCATGTGGTTATTGTAACCAATAACGATGCCGTAAAAAATGTGGTGGTGGCATTAGGTAGACTTCGGTACCACATTATGTAAGATGCATTTTGACTAGTAGGAGAGCTAGAGCAAGCATGCTTTGTGAACGAAACGGGAAAAGGTGTGCCTGTAATTGTTGTCTGCTTTCATTTTGAATTTGTATGTTTTCCAGCACTTTGGTTTGCTTGCATCAACCTTGCTAGTTCCTTTTGCATTCACCTTAGAATCATGCAAGGAAGACGTTGCCACGTGAAACTCAGCTAGTAAAATTTCATTGCAAGCCTTCCTTGACTCTTTTTGGGGCAGTGGGACTCATATGTCCTATTTTTTTCTTCCCCATGTTCCAATTTTTTAGATCAAAACCACTGAATCGATTGCTTTCAGATTTTTAGTGCAACCACGTGGATGTTCTAGAAAGCGGTTTTGATTGTTGTTTTCATGGTATTCGCAAGGCGCCAGCACATACACGTGTTCCAAACGAACCATTCCACTTGCATGAGCTGTATCCTTTTTTCATCAGAATTTGGTCCGCTCTCCACCCGATTCAGCACAAGCAGTCAGCTTGAAAAGTTTATTTCATACTCATGTGCTTTTATAGTGGTTTTGCTCGTTCCTACCAATACAGTTTCCTCAAAAATTTATGCATTAAAAGTTCAAAATCTTTTAGTTATATATCTACGAAAGCTTAGCCACTATAACATTGTGTACAGCTGATTGCAGTATCCAATTTTCATTCTGCTTCATGCACGGAAGGCTGTTGCAGGCATGCCCAGTATCCACATCTGCTGCTTGAGTGCCGTTAGCAAGTGGATGCACAATAGATATTTAGTTGAGTATAATAATATCTGGGGTTTAACGTCCCAAAACCACCACATGATTATGAGAGACGCCGTAGTGGAGGGCTCCGGAAATTTCGACCACCTGGGGTTCTTTAACGTGCACCTAGAGCTAAGTACACGGGCCTCAGACATTTTCGCCTCCATCGAAAATGCAGCCGCCGCGGCCGGGATTCGATCCCGCGACCTTCGGGCCAGCAGTCGAGCGCCATAACCACTAGACCACGATATTTAGTTGAGTTTATTTGTCATAGAGTAGGTATTTGTAGGCTCTGTACTTTGTGGTTTGTAAGGCAGCAGCAAGGTCACATAAAGAAATAAAAGTAGTTTTTTTTTTCTGAAACGACTGTCTTACAGTGGTCAGTGGGACACACATGTCCAACTTTTTCAGATACACTCATAGGACAGTGGGACACATGTCTCACTTTTTTCTCGAAAACCGTTAACATTAGAGAGCTCAAACTTTGTACATATTATAAGAAGCTGCTACCTTCAATAGGTGGCATGCGTTGTTCATAACATTATGCCCCGTAAATAGTGAACTCAGTGTGCACTTTGTTTCACACAAGCAGATGCATCCTTGATGCACTGTTCCTTTTCTTTTTATTAATTTCAATGTGAGTGATGTAATTCTGCCATGTAACAGGCGGTGTATATATATCAAACTTTCCAGGCTGTTGTTGCCAGCAGGAAATAGGAAAGTTCTTCATTGTTTGTAGTGCATTCCAATCTAATTTCTGTGGTCAATTTTTTGCAACATTCCTAATCATCTATCCCAAAGAATTTAACTCTGCAAACGTCCGAAACAAATGTCATGTAACGCGGTTCACTTTCAATTCCGGAACGTGCCCGTCTAAATTGAGCATCAGGCAGCAAGAGTGTGAGCTCCTCTTAATGAGTGAGACAATGATGATAGCATGCCCTTCGGGCATGCCAGTATTCTTTGCTACAAATGCCCCTGGAGGAGGAGGACGCATCCTGACAATCCAAGGGGAAATCAGGACAGTCGGGTTGTAATAAGGTTTCAGACTCTGGACATGCACTGTCTCGCATTCACATCTTCAGTGAGCGGACAGTGGGACCGGCTCCAAGATCTAATTGACAGGGTACGCATGCACAATGCGGTATGAAATGCAGTATCTGGCGAGGAGTTTAGAAAACAGGCCAGTGGTGCATCGGCCGGACTAAAAAAAGTCACAGTTTCGCCGCAAGGGCGAAGCAATGAATGCGATAGCAAGAAATTAATGCTATACTAAGTGAGGCTCGCCAATGGATACTCTCAGTTTGAACAGCGCTCCTGTTGCACAGGCGGCCGAAGCAGCGAAGGAAACTAGCGTGCTTCAAGTGTCGATCTGTGACACTTGATAGTTCGCGCTCATCTTCTGTTTGTTCGTTTAGCGGCGTCCCTGAGCTCAAGTGACATTCGTACGCGCCGTAACATGAGCGCGGACATCACGGTGAAAGCTTGAAACTACAGTGTACTAGAATGGGGCAGTGGGCTCACTGCCGTATCCCTGCGCCGCGCCGCCATGGCCCTCTCCGCGTCGACAGCCTGGGCGCCCGCCAGGGGCGCTGCCGCCAGTATCTCCTGAAAACTTCTCTTGAGGGGTGCGAAGCGCGTCCCCTGGTCGGGGTTACGCTGGTTACGATGTAGTTCCGAGGGGATCAACAAACGCGGAGTTGAAGGCGGTAAGAGGGCCACCACAGTGACACTTAAAAGAGACCACGAAAAAAAAAAATGGTGGGAGGATTCCCCTGCAGCGCATGCTCACGCCATTCATTCGTTTGAAAGACCTTTGTCGATCGGCACCACGCGTGCCGCTTTGCTGCACGCGTGGTGCTGCGTGCTTTTTTTCTGCTGCTTGCTGCTTCTTTTGCTGAAGGATCGGCATTTGTGTCGGTCCGCAAACTGCAACTGTCTCAAAGACGGTCCGCCACTGCATCTGGAGGGAGGGACGCGCTACAGCCTCCGGTGGTCGTGCACATAGGGCATGCAGCGTACGTGCAGAAAATTGCTGGGGCAGCGTTTGACAACAAAAACAGCTGGACCCAACGAAGCTAGGAGTGACCGCGCAGTAACAATAAAAGCAAAAAAAAAACAAAAAAAACAGGAGGGTGGTCACAGCAAAACCATACTCGTGTACAGAAAAGGAGATGTAGAGGGAAGACTGAAGTAGCTGTCAGGAAGCGGGAGGCCCGTAGGGATTGGGCTCCTTTTGGGATGCTCCAGTGCCTGTTAGATCAACGTCGTCGTCGGCTGTTTATTGGTCGTGACCATTTCTGCATTGTTAATCATGGCAAGCATTTGTGCATACATAGGCAGGGGTTTGTGTAAATAAAATCAGATCAGACGTCTCTCAGGTCAGGAGGAGGAGCCAATCTGCCTGCTCATTCAGTGCCGGGTGTGCGGCTGTTCTCCTGATCTGAAAGGCACGCAAATTATTGGTAAGGGAACCACGCAATTAATACGAACGTGAACTGATTGAAGCGCCATTCTGGAAACATATGGTTCGAACAAATGCATTACTGTATCTGTCACTATCAAAGAAAGAGATTGCTTATTTAAAAAAATGTGGTTACTGATGTCATTCTCTCTTATTGTGAATCACACGTGTTTTATGTACGACGCATGCGCGCTTGGCTTATCAGGGAACGTTATGTGGTTTCATTAAACCTGTTACTAGTTCCAGCGAGTGTCTTCTCTTCTTGTGTAAGCGTCCGTAAGCTGTTTTTTTTTCGTTTCTTCAAGTATGTATACCAACAGGCCCAGCAACAGATTCTCCTATTACACAGACCAGCTCATATATGCGAATAAAAAAAAAAGAAGAAAAAAGTGAGGCGTTGTTGTGGGGCTCGAAAGGCGAGAGTGAAGTCGCTATGATCGTTGCAGTGGCGAAAGGGCATTGAAAATCGTATCGATCAGCAGGACAAAAAAAAAAAAAACTTCAACCCCCCAACTACACGCCCTATCTGTTACTGCAGCGGCTACGTGGAGGAGCATTCATCTATGCAATAGCCGCTTAAAACATCGCCCACCCTTCGTAAATCAGTCACAACGACAGTAATTTATTTCACAACTCACAGAAAAGTTGCATCAAAAGAAGCTCCGTGTGTTGCGCACCGTAACTTTGACTTTTCTTGCGCGCAAAACAGCAACGCGCGCTAGCCGCGCCCAGCAATCCGCCGGAAAGTTTCAGGTGACGCTGCGAGCCGCGCCGCCTGTCGGCGGCGACATGAAGTGCGTCACGCTCCGCCGCTCAGTGAGCGCACTACAAACTTCTAGAACACTGTACTTGAAACGTTCCTCTTCCCCTCACCACGAGAAAACCGCGCGAGCAGACAGCGGAAGGGCAAGGTTCTCCCATGCGCAAATATAAGAAGCGAGCGAGCTCGCCGACGACTTTTAAATGCAACCGTCGGGCTCCTAGCGCCATCTCGCTGGTAATGAAGAAACGCTTATTATCGCCTGCCGTCTCCGAGTCCGTCCAGCGGTAAAGGGTGTGTATATAACGCTCGCCGTTAGCTACGTGGAGTACCTGCGTTTCGTGGCGTAGTCGATAGCGCCACTCGCTGCGGAGCAAGAGGTCCCTGGTTCGATTCCGCGCTTCGGAAGCAATTTTCTGAATTAATTTTCTTTGGGGCTTATATATATATATATATATATATATATATATATATATATATACACATACTTATACATATACGGTGCATGACGGCGGCGACGGCAAAATTCAGCCGAGACTGTCCATATAATTGCTATCGCAATAAAAGTCAGGCTGGTGAGTGTAGGGAGCTTGGTTGTCATCACAAAGGATCTCTTGGGGCCCTTCGTCTTCTGTCGTGAACGAGCAGGCCAGCTGACGGCCTTCCTTAGTGTATTAAGAGGCTACAGACAGTGATGTGCACTCTGATGGGTCAAGCCTGTGAGGCAGAAATTTAAAATAATAAAAAGCCTCACCTCACCGAAGGGGATCGTGAGCAAATGCGAATGCATTTGGGTGCACCCGATGAGTGTGCGATTAAATTATGGAGATGAGAGTGTGCACGTAGAGGCGTAATGCTCGAGTTGCATTGTGTTACACTTTGTCCTAGTGATACACAATATTAATGAGCACTAACAGACCATAATGCCAAGGAAAGTATAGGGGCTGTTTTCTGTAGTATATGTAAGGTAAATGTGAAGAAAGAAAAGTGGACGAAAAGATAGCTTGCCGCGGGCAGGGACCGAACCTGCGACCTTCGAATAACGCGTCCGATGCTCTACCAACTGAGCTACAGCGGCGGCCATCCCCCCGTCCACTTTATAGGGTATATATGTACATTTAAACGTGGGAGCGTCAGTCAGCGCCGCCAGTAGCCATGACGGCGAGCGTGGAACACTTTTTCTGCCTGTTGGCGTCACGTAGTACGTGAACTTATTACAAGCTGGCAGCTGACAAATAATCCCTCGCATACTACCTGAAAGCATCAAGTCTGCCAGAACGAGACCCTCGCTATGAATGAGGGAAATAAGTGTTAATTTTAAGGGCTCGTTTTCGTCGTTATACACAATATTAATGATCACTAACAGACCATAATGCCAAGGAAAGTATAGGGGCTGTTTTCTGTAGTATATGAGAGGTAAATGTGAAGAAAGAAAAGTGGACGAAAAGATAGCTTGCCGCGGGCAGGGACCGAACCTGCGACCTTCGAATAACGCGTCCGATGCGCTACCAACTGAGCTACCGCGGCGGCCATCCCCCCGTCCACTTTATAGGGTATATATGTACATTTAAACGTGGGAGCGTCAGTCAGCGCCGCCAGTAGCCATGACGGCGAGCGTGGAACACTCTTTTTCTGCCTGTTGGCGTCACGCCGTCATGGCTACTGGCCGCGCTGACTGACGCTCCCACGTTTAAATGTACATATATACCCTATAAAGCATAGAGTTTCGTACAATACTTACTAGAGGGAACTCTGGCGCTAGTGTCTATGGGAGCTGCAATGCATCGCGCTTCAGAGAGCATGGGAATCATGGGTAGTACACGGATTTGTCTAATCTTCGTTCTTTCGGCTCCGTTTGGCTCCGCGTCGCCTGCATCCGCTTTGTCGCAAAACGAAGTTCAGCAAAAATCAGCAGTTTCACTTCACCACTTTACCTTCTGCTCACCGATTCAAATCTGGTCACGAAGTTCACAACGATCTATTCTTTTATCCGAAAGAAAACCAAAACATAGCAATAAACAAAGCCACAAGTGCGTTCGAAGCCCACAAGCACGAAGACTAGGCAAATCCGTGTACTACCCATCATTCCCATGGTGGCTGAACGATAGCAGCGCCAGAGTTCCCTCTAGGTCATTTTAGGAAACTCTATGCTATAAAGTGGACGGGGGGATGGCCGCCGCGGTAGCTCAGTTGGTAGAGCATCGGACGCGTTATTCGAAGGTCGCAGGTTCGGTCCCTGCCCGCGGCAAGCTATCTTTTCGTCCACTTTTCTTTCTTCACATTTACCTTACATATACTACAGAAAACAGCCCCTATACTTTCCTTGGCATTATGGTCTGTTAGTGCTCATTAATATTGTGTATAACGACGAAAACGAACCCTTAAAATTAACACTTTGTCCTAGTGGTATCGTTGCCGCGAGAGATTCGACTTCACCGACTTCCATCGCTATCAAGACATCAAATCGCGCGCTCCCTGCATGATATATATATGTCCGAGCGCGGAGAGGAGGAGCGCCCGAGCTCTCTCTCCGCCGAGCGAGCTCCGCGATGCGAGGGCCCTCACCGGGTACACTCCTCCTCTCCCTTACCCTCCGCTGCTCCGCGATGCGAGCGCCATCACAAGCCCGCGCGCTCCTCCTCTCCCTTACCCTCCGCCACTCACCACCTGCTCCGGTTGCTAGGCGCGGCGCAGCTGTTGCTAGGGGCGAGGAGGAGCGCGCGTGGAGAGATAACACCTGTGCGCACGCCGGCCAGGGACGCAGGACAACCCCCGACTAAGAAATGCATTCGCATTTAATAATATCTGGGTTTAACGTCCTAAAACCACGATATGCTTATCAGAGACGCCTGGGGCAGAAATATGTCAAGTGTACAAGTATGTTCACAGCCACACATGAAGAAGAATGAAGAAGAAGAAGATAATGTTTCACGAATAGAAAGGAGCAGAGGTCAGCCTAAAAAGCGAGTTGAAATGTGTGCCCCCTTCTCTCCTCCCGCCATTTTCACTGTTTCATTCACGGCTTTTATTTGCCCGACAAAGTGAATAAATACATTGAATGCATGCGCATTCAATAACGCATTTCATCAGAAGCACGCTCTGCATTCTTCATGCTTCGTGGCTCTTCCGCCGCTGTATTGAATTTTGATCCATGACCGAGCAAGAGCTCCCCTTCCAAATCTTGTCGGATTATTCTTCACCGAAGGGGGGGGGGGGGGCACTTGCTCGGGATTTTATGGTAGTGCACTTGAAGTGTGTTTTAGGACACTCTGATAGCATTGGAAAAGATATGGCATGCCAATGAGGAATAATTTGAAGAAAAGTTTAGATGCAATTCTGCTATCGGACTGTCCACTTGCTACAAAACAATGGACCTTTATGTTGTGGTAAGGCACACATTTTATACAAAATACATATGGCATTCTATCAGAAAACAACAGTTAGTAAAAGGTCAGACTGAAACATGCAGTTGTTTGTGCCTTGCCACTGGCAACTGTGTGAAAACCTTACATGTGTGCTTGTGCACAAAGCAGTTTTGCTATTTCAGCAACTTGCATGCCTCCTTTAAGAAGCTATTCACGTAACATAGAAATCTGCCTAAAGGTTCTTGGGGTTCACAACTTTCACATAACAGGGGACGTCAGGTTATGTGAACATGAAAAGGGAACTGCACCAAGAAGAGCACTTAGCGACCTTGCTACAGAAATGAAAGTTGCTACTTTTGCATTGAAGAGAAATCTGCAAGTGTGTGCACAGTTCCTCAAAAAGAAAGTTCTTAGGGTCGATTCTCTTAATCAAATCATGTCCATTTCAACCAAACCAAACGACTTTAAACTAGCCTGCGGAGTTGAACAGTAGACCTATGATGTACTTCAGGTATATGTGGGATCATGAAACATTCCTCGATCATAGAAAATGGCCTGGGCTGGCACTGAAGCCTGGTAACGACATGACAGAGCTGACATCATACGGAAAGTCAGCAAGGTAGCTCAACTGTCAAGACCTTCTGACCACATATGCATTTGGCTGTGTGAGTATCAGCATAAGTGTTTGGAAAAGAAAGGCCAAAGACCTCTCCACGCAGACTTATATCGCTTTAATTGGAATGTCACTACCAGTGTAAAAATCTCAGTTTATGTTGTACCCTGGCATATGGCAGTGAGAAACAAGGATGAAAATGTCACTTCCAGAAGCATCAATTCAACAACCTAAATACATGCAATTCCTCGGGGTCACACTAGACTCCAGGATGAGTTGGAGATGTGCTGTAGACACGACAATCACGGCTTCTTCACCGCATGTAAACATCTTTTGAAGGTTGGCAAATGCAAGCTGGAGAAGCCACCTGTTATGAATGACAAAGTTGCATACCGCATTAAATGTCAACTGCGTGCTCGTCCATTTGCCCCTGATCTTCCCATGCGTGTCTCAGTATGAACAACTGGGAACACTTTGTTGTCAAAACCTCAGAGTTGCCCTGGCATGTGGCAAGTGTAAAGGTACTTCGCGATTCTTTCCTACCACCACTGCATCTTCTCGCCTCTCAACAACTGCTGATGCAGCTACACTGACTAGTAAATGAATGAAGCCCAGGTTGAGCACTGCTCAGTTCAGCAACGTAGGAATTGCAAGCTTTCAAGGCCCTCACTACTTTTTGTCATCTTTGCCTCGGATTCCCCAAACAAGCAACTTTGACTGGAACAGCCTTGGTCACGTGACAATATAGACTGCCGGTTGACAATTCCTCGGACACGCAGTGAGCGTTCCACTGCTATAGCAGAACAATGCTACTTGGTGAACGAATAAAGACATGCCCACCATCGAAAAGTGTTGACCGACAGGTCGGTCGAAATAGAGCATGGAGCGAACACTGCAGCGTTCATACTTCGGTCTCTCAAGGTGTCCAGGAGTGAGTGACTTGAATGTGTCATTTAAATGATAGTACATCAAAACATAGTGATTGAGCCAGCCCTAAAGAAAGTAAAGTCTTACAGGGAGCAACAACTTGTACTGTGGGATAGCAAGCCTGCTCTGCAACTGTTATGAAGGGATTGGTCTTGGAGAAGTGAACACAAGGATCTCTGCACATTTTGAAAGAACTTCATAGTATGGGACGTACTGAAGTAGGACTCAATAAAATGTTTCAATGGATTTCGTTGCATGGGGATATAGCGCGCAATAAAGTGGCTGACAGGCTTGCTTGGAATGCCTTAGAACTTAAGGCAACAAAGAAAGCTTCCAAAAATCCCCGTCTTCTAAGAGACTGTCATGAGGTGTTTCTATTTTTTATGGCTGACACATCCCCAGCCCTGTATGATAAAAGGGCTAAGCAGGGCAAAGGCCTTCCTGCTACAACACATCAGAGTGGGGTCAGCGTGTGCACCAGCATGGCTGCACAAGATAAGACTTGCCACTGTGTCCAATTGACAAGATCTATGGTGATATGAAACATTATTTGTTGAAATGCAATGAACTTAAAGATTGAAATGTTTGCTTGATGCAACAGTGTGTGCTTAGGCTTGCGGCATGACTGAGTGAATGTAACTTCTCTAGCTGCTACTGCTGTAGGCAAAGCTGCAGTCTGTGTGTAACACATGAGACGGTCTCTGCCAATTATTCACCTGTTCTCAGAATTGTTCAAGGCAGAGGGTCGTATAAATTCACATCGAAGTGGTAAAATGGGAGCAAGCCAAGCAAAGTAGAGGCTGAAGTGCACCGCCCGAGCATTGAGGAGAGCCTTCCACCGATGGCAGGCAGTTTAAGCATCAGTATAGTTGCACACCAATGTTTAATTTCCACAGCAGTAGTATCGTCCATGAAGGGAGTTGTAGGTTCTGAGAATGGCAGTGTCAGTGCTTTCTGGGGTAGTTATAGAAAGCAGCACATATTTACATGCACACGTAGTACAGAGGTGATTGTCTCAAATATAAAAACAAGAAGCTTAATGAGGGAGAGCTGTTGGGGAGCGATAAGCTAGTCGACAAGTCGGAAAGGTGCAATGTTCACAAATCCAAGAATCCTTGCGACAACATGCCTGCAAAGTTATTTTGCGACAACACACAGGCCAATGAAACTTCAGAGCGTCTTTATGGAATTGGGCTAGGAATATTCGGCAACAGCACGAAGGACACCCTCCTAGCAGATGACGTCCTCGTATTGTCAGCTTGCCTGCAGCAAAATACGACGTGTTTATGCTAGCCAGCAGAGGTGAAGCACGTGATAACCGCACGAAGTCGAACATGCTGTGTTCGAAAATGTCAAGAAAAGGACTACAATGTCATCAATGTAGCACAACCAAGTATTTGCACTTGTAGCCACGAAGGATTTCACTAATCATCCGTTCAGAAATATAACCGGGCTGTTGCACAACGCAAACAGCGTGACGCCAAACTTATGCAGTCCAATCAGGAGTGACGACAGCAATCTGCGGACAACCAGTGTCGACCATCAAAACTACCCAATAATCATAACAGAAATCTGAAGATGACAAACACAGGTGATGCGCGTAAGTCTGTTGTCCGGTGTCCACTACGTGTCTTCACAGCAAAAAAAAAAAAAACGGACCTGAAGGCCTTGCGAAGGGACGTGTGCAGTGGTCACGGTGGCTGGCAAGACATGGGTCGGCATCGCAGCTCAGTCACATGATACAGGCTGTTGAGGGGACCAAGTAGCAACGGAGTGCACGTAAGTAGCCCAGCGATAAGTGGATGTTCATGCTTCATCTCATTAAATCCTGATTGACAAACTGCTATTTTAAAAATGGCAAAAAAAGGCATTGCAAGGGAAGACCTTAAAATTGACAAGTCAATACCAAAAGAAGTGTGCAGCAGGTATTTTCTTCAAAGCGATTATGTTGAAGGCTACCATATAATACAACTGTTGTGGTGCCATGCCGACAGTCTTCGAAGATTATGCTTCTTGCCTGGCGCCTATCTCAACAGAAGCCTCGCAAGGCAGCAACAGCTAGGAACCCGCCATTGCGTTCTCAACCTAATAAACGAAAAGCCAAAGGAGGAGAGTCATTGTATGACATTTCAAGCACACAACACTACACTAATGAGTGCACTAGAAGTGTTTCCACACATGCCACAAGCAGTCAGTGAGTCGGCAATGAGTGAGTTGTTGTTTCATTGTTAGCAAGACTCCATGTTCAAATTTCCTGCTACCTCTCACACTGCACAACATTCCTCAGCAAGTAGCAATAAAAAAAAATGTGACCACCTTCAGTGAGAACAATAATTATGGCTTGATGCAGAATATTGTTGGGGGTTCCCGCAAAGAAGAAAAGAAGGCAGCTCTCCTTTTGCATTAGATTCTAAGCCATGAAATGAGCGCCGAAGCTACCCTGAAGATATATTAGACTGCATCATTTGGCACTTAGCATCGCCCATGCTGCTGATTGTCATCAATTTTGAGCAGCAAGCATAACAACATCACTAGAAGCTGATGAGGCTGCAATAAAACTCGAGCGGTCATAAGACCAAAAGGCGAACACGTTTATTGAATTAAAGACAGACGGAACAACAGTGCATCCTGAATCGAGTATTATGTGCTGATATTCAAGATGTAAAAACAGCACAACAGACAAGGACTGATGAAAATAACATACACAAACAGTGCTCTTTTTACATTCATTATGTCCTACCAACACACCGAAGTTTCCACTCTACTGATCTTTAAGTTGGGACGACCACACAGACAATATTTTGCTCGTATTGTTTTACACATGTACAAAAAGATGGAGTAAATAAACGCGTGCAGGCGAGCACAGCAAAAGAAGAAGGAGAAGTAGTTGTAACAATGAAAAGCAGTCTGTCCGGTTCCTTCGTGGATCTCTAGTTTTCTTTACATTTTGGTGCCGAAAATCCCCGTGCGGATACGTTTCTCTGATCGCACGATTCGAAGGTTCCTTCTACACGATTGTGTCGCGCATCGAGCGCCAAGGACTGACCACGGATCGTTTGTGATCGGCGTGGACCCCAGACCTCGACATCTGATAGGTTGGATTGCCTCAAGACCAAGTGCTCAGCTCGACGAGCACAGAATATGAAGCTTCTACAGGAAGCATGGCATCTACTGACGGATCCTGCTGTGGACGAGGCCAAGCTGACAGGTATTTATGACCATCTAGCGGGTACCAACAGCGAGCTCTCGAAGCTTAATGATGCACTCGAAGAGCACCTTGCTGACGATGAGCTCGAAGCAGACTATCTATCCAACTGTGTCAGATTACGACGACCAAGCCATCAGCGTGCTTGCAGAGGTTCGCTGCAATATCACTGTTTTTGGGATGCGCGGAGAGTACAGCGGCGGCTGCTCCCCAGAATGCAACCCCGACAGCTCCTGATGCTCTGACCAGAATTGGTCCAAAGCTGGTGAACCTTGACTTGCCAACATTTAGAGGCGATATTCACGAGTGGTCAGCTTTCTGGGAGCAGTTTGAGCAGACTGTTCATATTAACAACGCCTTATCGCCGACGAAGTTTTTCTACCTACAACATACCTTGCGGGTGAAGCGGCAGCAGCGATTTCTGGGTTCGCCACTTCCAAAGCCTGTAACACAGAGGCCGTGGATCTACTCAAACAAAAGTTCGGAGATTGGAGAAGAATAGTACACCAGCGCTTCGCAATCTCTCTCATGTAAAATCAGGAAGCGACGTCCGAGGCCTCAGGCAACTTTATGATGCTGTGCAGCTGAACATTCGATGTCTGACTGCACTAAATATACCAACGGTAACTTTTTCCAGAGCAATGTTGATTGACATTACATGAGTCTTAGCCATACGAGGTCGTTCTGTCATATACACGTGCAAAGTGAAGCCGGGCTTTAGGACAACATGGGTGTGACACGAATGCCTCATATCCGGCACTGGCAGCTTCAACGTCAGAATCGGAGTTACAAGAGCTGCTCATGTTCGTACGCATCGAATTGGAAAGCTGGGAGCAGTGTAAGCAGGCCCGTAGTCAGGGGGGTGGGGGGCCGGGGCCCGAAATATTTATGATACATGGTGTTTTACGGAAAATAAATAGTGAAATAGGCGTTTTTCTCAAATAGACACGGCTTTCAGCAAGTGCCCCCCCCCCCCCCCCGAAAAAAATTCCAGGCTACGGGCCTGAGTGTAAGCCATTCTCACAATGACCTGGCGATGACCACATCCTCAGTCATCAGAGAGCTCGAGGCAGCTGCACCGCTTCTGTACTTCACAGTGCGTCATACACCTGGAGCGAGTGTTTCTTCTGTCGATCGAAGGAGCACGCAACACGAGCCTGCGACGCCAATCTTTCTCTTCTTGCTAGAAAGAGAAGCTAGCTAAAGACAACCACTGCTATAGATGTGCGTTGCGTGGTCACCAGGCACAGTCTTTCTAAGTCAGACTTCTGTTCAAGTTGTAACAGAAGGCACGCATCAGGTATATGCGACCCTCACTACAGGAAGAAGATTCAGAGCCTGAATGTCCAACGAGACGGAATGTACAACGAGACTGAATGTCCAATGGGTCACGTGACCGGCGAGACTGAATGTCCAACGAGACGGAATGTCCAACCGAGACGGAATGTCCATCGATACTGAATGTCCAACGAGACTGAATGTCCAACCGAGACGAAATGTACAACGAGACGGAATGTCCAACGAGACGGAATGTACAATCGAGACGGAATGTCCAACGAGACTGAATGTCCAACGAGACGGAATGTCCAATTTAGAAGAGATAAACGTGTCCTCGTTTGAAATTTCTCAGACAACTTATTCATTGGGTTAAGATAGCCTAACGGAAGATCGCATTTTTTTGTGTGTGTTTTGCAAATATTGACTGTCTGTGGCGTCGGGCGTCGTATTTTTGTTTCCGTATTCGCTTTACTGCATTTACCATAATTTCAAGTGTTGTTAGTTTTATTTCTATTTTGTATTTTTAGTTTTCATGTGTATATTGAATATGTTACTTTAATGCTTTATTTTGGTTGTTTGCATACTTTGCTGTTCCTGTTTATCTTTGTCATAAATCGGACATCACAGCCCCTTAAAGGATTACGAGAGAGGGCGCTCCCTCGTCCACTCTGTAAGGTATCTACCTGCGTTTAATCCCTGAGAGTGTTACCAGCGCCACTCGTAGCTAAGGCGGCGAGTGTGAAACACTATTTTTGCCAGAAAGCGTCACGAGGCAGAACGAATCCCTTGCTATGAAAGTGCGGAAGAAGAATAGTTCGAGAGACTCAGTTATTTGTTAGAAAACCAACAGCCAATTAAGCCAAATAAAACATTGGGGACATTATTTGTTGCTTTATTTAAATGCGATGTAATAATTATAACCCATATGCAAAGGAATCCAAGTAGACGAAAAAACACCCTTTCCATCGGTGGGATCCGAACCCGCAACCTTATAATTACGGCGACGATTTGCGCTTGCTAACACTCCCAGGGATCAAGCTCACGTAAATACCCAACAAAGTGGACGAGGGAGCGCCCTCCGTCGTAGCTTAATTGTTGAGCATCAGACGCGTAATGCGAAAGTTGTGGGTTCGAATCCCACCGAAAGAAAGTGTGCTTTTTCGTCCCATTTAAGTCCTTTCAATTTAGGTCATATTCATTATACTACAGTTAAAACGATCAACAAATAACGTACCTATGCTTTCCTTGGCTTGATTGTTGGCTTTCTACGAGCCCCTAGAACAATTTTTCTTTCCTCTTAAAGAATGCGGGTCGAAGAAGCTAGGGAGGAAATTTTCCTTTAAAAGTAAATTCTTGGGTTTTACGCGCCAGAACCACGAAATGATTATGAAGCATGCTGAGTGTGGGATATCAGCTTTAGTTTTGACTAACTTGATGGAAACATGTCATGGCATTCCGGCTACAAGAGAACTGCAGGCCGGTCTAGGAAAGACCATGCCGTTAAAGAAGTGATGTCACCAAATTCTGAGGCTATAAAAAGCCTGCTGTAGGCTTTCTCTGTAAGCAAGGACGCTCAGCACGAAGTATTGCACGCAGCAAACGTTTAGAATATATTTTAATTCACTTCCAAAGTCTGTATAAACGCTCATTCTCGCAATCGAGACCCATCGCTAGCGCGACTGACACCGACGTCACTGTGTAGGAAGCGTAACGAAAGTTTTAGTGACGTCACACCACATTAGAGTGACGTGCAATGAGCGGTGACCTACACCTCCGCTGCACCGGGCCAGTCAAGAGAGCATCAGGCCATCCGCTGCGAACTGCTCATTTTTTCTGAGCTTATTGCCGAAGTAGCCAATCTTGCTCGCGTTTTGCAAAGTGCTTCGCGTGAATAATTTTTCATTACAACACATAGCATACAGGTAATCGTTGGCGACGATAAAACCGTTTTTATGATGTTTAAAATCATTTGAGGACTTTTCAGAACCGGCCTGAACACGAGCTTTTCTATTACTCTTCCAATGATGTCGATATTAGTGCTGTGAAGCTCAAGTGAAAAAAAAAAAAACTGGGTCGGGAACACACTTGTACGCATTACAGTGAAAGAGCGTCAGCGATTACAATTACCTTTTAAAAAAAACTAACGGATTACCGAGAAAAAACTGAAAGCTAATCGATTACTCAACAAGGTGAGGTACCGGGTTATTTGGTTTTGCATAATTGTTAAACTGTGGTAAAGTTACAGGTACATATTTTTAGGGAGGACGCACATAACAAAAGCATGAAAAGCGCAATCTTTCAACTCGATTTGTTGAAAAGGCATAAAGTTGTATGAACACGAGCAAACGGGTGCAAAAGGGAGCTCTTTAAATATTTTTTTTTCTTATTTTTAAATACTTCTTTTTTTGCGTCTTGTTTATTATTTTATTCCCTCGTGTCTTTGCTCTCTCTCTCTCTCTCTCTCTCTCTCTATATATATATATATATATATATATATTCTTGCCGTGCGTAATACGCAGTCTCAGTGCCACGTCCTATCACGACGAAACGAATTTTAACGCACGTCGCAAATGTTAGGGCACATTCGGAAAATTTTCACAGCAAATATTTGGATGTGTGGAACGAAAACGGAAAAGTGAAATTTGTGACCGGGACGGAATGTCCAACGAGACGGAATGTCCAACTGAGACTGAATGTCCAACGAGACTGTATGTCTAACGAGACTGAATGTCCAACCGAGACGGAATGTCCAACGAGACTGTATGTCCAACGAGACTGAATGTCCAACCGAGACGGAATGTCCAACGAGACGAAATGTCCAACGAGACTGAATGTCCACTATTGGACATTCAGTCTCGTTGTACATTCCGTCTCGTTGGACATTCAGGCCGCAAGCGCAGGAAGAACATGTAAGCGAACACTTCTTGACCAGTGGACACTTCTGGTAGCGCAGTCAGAATGGTCTCATCGCATACGATTACGCTGTACAACAAAGATTCTTCAAACGGTTGCGAGAGAAATTACAGCAAAGTGTACATGCAGACCTTTTGCGCCGTTGTCATAAAAAAACGACAGATCACGATACGTCCGAGAGATACTCGGTGAAGGCAGTCACCAATCTTTTGTCACGGAAGATCTCGCGGTGAAACTGAATTTGCGGGTACTGGGAGAGACACGGGTTGCATTCAACACGTTTGGCAGCGCATCACCAACTTCTGCGGAAAAATGAAAAGTTGTTCAAGTTCCGCTGCGCAGCCAGTACTCTACCGATATCCACATCGTTCAGGCAATCGTCGTCCCAGTTATATTTAACGACATTCCTTCGCTGACAGCTGATAGCCACTTCATGCAGAAGTTGCGTCTCGCAGGCAAAACTATTGCTGACGAAAAGAATTTTCTTGAAGCGGAGACAGAGACTGGCATCAGCTTGTTGACTGGAGCTGACCACCTTTGGAAAATTACTACTGGAGATGCAATAAGGAGCACAGAAATTCCAGAATCGGTCGCAATCAACACTGCGTTTGGATGGTCACTGCAAGGACCCAGTCGTCAAGGTGACTGCAACACTAGCCTCGTGGTCTGTGTTCTGCGAGTCGAAACGATCAGCGACAGTCACACAATCTCACAGATTCCCCAGTCGTTTCAGCAAGTTGAAGCAGCGGGCATCACAGATTCTGGCGAATCACCCTTACAGAAGTTCACTGCACGCTTCCAAGGAACTATTAGCAAGAAAAACGACAGATACACTGTGGCGTTGCCTTGGAAGGAAGATGAGAAACCGCTACGTAGAAGCAACTGGGAAACTGTGCTCTCACGTCTACAAAGGCTAACACGGAGGTTATCGATGAAGGAAGGATTGTTGCAGCGATATGACAGTCATCTGGCAATATCTCGAGTTAGGTCACGCTGAAGCGGTGCCTAAGAATATTCCTATGGATCAAGATCGAGTGATTTCCACACCATTGAGAGACTCAACGACAGCATCGAGATTGCCAGGACGTTCAGAACGTCTTGAAGAGCTCTCAATTTGGTGCGCCTTGTTGGGAAGGTCGGAAGAGACTTGCGATCACTCAAGTGTGTGCGCTCTTGTTGTGCGAGACAGGGCTCGAAAGATGGCGCCAGGCCACGACCACTGTGTGAGCCGAGCCGGCCGGTGGCCGGAGCTGTAACGTGACACCGAAGTGAACCCCCTGTGGTGAGCACGGGTGTGCGACTGTGCGCAGGCCCCGGGAGAAGGCAGAAGAGGGACGGCTGTGCAACTGGAGAGACGCCGTATTCTTGTCTCTCCAGCAGTTTACTTTATCTAAATATATGTTGTTCTGCTAAAGTAACCGTTGTTCTTCCCAGTCTTTCCCTAACGTCTCCCCAATCATCGTTTTACATCTAACACAAGTCATCATTACGCAAGGTGCTGGGAAAGTGCAAACTCGAAAGTGAACAAACTGAGATTGTACTGTTGGCGGAAGATGCTGTTTTTAAGTCAAGACCACTGACCTGCACGTATACAGACACTAAACGTTCATCACTGGCTTCTCCACAGCGAACCAACGACTACGAAGCTCGAAGTGCTCAGACTACTCGACATGACAGCAAAAAGCTGAGATACTGTCAGAAGCTGGTAGATCACCAGTGGATCCGGTGGAAGAAGGAGCACCTATTACGGGCACTTCACCTTTGCCCAGCATATCCTAGTAGCAGTCTGGTCAAGGCGATTTGGTGATCAACGACCTTCGCACATTGACAGGTGGTCCTTAGGGCGAATCATAGACGTTTACCCTGGTCCAGATGGCATAATGCGTGCACGCCGAGTAAAAGCCCAAGAAAGCAAGCTTTTAAGAATACCCACACACAAATTCTATAGGCTCGAGTTGTGCAGCTCTACTGGGGGGCGGAATTATGTAGAAAAAGATGAAGTAATGAATGCGTGCAGGTGAGCACTGTAAAAAAAGGAGGAGAAGGAGTTGGAACAATGAACGGCTGTCGGTCTGGTTCCTTCGTGGATCGATAGTTTTCTTTACAAGACATCAACTCAATGGGAAGGTTCTCCTTGCCTGGGTCAAAGGATTCATAGCAGCAGTGGAGTCGAGTGGATTTATAGTAGTGCATATAGTGACCAACAAGTACTTTGCAAACAAAACGGCATTTCAGCTGCAAAGTTGTTAATTGTCCACAACTGTGAGCCAGCCATGGGACGACAGAGTCAATTTTTTTAGTTTTGACTTTGACACATTCTGAGGTCCAGAAGGACAAAACAGCAAAACTTACTAGAAATTTTGATGCTGAAGCAGGTCTATCTGTCAAATCTGGAGAAGATGAATTTGCTTCGAGCCACACAAGTATTCTCACCACAAGTGATTGCAGCATCTGCAAGCTAGGTCCCATAGTAACTCAGCTGCATGCACCTTCGAGGAAGCAGGCTCTACAACTGGCTTTATGAAGGAAATAAAACTGTTAAACATTTACGATAACTTGGAGCGGGTGTGACTGCTAGATACCTATTTCAAGACAGCAAGGTTGCTCAGGCTGGAAAACGAGCTGTTTCATGGAGAACATCCAAGAGTGTTTGCTTATATCATGAGAGGATGGCTTCTTGGACGAAGCATTTGATGTTTTATTACGCACTATCATATTTATGGTGCACATGACGAAGTACCTCCTAAGCAGGGGTGTCGATATGTCTTGACAAGAAAATTGAATAGCAATTCAAGTGATGCCGTCTTCGGGAGACTGAGCTCCATGTGTGAAGGCAATGATGCACCTCATGCCAGTGGTGTAACAGCCCTTGTCCACACTGTCAAGAAAAGCAGTCCTTTGATGCAGTTCCACACATCAGATGTTAAGAATGCCGAATAGCAAAGTGGATGTACTTAGGAGGTACGTGATGAAATGAATTGCTCAAAGGAACAACAATGCAATGTCTCACCATCACGAACATACTATGACTTGCACTACATTAGCGATTATCTCGTGAAGCTCCTCAGCGAGTATGGGTGTGTTGCCTGGCTGCTTTCAGCTACCATGAAAATAACGTTTCGTTTGAATTTGTGAAATAATAAGACAGAAGTGGCCTACAGTATCTGAACCATAGCATTCTGGTTTCGTGCACTCCTAAACAACATTGTAAGTTTTTCACGCCATAGTGTTGAGATGCACGTGATGCAGAAAATGTGATGTCGGTGTCAGCAGTGCTGTCCATTAGCGAAAAAACCTCAATGGATGCAAAGAATAAACGTGAGGGGTTGAAGAGCTATCGAACCCAAGTGTTTTTTGTGGCAGTAAAGCATTTCACAACAGAGCCATGCCAATGCTTGAAACTGCTTTGGAAAAAGACCATACAAAATTGTCATCTTGTGTGAGGAGTCAGAATGACAGATGTAATAATGCGTGGTAGAAGCATAGAACTGTTGCAGGCATCACACTGTCATAACGTAGTTCAGCGCAAAAGACAGGCAACAGACGAGTGAGAGGACAAGGACACAGCGCATTCTTCCAACTAAAGTTTATTGGATTGGGACGCATGTATATATACACACAGGGAAAGCAAGAAAAGAAAAAAGAAAAAAACCAGGAAGTAAAAACCGAAAGGTGAAAAGAAGAAAAGTGCCGATAAGTCACACACGTGTGCCAACACCGCCCCCCTTCCCATGACTCGCCAAAAACAAAAGCTCTTTGTCAGAAAGATGCAAGGAAGGCATGCTTACGCATGCGTCCCCAGACCATTTAATTTACTCAGCCTCGATGATTTCCCTGACCCTTTGGTTCCGACTGCGTGCAAGGACCGCAGTGTTTTCAAAGAGGGGCCTACACTCACAATCCCGCACGTGGATGCCAAGGTGCCCCGATACTGTCGTTTGGACGCTGTAATAGTGCTCACGGAGCCTCTAGTTCAGGCAACGTCCCGTCTGACCCACGTACTTTCTACCACACGTCAGAGGGATGGCGTACACAACGCTTTGAACGCATGGAACGAACTTTCGCTTATGGTCTGTGGTGCAGCCTCTTTTTTCTTTCATCCGAGAGGTAGAACTGCACAAGCCCGAAAGCTTTTCAGGGGCCGAAAAAACCACGCGAACCCCAGCGCTTTCTCCGATTTTCGTAAGCCTGTGCGACACATCATGCACATAGGGCACCACAGCTGTCTTCTTCTTATCTTGCGCCCTCCATCTCACTCTGCGCTCCTCCTTCCTCCTGGGGTCCCTGACATCCCTAAGCAGGTTTTCAGTCACAGACGACACCACGTCCGGCGTGTAACCTGCGACCCTAAGGCGGGACACCTGCTCCAGAAAGGCGTCATCCACCTTGTGGTTACACGACTTGCACAGGGCCTTCTGCAAGGCCGAGTGCGCTATTGCCCTTTTCACCAGCTTCGAGTGACCCGACGAGAAGGGCAGCAATGGCTTCTGAGCACGAGGCTCATACCGCCAACAGGTGTGATGTCTCGAAAAAAAACAGCCTCAAGTCTAGAAACTTGATGGTGTCACCTTCAGGGAGCTCATACGTGGCCTCAAGGGGTTGGAGCTCGTCCTGGAAGGCCTTCAAGATAGACATGGCATTCTGTTCGCAACCTGCCAAATCTGCCGAGTGAAAAACCAAAAAATCGTCCACATATCGGAAAACTTTCACAATGCTAGCCCCTTGTAACTGGTTTTCCAGTTTCCTATCAATGCGGGCCAAGAACAGGTCGCTAAGGATCGGAGCAATGCACGACCCTATGCAGATGCCCTGACGTTGCAAAAAAGGTTGACTTAAGGTACAGTGTAAGAAGATCCAAAAAACCCGCCACGGAAATACCCAACTTTCCAGAAAATGATACAGCACCATAGTCATCTATGGCGTCTTCAACACAATGTAACAGATCTTTGTGAGGAATTGAATAAAACAAATCCTTCACGTCAATGGAAAAAGCGGCAAGGGACATACTGGGAAGAGGTTTCAAAAAATCAATGACATCATCGGCGTTTTTGATCAAGAAAGGATCAGAAATTTTCAGCAATCGCAGGCTCTCTAACAAAAACGACGCCACAAGCTTCTGCCACGAACCTCGTTTCGAAATAATGAATCTTAATGGGCACCCTTCCTTGTGGGTCTTTGCCGAAAAGAACAAGTCTAACGAGCATTTTTTGCACCTTTCAATACTGCGAGCCAAACTTTCCAAACCTATGTTCTCGCAGAGTGTCTTTGCTTGCCTTTTAACTTTCAACAAAGACACGTCATTCCGCCGGTTAAACGACGCATTAATGGCCTGAAGTGCCTTATCTTTAAAGCAAGCATAGGGCAAAACCATGAAACCACCCTCTTTATCAGACGTAAGCAAGCTTAAGTTATTTTCGAGAAAGAAACGCCTCACACGTCCCACAGGGGTAACAACACGCGAGGGCCTGGCCCGAAACAGAACGTCAACACCTGCGGAAACACACCTAGCACTGTCAGTTTCATCCACCCGAGACGACACTCTCCTAACAAACGATAACAGTTCAGCACTTGACCTCGTAGGTTCTACAGCGAATTTCGGTCCCAAGTTAAGCGTCCGTATCACTGAACGTAGCGTGTATTAGCGCGGCACATAAAACAAAGGGACAGGACACAGACGTAGAGATAGGTAGGCGCTAAACTTCCAACTGTTTATTTCATGCCAATCACACCCATTTTATACATCCACGAGAAAGCACAACTCATTTTGCACGTGTTCTTAAACCAAGGAACGTCATCTCCTTTTCCGAGAAGGAAATCACGTATCACGTAATCAGGTAGACGTACGTCACCTTCCAAACGAACACCCCTCTGTGGGTCCCGCAGTTCCGCTAAGCGTCCAGGGCGAGATGAACGTAGCAGAAGAAGCTGTCGTCTCCACACAGACTCCAAAGATCACTCGATCACACCACACAGCTCACGCCACCTTTTCCGCTTCAGATGGCTCCGTCCGTGTTCCTGCTGAAGCCGGATATGTAAAGCATCCTTGTATACCCTAGCCTGACGAAGATACTCAGACCTTATGACCTTGCACATCCTTCTTCCGTGACCCCTGGAAGTTGCCTGAACGAGAGGCTCCGTGAGCACAACTACCGCGTCCAAACGACAGTATCGGGGCAACTCGGCATCCACGTGCGGGATTGTGAGTGTAGGCCCCTCTTTGAAAACACTGCGGTCCTTGTACGCAGTCGGGACCAAAGGGTTAGGGAAATCATCGAGGCTGAGGAAATTAAACGGTCTGGGGACGCATGCGTAAGCATGCCTTCCTTGCATCTTTCTGACAAAGAGCTTTTGTTTTTGGCGAGTCATGGGAAGGGGGGCGGTGTTGGCACACGTGTGTGACTTATCGGCACTTTTCTTCTTTTTACCTTTCGGTTTTTATTTCCTGTTTTTTTTTCTTTTTCTTTTCTTGCTTTCCCTTTGTGTATATATACATGCGTCCCAATCCAATAAACTTTAGTTGGAAGAATGCGCTGTGTCCTTGTCCTCTCACTCGTCTGTTGCCTGTTTTTTGCGCTGAACTACGTTATGACTGACTCGTTCCAACTCGCCCAACAAGCAACGTTGCTAAATCACACTGTGTCAACTGTGTAACCAGTGGGTAGTTTAGAGATGCCAGACCATTACAAAGCACACAGCTATAATTCATCATCATCAACAACAACCACGGCATCAAAAAATGCAGCTATGTAGGAGTGCATTTTGCTTTACAGACACGTAGTGAGTACTCCGCAGCAGTAATTGCAGTTGGCACCCTAGGAGAGTTAAAATGGCCTATATTCCACAGACGTTTTATCCTTCACAACATGGTTCAGGTGTCCACTGAAAAATGAAGCGTGGCAAGCCAATGAGAACGCAATGTGAATGGGGCCTGCTTATGCTATCGTACTGCACACTAAAAGTTGAAGTCTAAGCATTCTCCAAGTGTTTTGCAGCAAGGCTGTATATAAGTCAGCCACCTGCAACTTTACGAACACTTGCATACTAAACAGAAAATTATCATCAACTGGTCTTACAGTCAAATTTTAAACAAAGCGGCTGTGGCTTCCTAGACTGAGTGCAAACGGTAGCTGACGCACCAGGCAAATTGGTTGACATGACTACAACTCTGAGAGTAATAAGGAATATGAACTTATTGTAACTCCGCGAACAGTTACCTAGTCAACAGAAAGCCCCTAGCAGGTATGTGCCACAGAAATCGGGCAAACCGCACTACTCACTACTGGTCCACTAAATATACTAAAAATAAACAGAAAAAAGCAAATGAATAAACTAGCAAACGAATAACCGCGTACATAAATAAACATACATAAATAACCTGCACACTGCACTTCTTGCCCACATCAATTGAGGTAGAATTGCTTTAAAGGAGCATATGCTGAATTTAAAAGAATTATTAATAAATGTATAATTGAATAAATGAAATAAATCAATCAGTGCACTATACAGCTTCGCTGGTCACCCACTTTCACAGAGTGGAATAGCTCAGGATCTTTTTTAGAAAGCTGCGCAACATCTTCTTCATGCAAACATGCACATCGTGCTGGATTTAATCGTTATGCCTACTTGGAAGGTTCTCCTATTCTCATTTGCTCAGAACACCTCAACAACTGCCAAGGGCAGGTGATCGGCACGCAGGATTGTTGACAAGTTCCTTCGGCTACTTTTGGTCAACCACACAACATCTACCACTCACAAGAACGACGAATCATCGTCGTATTCATCCAATTCGATGGGAAAGTATTTTAGCCTATCGCGACACGGTGTCCTCCTTTGGAAAAGAGGCTTACTTTTTCAACTACTGCGCACTACTGGCAACGAAGAGACTACGAACCTGAGCTAATGGTAAATTAAGGATTCTTCTTGCCTACGTCTGCTTAGAACATTTTGCTACACGCACTAGCTTTGGTGAAGGCAGTGACGTGTTTAACGAGATGGTCGTGGGGCATTCCAGCAGGACTTTCAAAATCAGTTTTTTTAATCTTTATTGAATGTAACTTGAGTGGTCATTGGACTCGGTCTACGAAGATTATAGCATGACCAATTGTGGAGTAATGCGCTATAGAACTAGCCCAACTTTCTATCCTGCTGTGGAGTAATGATATAATTATTTCTGTTGCAATAACAACTGCTTTCAAGTACATCATAATTTATTGTAACACTTCCACTTGCTTTAAGTTTGGTCTACGGAACCTTGGCATTAAATAATGTAAATTTCACGGATTTATGGAACGTCGATCATAATGCTCGTCTCAATGGGTTAGACTACAAGCACGATAATGGCTTGTATGCAACCTCCACTTCAGGGCACATGCACGCAACCACACAAATCAAAAACCTAGCACCGTGCACCTAAATATTTCACGGTTTTCATTTCTTGAACACCCTTCATAGCACTGGACAGAATTGCTCAGATGTGACACGGCGCTGTTACGATCGGCCTGCCTGGCTTGGCGCCGCTTTGACGCATGAGACGTTGCGGCTAAGACTACCCTGATTTCTTCCGGGTCAGCGGTTCCAGAGATGCACCAAGAGCGGCGACAACACGAAAGTCGTTCGTCTAATTATCTCAGGTTGTCTGCGCCCCTCGTAAAACCCTTTGGGCACGCCTGACCGACTGACAAATTAGGAAGAGTTGTTGGCCGCCGAGGCGGCTTGCTTTGTCGTCAAGGTGCTCCGGGCAAAGGCCCAGCGTCTGGGAACCGTCTGCGGATGCATTTCCCACGTTCTCCGTGGCGCCTTGGTGCCGCTGTTTCCACAATTCGTGGTCTGCCTGGCGCCGCATACCCATTATTGCAATAGACTACGAAATTGACTTCCACGTAAGACTCAACGTCTTCGCGCTGTGCCGTGTAGTGCGCGCTGGGCAGTGTTTTTCCCTCGCCATGGGACGAACTGGGCGTGCCTCTCCCGCTTTCCCTGGGTTGGGAAGAAGGCGGTGTTTCACCCTCCCATATCGAGGGCGGAGGTGAAGAGCACATTTTGATTGGACAATCCTGGGTTCCATTGTTTCCCCAGCAAGGGATCCTGGGAAGACGTGGACTT
Organism: Rhipicephalus sanguineus; assembly: GCF_013339695.2. Lineage (NCBI taxonomy): Eukaryota > Metazoa > Arthropoda > Arachnida > Ixodida > Ixodidae > Rhipicephalus > Rhipicephalus sanguineus. The sequence goes on from NC_051180.1 coordinate 1,993,211, forward strand.
TAAAAACACGAGCGCAGAGACGCTCGAGGGATGCTACCAAAAACATTGAAGTAGCACGCTACCTTGAACCTGTATAAAATGTAAATAAACACTCCTGTCAACCGCACCGGCTCCTCTCCTCGACATCTCCCCGGGACTTTGGCTGGCTCCGGTCTTATGGGCAGACCCCCGACTACATCAACAGGATGGCAGCGGTGGGATGCTGCTGACAACTGGAACACATCAACTGGTTAGCAGCAACGGGATGACCCATGCTTGACTCGAGCCTCAACGATATGGTGAGTGCTTGACTTTCTTTGAGTTTTGCCAGGTTTTAGCTTTTGAAGTTTTCTAAATCTGTGTGTAATCTTCTGTGCGTATAGGCTTCGTTGTACCGCTACCATACGTCACAGCTATTCACCATTTTAGTTTTCATGTTCTAAAACTGGCAGTGTTTTACCGTGCGTCTAGGCTTCGCTTGTTCGCTACCTAACGTCACGGCGGGTAGAAAGTCCTCACTCGTGAAGACCATGGAGTTGGTAAAGAAGCTAGAGAGACCAGACCTCTTACTACTGTGTGAAGAGCTGGAAATTAAGGTTGGGAGAGAAGAGAGAGAGTCACAGCTGATTAAGGGTATTCAGGAATGCGGGGCGGAGGATGATGAAATTGAGGAGTGCTGGGAGGAAGTTGAGAAGAACAAAAGATGGGCTGAAGAAGACAGGATAATTGAGAAAAGGCGATTGGCTTTAGCACTTTATCAGGCATCAAGTAACCCGATTAACGAGATAGCACCCTCAGATAAGAAAAAGAAAGGCAGTCCTGCTAAGTCCACGTCTACAGTGAGCCACTCAGAAGATCGAAAGAAAGAAAAGGCGTTTAAGGCTAGGAAGCCGGTTGTATGCCACCATTGCAAAGAGCTAGGTCACATCGCAATCGGCTGCCGCAAGCCTAGGAATGTTCTCTGTTTTGGGGACAGCAGCGACAATGATCTAGAACAATTGAAACCCCCATTCAGAAATTAGTTGAGGAAAACGTACCGCGGGACTCTGCCGCAACGTTTGACAGTGTACATCCGTACTCTTTGACAAATGAGGTGACCACAGGGGAAGGCCCGTGTGCATGGCAAGTAGTTGAAAATGAAAGTGTGTGTTTGCCATTAGCCCGCGTTGAGAGTGAAGGACCGTTCAGACTGGTCGCCACGGAAACTTTGGTGTCCCAAAACCTGCCCGAGCATTATCCCTCTCAGAATGACGTGAATATGCTTTCGAAAGGCCTTTGTTTTGGTGACGAATCGGCGGCAGCTATGACGGATCCGATGGCCTGTGAGTCTGCTCATGATGTTCCGAAAGCAGAAAGCGCTAATGAAGCAAACTGTAAAAGTTCAGATGATGAGGCGCTTAGCTTACCACGAGAAGGAGAGGCGCTCAACATAGCGCGAGGTGATGAAGCGCTTAGATTAGCGCGAGGTGATGACTCTCATCAAGGAGAGACATCTGATGGCGAGCCGGCTGGTTTAGCAAGTGTCGATTGTAGCGTTGTTTCTGAAGTGCAGACAGCTAGAAATAACGCCAAGGATAAGCCAATTGAGCAGCCAGGAGTTTTGAGCAATGTACTTCCGAGTATTATTGCCGAGTCGGTGAGCGTTCCCTGCCGCCCCGAAAGAAAAAGGTGCCAGCGAAAACTTCGGGGAAATGGGAAAGGTCCAAGTTCCCTCGATCGAAGGCTGGAAACCCCGAAAAAGTTCTCTAAAAGTCAAAAGTTGCGGGTCTCGCACAAATCGAGATTAGGCATAAAGTGTGTCGCGAGGGCCAAGAAGAAGAGACGCCGAAGTGGTCGCCTGGTTTCATCATCTTTGGTGAAGGCTAAACGGTGGAGCAAAGCGAGGTGGTGCGTACGCGACTGTAACGACAAAGGTCCTCCCCCAAGTTTGCGAGAGGGTGACCGCTGTTCTGGGAGGCCCACAATGAGGAAGCTTAAGCGTCCGGGTGCCTCTTTATCGGAGTTCGGGGCCCGCGGAACAAAGGTCACCGCTACTGAGTGCTTCGGACAGGCTGGCCTTTTGTCCCTCCGTCGCGATCTGGCCCATCGACAACTGTGGTATGCGCGTCCCCCCAGAGCACGTCTGAAAGGGTGCCGCATTAAATTACGCAGTGTCACGAAGGATACTAAGAATTTGTCTTGTATCCAGTTTTATTATTGTTTTGTTTAGCTGTCTAACGTTTGCATGTCTGCCGATGAGCAAGGACTGTGTCGATTTTTGAAAGTTTTATTTTCCTCCTCATTTTAACTGCAGACAATGAGACATTTGCTAAACTGCTTGTTTGCTTACATTTTGCAAAAGCTAGCACCCGAGTAGAGGGTTTTACGCTGATTTTAACAGAGAAGTAGGCTGAAGGTAAAAGCCTCTGTTTAAACCTTCTGTTTTCGCAGTGTAGTGTAGGTTTTTGCTTTTGTTGATTTTACCGTATTTACTCGAATCTAAGCCGATATTTTTTTCGAAAAAACGCTGTGCGAAAGTGGGGGGGTCGGCTTAGATTCGAGTACAATGAACAGGTTTTTTTACTTTTCTGGTCTTGCGAATTTCGGGGGTCGGCTTAGAATCGGGGCCGGCCTAGATTCGAGTAAATACGGTATTTTATCCGCATAATGTTCGGACAGTGTAAGGCTACCAAGAATTTCTCTTGTATCCAGTTTTGAATTGTTTTGCTTTTAATGTTGGCGTGTCTGCAGATGAGCAAGGAATATGTCGATTTTTGTAACTTTTATTTTCTTCCTAGTGATAACTGCAGACATTAAGATACTTGTTGAACTGAGTGTTTGCTTACATTTAGCGAAACCTAACACCCGAGTAGAGGGTTTTGCGCAAGTTGATTTTTAACAAAGAAGTAGGCTGAGGGTAAAAGCCTCTGTATAAACCTTGTGTAAATTGCAGCACACTTGTCAGTATGCGCATCAGTGTAGTGTAGGTTTTTTGTTTCTCTGTTTGTTTTATTTTCATACGCGCAAGTTTGATTTTGAGTTTTACTTATACTGTGAGAGGCGTAATTCATTAACTACCTCCATTCGTTTTGTTTCGCCCGTAGCACCTGCGTGCCATGAACGCTGTGAATCTCTCTGGGAAATGATACAAAACGTTAGGCTGTTCATTTGCTTCGCACGTAGTAGGTCTGAGTTTGTTATGGCTTCGTTATCTGATTCTTGATTTTCACGAGTGAGCGCACCAATTGTAAATTTCTAGGGAGTTTTACCAGAACTGTAACCTGGCATTTCTCGAGGTCAGTTGAGTGCTCTATGTTTGTTGTGCCTCGGGTCTTTCGTGGTTCGTTTCTGGCGTTTAGTGGCCATGGCTCAGGTCCAGAGATTGGTGCAGCCTGCGTCAACGTCTACAAGGGAGCAGATCTACGGTCTCTGCGGAGTGCTTTGGTGCTGCAACCCCTTCGAGACCTCCTGTGACGGTGGACGGGCTGTTATGATCGGCCTGCCTGGCTTGGCGTCGCTTTGACGCATGAGACGTTGCTTCTAAGACTACCCTGATTTCTTCCGGGTCAGCGGTTCCAGAGATGCACCAAGAGCGGCGACAACACGAAAGTCGTTCGTCTAATTATCTCAGGTTGTCTTCGCCCCTCGTAAAACCCTTTGGGCACGCCTGACCGACTGACAGATTAGGAAGAGTTGTTGGCCGTCGAGGCGGCTTGCTTTGTCGTCAAGGTGCTCCGGGCAAAGTGCCCAGCGTCTGGGAACCGTCTGCGGATGCATTTTCCACGTTCTCCGTGACGCCTTGGTGCCGCTGTTTCCACAATTCGTGGTCTGCCTGGCGCCGCATACCCATCATTGCAACAGACTACGAAATTGACTTCCACGTGAGACTCAACGTCTTCGCGCTGTGCCGTGTAGTGCGCGGTGGGCAGTGTTTTTCCCTCGCCATGGGACGAACTGGGCGTGCCTCTCCCGCTCTCCCTGGGTTGGGAAGAAGGCGGTGTTTCACCCTCCCATATCGAGGGCGGAGGTGAAGAGCACATTTTGATTGGACAATCTTGGGTTCCATTGTTTCCCCAGCAAGGGATCCTGGGAAGACGTGGACTTTAAAAACACGAGCGCAGAGACGCTCGAGGGATGCTACCAGAAATATTGAAGTAGCACGCTATCTTGAACCTGTATAAAATGTAAATAAACACTCCTGTCAACCGCTCCGGCTCCTCTCCTCGACATCTCCCCGGGACTTTGGCTGGCTCCGGTCTTATGGGCAGACCCCCGACTACATCAGTGCGCAGAAGTTTCACCCCAGCATCGGGCACAACAACACTTGCACGACGTTGCGCATTACGAATGACGACAATGACGGAGCAGTAAAATTTGCCCATCCTGATCGTATTATCGTTGCTGAAGCTTCGGTTCGACTACTATTTGCCGCGACGAACGGCACACACACAACACACCCGACGCGAACACTTGTTCCCGGGATTGAGCACTTTTCACTTCTGTTGTGTCTTCACGTGGTCTGTGTGTGTGTGTGTGTGCGTGCGCGCGCACCTGTGACGCATCAGCTGGCCGCCTGCACCACATCGGACTATTGCAACTACCACGTGTGCATCTTTATCTGTCTACACTGTGCTGCCTATAAATACGTTCTACACTTTTCAATAAACGTTCTTTTTATTCTGCTGACTACGTTGATACATTGCTGGTCCGGCGCTGCTATGCGCACGCCATGGCTATGCTACAGTGGCGACGAAGATGGACACCACCCATGCAGTGAAAGACGACCCTGAACGTGACACTACGAAAAACCGAGCAACCAAGGCGATCATGGCTCACCACCAGCTTCCGGACTTCGAAGAAGGCAAAGATAAGTGGACGCCATACCTTATTAAAGTCGAAGCATACTTCGAAGCGAATGCCATTGAAGACTCGACTAAGAAAAGAGCATTGCTGGTGGCTGCCTTAAGCACGCACACGATACAAGTACTGGCAGGGAAGGTGGCTCCACGCAAGCCGAATGCGCTGACTTATGAAGAAGTCGTGGCAGTGTTGAGTGAGCACTACGATCCCAAGCGACATGAAATCACAGAAAGTTACAAATTTTTCAGTCGGTGTCAAGCGGAGGGGGAGCCCATTAATGAATTTCTAGTCGACATTCGCCGAATCGCTGATAATTGCAATTTTGGCAGTGCTTTAAATCGCATGCTACGAGATCGCATTGTGTGTGGTGTCCGGTCAAGGGCACTGCAGAAGCAGCTACTTGCGAAGCAGGAATTAACATTAGAAGACGCTGAAGCGATGGTCCTCTCAGCTGAAGCTGCAGATAGTGGCGTGAAAAACATGAACGAATCGGCCTTGACACCAGTGTTGAAAGTAGAAGCGTATCAGCAGAAAACACCGCAAGACGAGAGGCGGAGTGCTACACGTCAAGAATGTTCAAGGTGCGGTAGTGCAAAGCACAATGAGACCTGTTGCACCTGGTCTAACGCTCGCTGTTATCGCTGTGGAGGACGCGGTCACCTTGCAAGGAAATGCCGAAGCCGCGGTGCTCGCGAGCAAGGAACAGCAAGGAGGGCACAAACCAACATTCTCACGGGGACGGAAGGTTCGACAGACGACGAACACGAAGCAGCACACATCTGGACCTTGGCCTCTGAACGGAAGAGCTGTCTGGTACCACCCATTCGCCGGACGTTCTCTTGGTGTGGTGTGCAGCTTACCATGGAAGTCGATACTGGGTCGCCCGTTTGTGTCATCCCACGTCAACTGTACGAGAAGCACCGCGACCAATGGCCGAAACTGAGACCATCCAGTGTGAAATTATCCTGCTACTCAGGACGACTGCCAGTGCTTGGGGAGCTTGCGCTCAGTGTTTCACATAAGGGAGTGACGGTGGAGTGCGCGCTGACCGTGTTAGACTGTGCGGGACCAAGCCTCTGCGGTCGAGATTTAATTCAGCTGCTGAACGTCGCTGGTGTGCCGGTGGTTTGCGTTGCTGGAGTCTCGGAGCCCACTGAACAAACGGGCAAGTCCAGTGTGAACAGCATATTCAACGACTTCCACGACGTGTTTTCCGAGGAACTGGGGCTCATCACAGGCCCTCCGGTCAGTCTGCACCTAAAGGAAGGCGCCGTACCTAAGTTCTGTAAGTCCAGACCCGTTCCATATGCGCTACGCGACCGCGTGTCACTTGAACTTGATCGGTTAGTTTCCTTGGGCGTGTTATCACCGGTGGCACACTCGGAATGGGCGTCGCCTATAGTCGTAGTTCTTAAGAAAGACGGCGCAGTGAGAATCTGCGGTGATTTCAAGGCCACAGTGAACCCCGCATGCGCCACTGAACAATACCCCTTGCCCATCATTGAAGATATGTTTGCGCAACTACACGATGGGGATTGTTTTAGCACTCTGGATTTACGGGACGCATACAATCAAGTGGCACTGGATGATTCTGCAAAGAAAATTTGCGTCATTAACACACCAAAAGGGCTTTTTTGCTACAACCGACTGCTTTTCGGAATAGCCTCTGCACCCGCGATATTCCAAAGAAAAATGGATGAGGTGCTAGCTGGTCTTGTGGGTGCACAAGCTTATCTTGACGACGTGCTCATTTCTGAAAAATCAAGCGACAGTGGCGAAAGGCTGAAAAACGTTTTGGAGCGTTTTCGAGAGAGAGGCGTAAAGTTGAGACACGATAAGTGCAAGCTGCGCAGTCCAGCAGTTAACTATCTCGGGCATCGCATCGATCGCGATGGGCTTCATCCGACAGAGAAAAACCTCGACGCTATCATGCAGGCACAGAGCCCACGTAACGTCACCGAACTGCGTTCTTTTTTGGGAATGATTACGTTTTACGCGAGGTTTCTGCCGAACATGTCTACCACACTTTTTCCTTTGTATCAGCTGCTGGAAAAGAATGCGCGCTGGCACTGGGAACAGCCTCAAGAACTTGCGTTTAAGGTTGCTAAACAAAGCCTCAAAGCAGCCAAGGTTCTCGTCCATTTCGACCCTTCGAAGGAACTAAAACTTGAGTGCGACGCGTCTCCATACGGATTGGGCGCGGTCTTGTTTCACACGATCGGTAACGCTCACAGGCCGATCGGGTTTCGCTCGCGTACGTTAACACAGGCAGAGCGCAACTATTCACAGCTCGAGCGAGAGGCACTGGCACTGGTATTTGGCGTAACTAAATTCCGCGACTACCTTCTAGGTCGGGAATTTACCTTGGTGACTGACCACCAGCCGTTGCTGGGCCTGTTGAGGTCAGACAGACAGACGCCCACGATGGCCGCTGCCCGGATACAACGGTGGGCGCTTCAGCTGGGGGCCTACCGGTACCAGCTGCAGTACGCCCCAGGACGACAGATGCTGAATGCGGATGCCCTAAGCCGACTGCCGCTGCAAACTACGGAAACTGACGACGACGGTGAGCCACTCGAATATGTACTTTCGCTAAACCAGCTGAAAGGGGGTGCCGTGACAACGCGTGAGCTGAAGGCTTTCACCGCGTCAGATCCTGTCCTGGTAGAAGTCAAACGATACATACTACATGGGTGGTCCAGACACGCAAATGGGCTGGCAAGGGACATTCTGCCATTTTTTGACCGTAAGCTAGAGCTGTCCGTTGCACATGACCTTGTTTACTGGGGCAATAGGGTCATAATACCAGCCGAAGCAAGAGTACAAGTGCTGCAGCTTTTACACGAGACTCACCAGGGTTCGCCGGCAATGAAATCTGTCGCGCGCTCTTTGTTTTGGTGGCCAGGCCTAGACAGAAATATTGAAGAGGTGTCTGCTCAGTGCCAGAATTGTGTTCAAAATTTACCGATGCCGACCGCGGCGCCCGTTGTCAAGTGGCCTGAAACCGGCGAAAGGTGGTCGCGCATTCACATTGACTACGCGGGGCCGATATGCGGCAAAATGATACTCGTCGTAGTTGACGCCCACACGAAATGGCTCGAAGCCGTACCTCTGTCACATGCTTCAACGGAAACCACCATTAACTGTTTGCGTGGCATTTTCAGCAGGTTTGGGATACCACGCACAATCGTTTCCGACAACGGGACTCAGTTTTCCAGCCATGATTTTGAGGAATTCGTGGCAAACAACAACATAGTGCACCTCCGATGTGCTCCCTACCACCCCCAGTCTAATGGTGCTGCGGAAAGGGCAGTGCGAACAATCAAAGATGGACTTCGAAAAATGAGGAGAGGGAAGCTGGAGGAGAATCTGATACGCTTGCTGTTTAACTATCGGAGGACACCGCAAAAGTGCGGTAAATCCCCAGCAGAGTTACTATTAGGTTACCAAATACGCTCACGGTTGGACACATGTTTTCCTCCAGCCCTTACAGGATCAAAAGAAGACCAAGAGAACTGGCTGCCGCTACCAGGAAGTGACGTATACGCCCGAAATTATGGTGCAGGGAGCAAATGGACGCCTGGCAATGTGAAGGCGACGTCGGGAGCGAGAATGGTGACCGTGGACACTTCAGACGGGGTCGTCCAACGGCATGTAGATCAACTTCGCCCGCGACAGGACTCGCGAAGTGATCAGACACCAATAACAACTGCCACAAGTTGCAGCGAGCAAGACCAAGCAACAGAACGATCGCCTCCGGTAGCGGGAAGCACGGAGGATGGCCTGTCTTCTGGGTTCCTCCCTAATGATGCTGGTTCTGCACAACGTGCATCACCAAAGATCACGGCGGTCCCGATGAATACCGGTGTCGCCCCACAAGCCCTCAGGCGTTCTACAAGAGAACGCAAGCCAGTACAACGCTTTCACTTCTAAGGGGGAAGGAATGTTGTGTCTTCACGTGGTCTGTGTGTGTGTGTGTGTGCGTGCGCGCGCACCTGTGACGCATCAGCTGGCCGCCTGCACCACATCGGACTATTGCAACTACCACGTGTGCATCTTTATCTGTCTACACTGTGCTGCCTATAAATACGTTCTACACTTTTCAATAAACGTTCTTTTCATTCTGCTGACTACGTTGATACATTGCTGGCCCGGCGCTGCTATGCGCACGCCATGGCTATGCTACAACTTCGGTGCGCACTGAACGCATATCTGGCTTAGCACAGTGCATGATTACGTGGTGGAAATCCTCTAAATTCTTTGCGATTACATTGGAAAGACAGACGGTACGAAGAAACACACGAAACGACGACACTTGCATCACCACAACACACTTTCTACACTGCGTCCGTTTCTTCGTTCCGTTGACGATCGCACGCACTGACGGGGCCAGGAAGTGCACACGGGCTGGCTACCTTCGATGAACGTCTCCGCGGGAGTTGTATAGAGCTTACTATGATCAAAACGATAAAATCAGCCGTTTTTTCACGTCGCTGCAGCGATGGGCCTCGCGCCCGCTTCGAGCAAGCGCCATGTTTGCTGTGAAGGCGGCCGCCGGGCCGCCTTCGAGCAGCCAATGAGAGGCGAGCCTGGCAAGCCGGCAGGGCGGCTGCAAAAAGTTAGAACCGCTTTTCGTGACGTCATAGGAGCGGCCGCTCTCGGCCTTTCGTGCGGGGCGGGTGTGCGGTGCGGGTGTGCGGTTAGCGCGTGTGCGCGTTGACACGCCTCGCCGCAAGCAGTCAGCGTCTCCATATGCGGCTTTTCTGGACACCAGCGGTCTAGTTCGCGTGAACGACACCACGTGGCGTATCGACCTTAAAGAATTCAAAAGTACCGCCAAGACATATGCAGTGACGCGGCACTAAATAAAAGAGAATCAAAAGAAACGGTACACACGCCCCGAGACTGTCGCTTCACCTCAGTGCGCAGAAAAGAGAGCGCTGTGTTTCGGCGTTATCTCGACGGCGACGACTGGCAATGAATCGGCAGTTTTTCTAGACGTACCGTGCCAAATGTCTGGCCGTTATAGACGCACCCGCGATGCATCAAGACAATCGTGTTTTTTTATTTGTTTGTTTGTTTAGTTTCTTGCGCTGCCGTACCGGTGAGCTTTTGGAGCAGCATGCTGCTTTCCGAGTTTCTTTTTGAGCTAGCGGGAACCGTTATGTTTGGGTACGAACAGGATATTAAGGTTGCATAATAACCGAATTTCCTTTGGTGTACCACTTAGGTGTTGCTCGTTTGCTCCTTGCGTTACATCAAATTGAAACTGGATAAGTTTGAGAACGGTAGGAATGACAGTAAAAAAGAAAGTTAAAGATGGTGTTTATTTGTTTTCATTTAGTTCTTATCGAAGTGTGGCTGCCACCGCAAGGCTGGCACCGTCGAAGCGGATGTGCAAAAATGATACCTTCGTTGAAAGATGATCTTGTACACCGGAAAATGTGCACTTGGTTAGTTTTTTTGTTAGGAATGAACGTATAGTGGAACACATACGACCGACGCGTTGTGCAATAACCTCTAGATCTGTCGTCTATCCCGCGCAAAAAAGGCACCTATCGCATTTCTTCTTTTTCTTTCTTCTTTCTTTTCTTTTCTTTTTTTTTTCCACAGTCGACTGACTCATATGCTGGAGGTGATTGTCTTGAATCCTGTTGGCGCAGGTAGACCAACAGATTACTCTAATGGCTTGGAAGCTCTCGTGAAGCTCTCCATTCATGTTCTGTAGGCGCAGTCTCCTTCAACTGTGCACTTCAGCAAGCACAAAGTGGATCATGAATCACCTACAGGCCCAATAGTCCACTCTGATGAGCACAAAGAGTTTCAGAAAAGCGAATTTTGGCGTTTTTGAGCTGACAACAATGATTGGTAATGCAACATAATATAGTAACTATTCGCACAATCTCTGAAAACCACTTCTTATTTTGTATCACTCCTAATGTAGAATACAAAATGCATTTGACTTGCTCACCAACGGCCGGGTCACAAGACACAGCAGAGAAAAGCGAACCCTCACAGCAGAGAAAAGCGAAGACATCGCTTGCCGAAGGCATTGATATCCGATCAACATCTATCTAATCTGAACAAGATTTCTGATGTGAACACCATTTTGCAGCCTGAGACTAGGAAGGAACCTTCACAAGAATGTGTCCAGCACCACTACGAATTTGCGTTCCATACCCAGACAAACGACCTTACCGAGCGAACTAATCCGAGTACCCAGGGAAGACTCGCTCCATATAATGCAGTAGAGCAGAAAGGAGAGGACGATTGGGACGTCCACTTTCCGGCAGCTGGCATTGCAGTTAATACATCGCTGCAGACGTCTACTGGTGTGAGGCCGTACATAGACGTGTATGAAAAGCTGCCCAAATTGAAGGCGGCTCTCAGTCTAGATACTCCTGTTAGCGTCACATTTATGTACACGTTAAAGAACCCCAGGTGATTAAAAATTTCCGAATCCCTCCACTACGACGTCCCTGAAAATCGTGCCGTGATTTTGGGACGTTAAACACCAAGAATTATATTGCCCTTAGCTCCACACGTTATGACAGCCGCAGCACGTGACAGCCGTTACAGTCTGCCAGAAGATCAGAGTTGCGGCGATGAAAAAAGCCACACAAGCGCAAAAAAAAGAGCAGGCGCTCCTATGACTGCTGCCGCCTACTTGCCCCGGCGTACAACATCGAAGACGCGTTGTGGGTGCGAAAGGGAGGCAGCTGACCGAGGAGTGGCACCCACGTGACGTTCGAGGGTGCCACTCTCTCTCTTTCTTCACTCTCTCTCTCTCTCTCTCTCACACACACACACACACACACACACACACACACACACACACACACACACACACACACATATATATATATATATATATATATATATATATATATATATATCCTTGCTAACAAATTCAGTTGGTTTGCGCCTGTCCGTGTCTTTCTCGCCATTCGTCGAAAAAATATTTGCGCAAGTAGTAGTAAAGTTCGGGGGACCCTTCTTAACACAATCACCGCGCACCTAGGATGTCATATCTGGCGCGTAGCACCCTGGATCCAAGCTCGGACAAGGCCGGCGGAAAGGAAATAACTTCGCAGTGCACGTAGAAAAGTGTGCGCCATTCGAACTTCAATACGCACGCACACACTCACAATATATATATATATATATATATATATATATATATATATATATATATATATATAATTTGCAACGGGTACAAGCCAGTCAAGGAGGAGAGGAAGAAGACGTGAGTTGGTGAAGTCTGCCGACGCCTCGTTCGACTGCCTCCAACACTACCGGAGATCCCGATGTCCAACAACGGCGACCCACAGTCATCTTCGACTCCTCTGTCACGGACAACCGGAGCCTGGATGCGTCAGATGTAGCCATGGCCTTTCTCACGAAAACCCGGCGAGAACGTGGAGGAAAGGCTCATCCCCTACAAGCGTGTGAGCAATTGGAACAACTGCAATCCCACGGCTCAGCAAGAGTATGTCTCTCTCTTCCTCACAGACACTGCGCTGTTGTGGTTCGAAAACCGCGAAGAATGTCTGATGACCTGAGATCCCTTCGCTTCTGAAATCATAGAGTGCTTCGGAGATTCGACCACGAAAAGAGAGCGGGCAGAGCACACATTGCTTCAGCGTGCTCAAACCTGTACTACGTACATAGAAGTGATCCTCAAGTCGGTGAATCATCAAATGTCCGAAGAGGACAAAGCTGGGCACCTTCTGAGAGGCGTTGCCGAGGATGTGTACAACTACTTCATCGGCAAGAACAAACTCGCTTTGGTCGCTGACGTCATCAAGCATTGCCGCACATTTGAGACCTTGAAGCTACGCCGTATCGCGCCAAAGTTCGGCCGGTTAGCTAACGTGGCAATGATTCCGAGCGTCGAAGACAGCTACACTTTCCAGTTTGAACGTACGGCAACAGTACGGCAAACTGTCCGCAAAGAACTCGAACGACACAACAAATCAGTGAACGTCGAAAAGCTCGGTTGCGATTATAGCTCCCACAACCGACCTCATGAACCTGCATCCGCTGTACCCTCGCTTCGGCCATGTCCGGCGTTGCAGACTGTCGAGTCGATGAGCAGCGACAGCACCGACGTTCCTTTTCCGATGACATGACGCACGCCCAACGCGCTCGTAGGGATACGACCACGAATTGGCTCACCCGTTGCAATATATATATATATATATATATATATATATATATATATATATATATATATATATATATATATACGAACACCTGTGTTTGACATTCGGGTTTCGAGACACCGCATTCGAATGGCACTATAGGTAACTTTTTGAGATGCTCCGAAATGCAATTATACATGCGGCTATCGTAATCTGGAGCAGAGCTGGTGGTAAGACTCTGTTTTAATGGGGAAGTTTATTTGAATGTTACGCCATCACTGCAGAAACCAGATTAAGCACGAAAATGAAATTTTGAAAATTGTACACCAGTTTTCCTTGCGTAAATTCCCCAATTTTACTGTTTATTTGTCAAATAATCATAATGGAATAGTATTGAATAATGGAACAAAAAGAGGAAGATGGTGAAATATTGCTTAAACTTGGTACAATAATTGCAAGGATGTTCCTTCACGCAATGATCGATGCGCACATTGGGCAACGGACACCGCCATTGAAATAAAGTCAGCGGAACTTTTCTATGCCAGACTGGCACTACATGAACAGCACGTACGACAAGCCTTGCTTGGGTCGAAGCACCTTCCGATGCCGTAGGAAAAAACTATGCCCTAGCCTGACAACTAATGGACCGTAAGACAACAGATATCCTACCTTCACGTTCTACCTTGCTGAAGGCCTTGACAGTTTGAGAACAACGCCTATGCTCATTATTCATGTCGGTAAAACACCCCATCCATCAAACTTTTGGGAGGGGAGCTAGGGGGTATGCCCCTGCGGCATACCACCTAGATTCAGGCCTGGTATCTGGACTCCTAGGTGGCCCCGGTCGGTCTACGACACTTCTTCCGAAGTACCATGGCCCGTACCGTCTGGTCTAGCAAGCCTCTTACTTTATCTAAGCCGTCAAGTCGCTTGAGACTTATTGCAATCAAACAATGTCGTGGCATGAGATTGTGCATATGGACCTGCTAAAGCCTTACTGTCACTGTGCATCTGTTCGTAATTAGCCAGGATGGCTCTTTTTCGGAGGGGAAGTAAATGTAATGCAAAAGAGCAGCACTACTTGCAGAAGCAGAGAACGCTGCTCCCGTAGAAAAAAGGAGACGATTCAACAATACAAGCTTTGCGTTGCTTCTACTATTACTGGTTACGTTTCTGCGTCGTCTCTAATAGTAGAGTACTTCTTTAAAACGCTTCATTATATTACAAATGGCTGCCCTCATGCTTGCCTTGGTTTCGTTTTGTATTGCCTTCTTATGGTTGAGGTTAACTAAAATGGTGCCCGGTGGTTCCTTTTCTTCGTTATTAAGTAATGAGTTGCGTGATAATAAATAATAAAACATGAGAAGTTTACTTGCTGCATTTCCAGAAGCGAAACCGAAACTGCAGCAAGTATCTCGGGTGCAATGCTCCAGCGAGAAAACAAGCAAATAAATCTTCAGCAGTGTTGCACTAGTAATAATAATTACTGGAGTGTGAAATGTGTCAAAACCACAACATGTTTATGAGGCGTGCCGTAGAGGAGGGCTGCGGAGATTTCGACCGCTTCGGCTTCGTTAACGTGCATCTAAAACCAAGTACACGAGCCTCTAGCATTATCACCTAATTCGAAAAAATACTGAAGCCGCCGTCAAACCTGCGCCCTTTGGGTCAGCAGCCGAGCACCGTAACCGCTGTACCACCACCGCAAACATAAGCAATTCTGAGAGAGACAAAAAAAGAAACAAGAAAACAACGCATTGGGATTCGAACCCGCGATTACGCGCGAACAGCCAGCACGGTCGATCAACCGATTCAGTCACAGCGCGCGGCGGCTGGCACGTGATACGATAGATATTATAAAGATACTACGGACAAACGCTCCTTGCAACGCTCCTTGCAAGTGTCCCTACCTTCCAAATAGCAGGAACGAAATGCAGAATTGAAAACAGCTGCTTTCTGTTTGAAAAATGCACTGTAGATCATAATACGATGTTTGACAGCGTAAGGAACGAGGACGATATCGGAAGGCAGCGCTTAACTTACAACTGGCTATATTCTCAAGCTTGCAGCAATATATACGCGCTTTTCACCAGGAAAGAAAAAAGAGTAGAGCGAATGAAGCATACAAAAAATCGTAGAAGCCCAAGAAATTTTTAAACGTCATAAAAAAGTGCATGAGTGCAGCTTTGCTTGCTCTTTCGAGCAACGAAAGTGAATTTCTCGTGATCGTAAAATATATGTGATATCGATGATGGGTTGTTGCTTCCTGTGACTGCAATTTCTTGTACGCCAGGCCTGCAATTGTCGCCTGACTAAAATCACGTAACATCGCACAACATCTACTTACGTGACTACAATCACGTTACAACACGTAACAACTAATCACGTGACTAAAAATCATGTAAGATCATTTAATTAGTCACGCGACTAAAATCCCGTAACGTCACGTAACTACTTATGTGACATGTTTCCGCCAAAACTTCGGAACAACCGGGTGGCGTGGGGCAACATCAGCGTGTCTGCACTGGACTCTAATAAAGTTGTACTTTCCCTCTAGGTGACTCAAATCCTATCACCTAACTACTAGTGACGCGACATGTCCCCTTCAGAACCACGTAACAAGTGCGTAATGTGGGGAACCGACCGAAAACTGAGAAGAATAGAATATCCAAGTCTAGGCATATCCTACACCCACAAAAAAGATCGAGTAAAAAGGGCGCCTTTTTGTCCCACAACAATAATCGTCATCTGGCTTGCTTGCGTTTCCTTTCTTGAAAACTCGGCGCTGGCCACTTTCCTACCAAGAATGGAGCAGGAGGAGGAGAAAAAAAACGGAAAGACAGGGAGGTTAGCCAGTTCTCAGACCGGCTGCCAAGAATGTTGTGTCACGCTGATAGTGCACATGCCGTTCGTCACCAGAAAGTGCAGGGCGCGCGGTGATAACGCAAGGAAAGAAAGGCAAAATAAATGACGATCCTTGTTGTGGGACAAAAAGACGCCCCTTTTACTCCATCTATTCTGTTCTACACTCTAAGAAAATATCGAGTAAAAAGGGCGTCTTTTTGTCCCACCACAATAATCGTTATTTATTTTGCCTTCCTTTCCTCGCACTATCGCCGCGCGCCCGGTACTTTCTGGTCACGAACGACATGCGCGCTATTAGCGTGACATAGCATTCTTGGTAGGAAAGTGGCCAGCGCCGAGTTTTCAAGAAAGGAAACGCAAGCAAGCCAGATGACGACTATTGTTATGGGACAAAAAGACGCCCTTTTTACTCAATCTTTTCTTAGAGTGTAGTGTAGTACTATATATACTAGCAAAAAATTTCCACCTCTAGCAATAGCTTGGTATTACTAGCAAAACCTTACAAGAAGCTAGGTCGAACAAAAGCTCCGCTGTCGGTTCCAGCCTTGCGCAACTAGTACATGCTGTGCACATTTTTATATATAGATGTTTAAAATGACATCTTACTGCGGTACGTTGAGGTGGGCTGCGAGTGCGTGCGAAAAGCTGCTGAATCACAGGATTTTCGTTTTGTAACTGGCAGCACCAGTGCCTGGACTTCCCCAAAGCTTTGATCCACACACGTACGTCATATCACACGGACCTATCCGATGCAGCGCACAGTGCCTTGTGATGTTGAAGAAGGCATGCTGGTCTTTTTCTGTTCACGTAGGACGATAGATATGACAAGAGATGAATAAAAATCCCAGCTCCGCCGCAGGGCGATGCAATGAGTGCGATAACAACAAATGAAGTAAGGCTGGCAGCTAACTCGCGTAACTCTACAAAATGTTGCTGTAACAGAACACAGCCACTCCGGGTCGGAAAGGAAATTTTGCACAGTCTCTTCGCGTTGAGAGCGCAGCATGTAGAAGGGTATACGAGCCGTCCGCTGATGTCTGTCGAGATAGCGATTTTTATTTCTTTGAAGTAATGGCGAAATCATTGCAATGCTGTTTAAAAAAAAACAACAAATGATGTTTCCTATTCTTTGCTTGGCTTAATTATCTGTTGGTTTCATTAGTTGTGTCTAACAAAGAAAACAACCCCTCGAACAATTCCCCTTCTTTCGTTAAGATTACGACAGACACTTGCGTGAGCCCTAAAGTAAAAAGCAACTGCAAAAACGTTTAACTTTATCATTTCGTTACTATATGCCTCGCGTTTCTAAGCTTAGTTCGTTTCCTGTGCGTTGCTCAATTGTAGGTACCTGTGAAGATCGTAACGAAATCATGAGAACGGAGAAAAAAAAACATGGTTGATCCCTCCGTCAGAGGAATCGGAATAACACGAAAGTAAAACGTGCCCTTATAGAAGTAACTGAATGTTTACTGTACATTGATATAAGAGAGTTTGCACAATGTATATTGATGTCTGGCAGCTATAGCACCGTTTAACGTGGATGCACCCACTTTGATGCTTTGTGCACATTTCCATGCCGAAGACTAACGTCCATGTTCAATGATTAAACAAACCATTGTGGTAGCTGTAGTAGTTAACGGTGAAAGCGTAATCAGAGAACGAGGTGTGATAGCCAGAAGAGCGTCGCATATTGGACGCAAAACTTGGTCGCCATCCCGCGGCATGTTAAAATGTGACTGAACACGACGGCCAGACTAGAGGGAAACGCAAAGCGCGTCGTGCCGCCCCGGTAGCCTGGCCACAATTTTTCTCGGGGCGAGCGCGTAGACGGGGAACGCGGTGTTACAGCCAGGTGAGGCAGGTACTAATGTAACGTGTAACGCTTTGCAGGTACTAATCGCGGAAGCCATAGTAATGATGAATTACTTTGCTTTGCCACTCCCAGAGGGCAACACCACCGCCGACCGGGAGAGTGGTAGATATAAAAGGCGCGTTTGTAAAGCCTCTGGCGTCTGTGACCGCGACGCAGTGGTTAGCGCGCCCGGCATCTGTTGTTGCGGACCGAGTGGTCGTGGGTTTGATGCCCGTTGACGGAACTTTTTTTCTTTACCATCTGATCGTGTACATTTTTTCGATGTCATTTCCGTGACGGAAATACGTCACTGAAGTCTTGGTGGACCCCGGCATAAAACACTTTCGTGTTAATAAGTTTCCGCCGCAATACGCGTACGAGCGTTCGAAAGAGCTTTGTTCACCATAACTTGATCGGACGTTCTGTTCCTTAGACGTTTATAAAAGAATAAAGTAAGGATTACAAATGTAGATATGAACGATCTGATACGCGTGGAGTGTTTAAACATGCACTAAAAAAGTCATTAAATAAAGAGAAAAAGAAACGGCAGCTCAAGATTACAGACAAGACCGAAACCGAAACGAAAGCTCTTTTTTTTTTTTCGGCGGCGACATCCTGTGCGAAGTTGTGAAACTAAGTCACGGGCTGAAAAAAAAATGCTGATCCGTCGCCCAGAATCGAACCGATGACGGCACGGTGATGCCGCGCTCTGAACTTGAGCGATTAGCTCGCTCGGCCACGGTGGACGCCTTGTGGCAAGTGGTAAGCAAGGGTTTATCAATTTACCACAAGCATTTGAAAGACCGCGTTTCAAAGAACGCGTTAGGAAACAACGTTATGCCAATTGCGGCAGGTTGAGAATGGCTTCAAACGAAAGCTGAATGTCACGACTACATGTGATTTCCTGATCATTACCATAACTTGCTTAGTTTTACGATAGGGACCGTTTTGGTCTCGAAAAACAGGCCACATTTTTCGCCGTTTCCATAGACTCCCATTGTGCAATCTTTAACTGCTCTGGGAACAAAATTGAAGCTTACTGCAACATGATCGCTGCAGTCTTCTCGTGCGTTTAGGTTCCCAGAAGCGCTCTGTGGTCTGCGTTTTTCAACATTCACACTCTACACTTCATTATTCGAGAAAAACTCGCTAGTTCCATTGAAAACGCGCTAGTTTCACGCCGCGGCCGCCAGGGGCGCTGGCTGGTATGTGTCCACAAAAGCTGGATATGCTCCAGACAGAGCTGAACCTGTTCCTTCGGCAGGTTGGGAGCGAGGTACAGCGTCAGGTTTATTGCGCGTGAACCATTGGTCACGGCACCATTGATAAGACGATCGAGACCAGTGACTGCTTCGAACCAGAACGGTTTATTAGAAGTGAAGTAGCACGCGCTCGCGCCAGAGAGAAGTCTTCTTTTCCTTCTTCTCGCGTCTTGATGATGATATTTTGCAGACGAGTCGGCGGTGTAGCGAGCGGCGGTCGCGGTAGCGGAGCGAGCGGCGGTAGCGGCAGGTGTTGCGGGCGAACGGACGAGGCGGCAGCTGCGGGCGCTGCGGCGAGCGCGCGGCAGGCGAGGGAGAGAGTGACGTCAGCGCGCACTGCGAGGGGAGCGTGACGTCAACGCGCAGCTGCGGCGTGACCTACTTGGCACCGCTCCAACACCTGCGGCGAGGGGAGTGCATCGCGGCGCGTTCGTACGGACGCACGGAGGGACAGCGTTACACAGGCTAGTCAAAGAGCTGCTTCGCATCTAAAAGAGACCCCACAAAGCGTCTGCGTCGTGCGAACCATTTCTGACGAGTTGTATTTGTTCAGGTGATCCTCAGACACCCGTAACCCTTCGTGTTCTGGACAGCAACGTTACATTGTTTTAACCTGTGTAAGTAGCTGACATGCCGTACTCGAATGAGCAACGAGCGGACATGGTTCTGGCCCTAAGTGCATCACGCGGACACAAAAGGCAGACAGTTCAGCTGTTTCAACGCTGGTATCCAGGTACGCGGCCAAGCTTAATGACCATTGTGCGTACATATGAAACGCTGAAAGAGAATGGGACATTTACCACGAAACGGCACAAATCTTCAGTTTACGGCGATGAAGTGGAGAGGGATACCCTGTCAAAGTTTTCTGCAGACCCCCAGGCGTCCGTAGTGTGGGTGCTGAAGCCGGTGTCTCAAAATCTTCGGTGTGGAGAATACTGAAGAAGAGACAACTTCATCCCTACCACGTGCAGCTGCTCCAAGCATTGGAGCCCTGCAACTTCCGGAATCGCACAGACTTTGCAAACTGGATCCTAATCAAGACAAAAGGAGACCCAGGCTTTGTGAACAAGGTACTTTGGACGGACGAAGCTTACTTATCTCGCGCAATGCTCAAGTGAACATCCACAACGCTCACTATTGGAGTGACAAGAACCCTGGGTTTGGCAGGCGCGTCACCAATATTAGTGGTCTTTCAATGTGTGGGGTGGCGTTTACGGCGGTACTATAATCGGACCTGTCTTCTTCGACAGGACCCTTACAGGCGAACGATATGACAACGATATCTTGGATGGACCACTACAAAATTTTCTGTCCGAAGTTCCACTGGCTGGGATTGAAGATATCTGGTATCAGCATGATGGAGCTCCTGCGCACGGAAGCAGCAAAGCGTACAATTGGATGGATGAAGTTTTCCCGCAGCAGTGGATAGGGCGGCACGGGCCCATTGCTTGGCCACAAGGTCTCCAGATTTAAACCCCCTTGATTTTTTTCTTTGGGGGTACGTCAAGAGTCAGGTATACTCGGCACCAACCACAACAGGTAATCTAAAAGAAAAAAGAAGACAAGTTTGCAACTCCATTCCCAAAACCATGGTGAAGAAGGTCACGGAAAATGTGATAAAGAGATGCCAGAGTTGTATAGCAGCAGATGGCGACCTCTTTGAACATGTTTTGTAATCGTGGCTTAATTTTACGAGGACCGATCACTAAAAAAAAAAGACTCCGCATGCCGTTCACCTACCCACCGCCACCCGTTACTAGCTTCACGTCGTCGCCTCCTTTGACGCATCTCAAGTTCAAAAGACAATAAAGCTATTTTCTTCTTTTATTTATCCGTCTTGGACGCTTATCTCGGCAGCGCTCGGCCGGCAGCATGCATTTGTACCATCATTCAACGAAAGACGGACGGCCAAACATCGTCCACTTTCAAAGCACCCTGTCGCTTCCCCATGGCAGCCGCAGGCGACCTCCTTCACCGGTTGCACGCTTGAAAGCAGCACTATAGCAGTGCGCTCGCGGTCCGTCACGTGGCTTCTTTTCAAATTTCGCGGCCTGTTTTACAACGCGGAAAAAATAACAACGTGAGACGTATCGTACAGGAAACAATTCAGTCCGTGGTTTCCAGAAGTGCTCTACAGCTCGGTGTTCATGTTTTGGGTTTTCAGCCAATAATTAAAAAGTTTAGTAATTAAAAATAATTAAATAATTAGTTTAGGTGAAAATAAAAATAGCCTGAGTATCTATAGGCTAGTGCGACTAGTATACGTTCGGTTCAATTTGCCTCTGAAGTGCGTTTTATTTTCAGTCTTGGCCCAAGTTATGTGGGACAACCTGTATTTTACAGCACAAGAAGGCACATTGCGAATAAAAAGACCAAAAGTTCTTGCTGCTCTAAAACAGAATTTTCCAGACGCTTCGTTAACAAATCACTAATTCACAACACATCAATCACAACAAATCAGTCTAATTCACAAATCACTTTACATTTTTCAAATGAATCATCATGTCCGATAACAAAAGTATTTCCACATAGGCTTTCAAGCGAAAATAAGCTTGTCCGCAGTGAGGAATACAATATTTTTGGGCCCTCTGTGTCAACATATTGATTTGCATTTATGGCACAGAGCGTGATAACCATAACAACTTTTTTCTGACACTCGTAACAATAATGCACTTTTGACATATAACATAACCATTACAACCTTTTGCTGGCAATCGATGTCAACGTGATATTTTACACGTGTGAGTCAGACACAGAACATAACCGTAACAACGTTCAGCTGGAAATCCATGGCAACTGAGATTTCACATTTCTGACCATAGGTCGGCAAAAAAAAAAAAAAAAAACTGGAGCTCACTTACTCAAGAAAAATATTTTGCTCCGAGAGCTCACTGTGACTCAGACTCACCAAATTTCCCTCATCCGGACTACCTAAACCTTTTCTCGACCAGACTCATTCGAGCTGAATTTTTATTTAAATAGAAAAAAAAATAACATGAGAAGGTAGACTACATTAGAGCCGGCTATCTCAACAACAAGAATAAATAGGCCATAACAAGAAAAATGGAAACAAAAAATAGAAAAAGAAACACAATGAGTTGAACTATGCACATATGCAACATGCGTCGTACAACGTAGTACTTGCAGAGTCCAAGGGCAGAGTCTAGCACATAGAGGGTCGTGTCACATAACACCTCGGTGGCAGTCCACAGAGCCAGTCTCCCATAAAAGAACATATGACATGACTAGAAAGTATTCTCAATAATACAATGCTATGAAAGTAAAGAACCATGATAATCGTAAGGGGCTCATTAAGTCTGTATAAATTAAAAATACCAAAGAGCACTCATAGCCCGTCTTTGATCGTCATAATTTCGCCAAGGTCCAAACCTTGAAAATTGAGAGTGGTCGTTTGTGAAGTCTCTTGCGTCGATCGCTAAGTCGAACACGCTGTTCTTCATATTTCGGGCATTCTATAAGGAGATGCTCCACTGATGCATCAGAATTATCACAACGGTCGCTGGTATTGCTTGGCAGAATAACCATTTTTAATAAACAAATGTAAACACGCAAGAGTAGGAACACATTAATAACAAGGAATGCCAGGGTACAATAACTCAGTAAATGAGTAAATAAAACACAAAAATGACAAGTGGTATCACAATTTCAGGTCCCATTGCGACAGAAATGAAACGAGGCAGCAAACGCCATTGACATGAGATAAAAAAGAAAAGGGAACCTTATTTTGAACATTTACAATCTCAACTAAGCAATGTGGTTCACGCTGATGCAGCATATAATGTTAACATTCACGACCAAGATAATCACATCCCAGCCGGCGTGACGGTACAGTGCTTACAGTATCTGGCTGCTCACACAAAAGGCTCATGTTTGAGCGTGTCGCATTTCAATGAACGGGAAATGCCAGATGCTCGTGTACTTATATTTGGGTGCACACTAAACAACCCCCACAGGTCAAAATCTGTAGAACCTCAAGCACAGCATGCCTCATAATCACAGCGTAGTTTTGGCACACAAAATCCCAGCATTCATTATAACATCACGATAACGTAACCAGAACATGCACGAAGTGCAAAAAAAGAGATCAACAGATAAAATCACAATCAAGTGAATAAGCGATAAAAATGTAAAGAAACAGCAGTGACCGATAGTCCTCAAAAACAATATCACAGTTTCTGGTTAGGTACATGTGCAATCATTTGCTCGAAGCATTGGCAAGGCACACATGGAGATGTCACGGCACTTCATCAATTCCACTCATGTCGGAGCTGCTCGACTCATCTGAACAAGTTGAGTCTGTGCACAAAGAAATGATGAGACTTTCTGTTTGGTTGTCTATAATGCCATCACGCTCCCATGCCTCATCCTCAAGCCTCATCACGTGAGTGCAGTCATGGAACCAGTTCTGTTGGGTCACACTTGCGATTCCCTCCTGCAGCAGCTTCTCAACCGATTCAATCTTGAAGTCTCTGTTCCTTGAAGCAACATGGCCTTTGATTTGGCTCCATACAACCTCTATAGGATTTAGCTCGCAGTGGTAAGGAGGCAAGCGCACAAGCTCATGCGCGGCAGCACTGGCAAGTTTGTCAACTTGATAAGCAAGGAAAAAATGCTTATTCTGCTGAACGAGCTGCAGCAGTTCACTTTTCAGTTGGTCATCTCAAAAGGAATATTTTTCGATATCAACAAGGACTTGATTTTTGCTTGTCTGGATGATGAGCTCGGTAGCTTCTCAACCTGAGCATCGTGATATGACGCATTATCCATCACAATCACACTGCTTGGCTTGATGCTCGGTAGCAGCTGTTCAACAAATCATTTCTGGAAACGCGAAGTATCCATTTCTGTGTGGTAATCACCAGCGCCCTCCTTGGCACGGAAAACTAGGGCGGCTCCATCAACAAAGCTTTCTGCACTTCCAGCATTCAAAACGATTAGGCGTCCTCCTTTACCGCTTGGTGCACGGAGGCCGGTTGAGAGCCCTTGACGAAATGCGTCTTGCCGAGTCATCACGCTGTTGTCTGTCCAAACTCTTCCCTTTGTATGGCCGGCGTTTACCCAGGCCTCATCAAGGTAGTCTTATTGTTAACAGCGCACTTTCACTGGCCTGGCAAGAGCCCATTAACAAAGCAGACAGCCTTCATCCAAGGTTATGCCTCTGTTTAGGAGCAGTGGCAGGGAAGTAGCAAAGAAGACAGGCCACGCGTCTTGGCCGTCGGGTTTCGGACCCGAGCCACGGCGTCTACCTCCGTCTACCCGTGTCCTGAGCGACATACTGTGTACGTGCTGTTCCTGGCCGTGGGTATCTGATGCTCTGCTGCTGGAAAACGTGCCTGTGCCGGTGGACAGGTTCAAGCAGTCGGGCTTCGGGCTCGAGATCGGACGCGGCTGTCCGGCCGGAACATAGCATCGGTGTCGGCGCTTCGACTCCAGTGTCAACCTGTAGCCTAGGGAGGCTACCCGATGTAACAGTTCTTCGAGCCGCTAGACGGCGACGGCAACAGCGTCCCTCATCGGCAGCCGTACTTCGCTCCGTGGCATCTTCGCCACTGACCTTGGTGAGATCAGCACCGTGCCTTCACTTCTCTCCGCGACTAGCTGTAGGCTAGGGACTGAGTGATTGGGAACTAAGCATGTAGATTATTCGTTCTGAATGACGTGGCCTCAGTCACAGAGCCAGTTATTTTTGTAGTGTACTCTTCTGTCTTTGTTAGTGTTGTGTATTCTAGTTTTAGTGTTGTTATTAAATGTGGGTTGCAAGTGGGGTCGTCCTTTTGGGGAGTGTCTTGAGGGGATGCCTCGGACATTCCAAATAAATAAAGAACCTGCACGTTGTGCGAAACCAAAAATCAGAACGTAACACACTTCAAGTTGCCCGGCCACGGATTAAGACGACCACCTTTTCTATGTCCTTCTTTGTACGGAATGCAAAAGAATGAAATGACCTTCCCCACGACGTCGTCACCACTGCATGCCCATCATCATTTGTTGATGAATTGTGTACCATTTTTCAAGATTAAAACTTGTGGCAATAAAAATTTTATAGCCCATTCCTTATGTAATACCCCCTTGAGGGGTTTTTAAGGAAAATAAAGTTATGTTATGTTATGTTATGTTATGTTACGTTACGTTATGTTATGGCAACCTTGCCTCGGATCCTCACGCAATCACAGCACACAGACGCCGTCGGTTTCTGTCGGCGATCGCAGCCACTGATAAGGCGCTCGTGTTGTGCGTTTCTTGTCCTTCGTCCGTGCCGCGCTGCACATTTTCCCGAAGACACTAATAAGGGCTGGAAGGCGGCGCCGGCTTGTTGCCTTTCGATGAATATTTCCGCGGATGCTGATGAACTCTAGTGGTAATCACAGTAACGTCCAAATACACTTGAAGAAGAACGGCTGCTTGGGCTAATTGGTTAAAGTGCATTTTGAAAGGGTTTGCAGCGCAAGCACGGTAGTGCTGAAGGAAAGGCGTAAAAGCGAGGAACGGAAAGCTAAGAGGAACGACACGAGCGCTGACTACCAACTGGTTTTATTGTTCACGACACACACGTACATAGATATACACACAGAGATAAACTTTTATCAAGCAGACGTCAGTAACGCGACACATTTCGGTGGCATGTCCGATAAAAATAAGGTACAATGATAACTATTAAGACTAACCCTTATCCAAAAGCGCAAAATTCTTTTTCATGCAAGGCCACCGAAAGCTGGCTCACGCATTCACCGTCATATTTCCTAATATAATGCGCCTCAGTGATTTCTCGCGTTAGTTTGTCTAAAACCAGTTGGTAGTCAGCGCTCGTGTCATCCCTCTGCGTTCCGCTCCTCGCTTTTACGCCTTTCCTTCGGCACTACCGTGCTTTTACTGCAAACCCTTTCAATATGTCCGAATAAGCTTCTTTTATGCGGCTACTGACATGTCCTCACCTCCCGCTTCGTCGCTTCATGCGAGCGCCATGTTTCACGACGAGCATGCGTCATACGGTCATCATCCTTTTTTATTGCGATAGCAATTATATGGACACTGTCGGCTGGTTTTTGCCGTCACCGTCCGTCGACGCCGTCCGGGCCCATATATGTACAAGTGTATATATATATATATATATATATATATATATATATATATATATATATATATATATATATATATATATATATATATATATATATATATATGTGACGACCCACACGAGGACGGTGTGGTGCTGTAGTGTGAGAGAGGAAGACGAAGTGTTTAATAAACATGGATCTTCGTACAGCCATCATGTCGCCTGCGTTACACTAGTCGACAGGATCTACTGTGTCCTTCATCATGGCAACATCCAAGAAAGTCATCAACATCCCCAAGTTCTCTGGAGCACCCGACGACGTCCCCTTTGACAAGTGGCTCCGGCTCTTCGATGTGAAGACTGCGGCCGCTGCATGGACGGAGCGAGACAAGCTTTGCCACTTCTCCGATTACTTTGAAGGTGAGGCTTTCCGCTGGTTCCTCACCGAGGTGTTCGACACTGAGGCATCTTGGGACAGCTTGTCCGAATGCATGAAGACACGTTTTACAAGTGCCGTAGCGGATCCTTTCCATCAATTCATTCATTGTCAGCTGAGGCCAGGCCAGAGACTGAAGGACTACTATAACGAAAAAATGTGTCTCGGACGCCTTGCCGACCTAAAGGACGCACACCTTATTTCCGGGCTCAATGACGGCCTTCCCGCCGATATGGAAATGGCTCTTGCTGGGCTTAACCCGTCTACACCAGCGACGTGGCTTTCAGCTGCGCTGCGCGTAGAGTCAACTTTGCAGAGAGTTAAATTACAGCGCGTTCTTCCCAGTCGAAACACGCAGATCAACGCAGCAAGCGGCAGCGCCCGTCAGCGTCCACCTAATACGCCGTTACGAACACCCGCTTCTGAATGCAGACACTGCGCAATGGATGGCTTACCCCGGCAGATGCACTGGCACAATGAATGCCCACGGCGCGCAAGCATTTCCGCCCTCTCTACCGACCAGGGAAACGAGGAGGGCGACCCAAAGCTCATGTAATTCAACTTGATGCACTCATTAACGGGTACCCTGTCAGCGCTACTCTTGATACTGGAGCTACGATCACCTGTATCAACGAAGCAGTGCTGGAGGCTCTTCACCTACAAATAATGAGGGATTCATGCGTCTCAGTTCAACAAGTCACATCATTTACCAAAACTTTGGGTCGCGTCAATCTAATGATACAGATAGGAAAAGTCACAAGAGAAATTCAGGCACATGTTCTACAAGGCATGAAGAGCAACTTACTTCTTGGCTTGGACAGTGCCTGTCTCTTTAACTTGTCCCTGGACCTTGACACCCCGACTCTAGGCCAAGAGAATGACATCGTGCATCCTCGTGCACCAAACCATGCCACGGCGAATATGGACGCTTCTTTGCAGGGAGTTGAAGTTTGCGATTTAGTGCATCTAAATGAAACTCAACAGTTCGCATTGAAGCAGCTTGTCCATAAGTACGACGACATTTTTTCCAAGTCACAGACAGACATCGGGTGCATCATCAGCGAAACGCATCGCATTCTTCTCACCAACAATATTCCCATCCGCAGGGCTCCTTATCGATGCTCAGAAGCCGATAGCGTTGAAATGGACAGACAGATCAACGATCTTCTTGCGCAAAACGTCATACGACTGTCTACGTCACCATACGCTGCACCGGCACTTCTGGCAGAGAAAAAAGGGGAAGGACGCACGCGTTTCTGCATCGATTACCGCAAGCTAAACGCAGTGACGGTGCCTGACTATCAACCCATCCCTCGCATCGACGACGTTCTTGATTCTCTCAGGAAATCTACGTATTTCTCGGCATTAGACATAACGT
Organism: Rhipicephalus sanguineus; assembly: GCF_013339695.2. NCBI lineage: Eukaryota > Metazoa > Arthropoda > Arachnida > Ixodida > Ixodidae > Rhipicephalus > Rhipicephalus sanguineus. Next base: position 2,021,041 of record NC_051180.1, read on the forward strand.
CTGCTTACTGGCACGTGAAGATGCATCCCGAGGACATTCCAAAAACGGCATTTGTCACACGTACCGGTCACTACGAGTGGCTTGTCATGCCTTTTGGCCTACGGAACGCCCCAGCCACTTTCGAACGGGCTGTCAAGTCCATATTGACAAAACACCGCTTGACGCACGTCACGAATTACTTTGATGACATTGTTGTCTATTCCGACACGTTCCCAGATCACCTGAAGCATCTAGAGGCCGTTTTAAAAGCTTTCAAAAGCGAATTCGTCAAGCTGAAATTGAAGAAATGTCAATTCGCCCGAACCTCCGTTGAGTACCTGGGACACAGGGTATCGAATGGCACGGTCACTCCGAAACAAAGCAACGTGGATGCAATCCTACGGTTTCCGACGCCATCAGGCCCTAAAGAGTTACAGCGTTTTCTCGGCACTGTGAATGTTTACCGTCGCTACATCGCCCGCTTCCGTGAAATTGTTCACCCACTGACACGTCTGCTCAGCAAAGACGCCACCTGGAACTGGGATTCGGACTGTGAGCTGGCTTTCACTCAGCTCAAGAAATGCGTAACAGAAGAGCCCATCCTTAAAATCTACGACGCCTCCAAACCTTGTGCGCTATACTGCGATGCGTCCAACAAAGGTATCGGCGCCGTCTTGAAGCAGGCTGATGATGAAGGTCGAGAGCATCCAAACGCATACCATTCACGCAAGCTAATAAAACACGAAATCAATTACGCCATCACAGAACTTGAATGCTTAGCAATTATTGACGCCATTGATAAATGGCACTGTTACCTACACGGCAAACCTTTCACTGTTATCACGGACCACGCGGCATTGCAGTGGCTTAAAAACATCAAAAATCACCAAGGGCGTCTCTTCCGATGGTCCTTGAAGCTCTCCATGTACGACGTGAACATCAAGCACCAAAAGGGCATTGACAACATCGAAGCCGACGCACTGTCTCGGAACCCGATTATTCAACTCCTATCTGCTGGACAACTGCGAGAGCATCCACACGACAAACCACCCGGCAAGCATATCATTGAGAACGGAATGACCATAGTCACGCGCAGAGGGATACGAAAAGTCTACGTCCCCTTTGCCCTCCGATCTTCTCTTCTCCAGAAAGCCCATGGCGCTTTCTGGAGAAGACGTGACCGAAGCGCCCATGGCGCTTTCGGTCACGTCGGTGTAAAGAAATTGCGGCTTCTCTCTCCACAATACTATTGGCCTGACATCGTCACCGATGTTTCCGAATACATTCGACACTGCGATACTTGCCAGCGCTGCAAGAAGCCGAAGACCAAACGCTTTGGTTCCTTGGAGTCTTTACCACCAGTGGAACAACCATTTGATCTTCTGGCCATGGACACTATCGGAGGTTTTGCCAACTATGGTTCCTCCAAAAGATTTATCCACTTAGCCGTTGATCATGCCACCCGTTATGTGTGGGCTTTTGCACACAAGAATGAGACCTGCGACGCCTACATCTCTTGCCTGAAGAGTATCTTCGCTGCTGGAAAGCCTCCGAAGTTCCTTTCCGACCGCGGCACAGGATTCACCGCCGGCAAATTCAAGCAGTTCCTCAAGCACAACAACATTCATCAGCTTTTTACAAGCTCACAACGCCCGCAGTGTAATGGCCTAAATGAGCGCACCAATCAGTCCATCGTAACTCGCCTTCGCTGCAAGATTATTGACGAACCCCGAAAACCATGGACGTGTCTCCTCTCTGACGTTATCGACGATTACAACAGAACACCTCACGAGGTCACGGGCTACCCACCCTATTTTCTTATGTATGGCACACCATCGTACCCTTGTCTCCTCTCCAACGTTGCCGAAAACCTGCAGGACGCTCGTGCAAACGCGGTCCGCAATTCACTAGCATATCACGAGAAAAACAAGCTTATATACAAGAAATTCATTCCATCGGAGCTTCAAGTGGGAGACTTCGTTCTATACGAAACACCCTGGCACCCAAACCGCGGCAAACTTAGTGCAATAATGGAAGGACCATATACCATCATACGCAAGATATCCACTGTTAACTACGAGATCGACCGCAGCGTGGCTCCACTCGGTCGCCAGACTGACATCGTTCACGTGGGCAGATTAAGAAGATATCATCCGCCCCTGCATCTAGGACTCTCTCGGGGGGAGGGGGAAGCGTGTGACGAACCACACGAGAATGGTGTGGTGCGGTAGTGGTGAGAGAGGAAGACAAAGTGTTTAATAAACATGGATCTTCGTACAGCCGTCATGTCTCCTGCGTTACATATATATATATATATATATATATATATATATATATATAAACGCCACCAAGAAAAATTATTCAGAAAATTTTTTTTCCGAAACGAGGAATCCAACGGGCGACCTCTCGCTACGCAGCGCGCGGCATTACACGGCTAGGCCACGAAAAATACGCCTTCCAGCCTGCTAACGGCGGGCTATTTATATACACCATTTACTTCAGCATGCTTTCTCGGTCGCCAATGAGATGGCGCGAAGTGCGCCCGGGGCGCGCTTGAACGGTCATCACCCCGCTCCTGCAAACACCGATGCTCATCGCCCTACAGGGCGTCGTAGTCTGAAGCGTGGAAACTTGGGCAAGTTGGTAGGTCATAATTGAATAAACGAACAGCGCAACTGACAAGGATAAAGGAAGGTAACAACACACAGCGCTGACTTTCAACAATGATTTATTAGCGGAGCGAAGTACATATATAGTGAAAAAATGGGCATACGTAGAAGGATGCAGTTAACAGCCACTGCGATACAATGCCAGCAAAACTCTTGTCACTTACTGAATGAGCTGGAAACCAGTACACTTCCTAAAAATGGTCGAGATACGCAATCTCTTCTTGCAATAGCGCAACTGATGGGGAACTTACACATGTACCGTCAAATTTATTTATGTGATAGGCCTCAATTATCTCACGCGTGGCCTGCGAGTGGTGCTTGCCTATTACCTCGCAACGCTCAAAGAGGGGCACGCAGCCGCAGTCGCGGCAGTGAATTCCGAGGTGTCCTTGAACCGCATTGTGCACATTGTTATTATGCTCTCTTAAGCGGTCATTCAAGCACCTACCAGTTTGTCCTATGTATTTCTTACCGCAGGAAAGCGGAAGAAGATACACGACACCAGTAGCACAAGGAACAAAGCGCGTTCTGTGTTTCACAGAGCATCTTACTCTATTTGCAGCTGGTTGTCACCAACTTACAAAGCTTCGATAGCTTTTCCGGGGCGGAAAAGACAACAGTGATGCCAGCGCGTTTCCCAATTTTTCTCAGCCTATGCGAAACGTTATGCAGATAAGGAACTGCAACACAGTTCTTAGGAACTGACGCATTTTGAGGCTGAGACTGCCCTCCTTGATGTTTGAATTGCTTCAAAAGCTTTTCCGCAACAGCAGAAATCAGGGCAATCGGGTAACCAGCGCTTAAGAGGCGCTCGACCTGTGCTTTGAAACTTCGTTGCATCGAGTGCGGGCATGACCTCCTAAGAGCGTTGACGAGGCAGACATTGATGATGCCCCTTTTCACCAGTTTTGAATGATCTGAGTGAAAGGGTAAAATGGGTTTTCCACTTCTCGGTGTGAACAGCCAGCACAAATGATCACACCGAAAACAGAGCGTTAGGTCTAAGAACCTAATCGAATTACCTGAAGGTAGCTCATGTGTAAGTTCCAGTGGAAGCAAGTGATCCTTAAACAACCCAGAAGTCTAGGGACAACAACTTCAAAATCAGCATCCGAACAATCTACAAATACTATGATCTACAAATACTATGAACAATCTACAAATACAGTCTTGAGTGACATCTTTCTCTCGCGTAAGGACCGCCACATTCTGAAAGCTCTTGCTTGACTTGTCTCTTGTTGTGAAGGTCTGTAGGTTTGTTGACGATTTCATAGCATTTGTAGATTGTTCGGATGCCGATTTTGAAGTTGTTATAGTTGCGTTACGGTTGTTATATGCTTGTACTTATCCGTTATGACGGAGAACGCATGCAAGTTTCACGAACTTGTATGCATGTATGGGAGGGGTCCTTGGCAGTTCTTGAATAAGGTCATTATCACCGTGATCAGGGAGCACCAGCAGCTGGACAGGACTTATTATCGGATCCGTTCGTGATCGCGGCTACAAACGGTATAAGTGTAGTGAAATGCGAGGTATAGTAGAGCTGGTTGAAACCGCAGATGGCTCTTGCGAAGAAATGATCTACGATGCCTCCTGTCCTGGACGTGGCACCGAGGTCTTGTGATGCCCTGTCCACATCCAGCCGTCTTTTATGCCGTCTAAGAACCAGGCATTGTTGGGATTCATAAATCAATGCTGAAGTCACCGGCAATCATGAGGGACATGGTCCTCTCGGCAGGGTTATTGTAGGAAGCATTGACCCCGGTTTTTGCGTAATCCACTTGTTCGACGTTGCGGACCACGTGGACGAGTGGATGGTAGCCGAGCGTCTTCCAGGTGTGCTTTGTCTTCAGCTCCCTAACTTTCTTTTCGTCCGCCGCTGTGGTGTAGTGGTTACAGTACTCGGCTGTTGACCCGAAGGTCGCAGATTCGATCCCGGCCGCGGCGCTCGCGTTTCGATGGGGGCGAAATGCTAGAAGCCCGTGTACTATGCCATGTCAGTGCACATTAAGGAATACCATATGGTCAAAATTTCTGGAGCCCTTCACTACAGCGTCACTCATGATCATATCGTGGTTTTAGGACGTAGAACCCTTGCAATCACTATTATTATTATCACTTTTTTTCCGTGTAAGTGTGTATGTTCGCGGTTACTGCGTTGATTGAGACTATGTTATCACCTGAGGCACATACCCGCATAACATTAACTCTGGTATACAGGTATGTGCCACACGTGACTGAGGGAAAGGATTTCATGACGTACGCGACAGGTATTTTGCTTTATTCACGTCATGACCAGTGAATCATGTTCGTTATACACTCATCCTATGCTGTGCAAATGTTGGTATATTACAGCCTATGGAGACGACCAGGAAGGTGCCCAGACGTAGGCGGCTAGATAGATAGATAGATAGATAGATAGATAGATAGATAGATAGATAGATAGATAGATAGATAGATAGATAGATAGATAGATAGATAGATAGATAGATAGATAGATAGATAGATAGATAGATAGATAGATAGATAGATAGATAGATAGATAGATAGATAGATAGATAGATAGATAGATAGATAGATAGATAGAAAGAAACGCCCAAAGTGCCAGAGGTTCGCTAAGAAATGCTTCGCATTTAATAAGCTTCATGCATGAAGGCAGGTGATTTCTTAGGGCGAACAATGTGACAGGCACTTTTACATTTGTCTGCCTGTATAACTAAATAGAGAATACCAGAATGAAGCCTCAATTAAGCGATTGCGCGGCCGCAACGTAGATGAGTATTTATAATAGTATACACAGATATCCGTTGTTGCGTGGACCTTAGAGCTTTTTGAAAACGATGTCATAATAACTATGCGTAATTCTGTCAAACACTTTGGTGAAGTCTATCGTGAGAACAGACAGACAGACAGACAGACAGACAGACAGACAGACAGACAGACAGACAGACAGACAGACAGACAGACAGACAGACAGACAGACAGACAGACAGACAGACAGACAGACAGACAGACAGAGAGACAGACAAATGTGCATTTGGTTCGTCAGAAAATCCTTTGCGTTGACAATACGTCTGTATCGCTAGCTGAGACAACCGAGTGTTACGTATCACTCAAGCAGGCCCGTAGCTCGGGGAGGAGGGGGGTGGGGGTGGCGCAACACCTCGTCCCGAAATTTTGATGGAGCGGGGTGTTTCACTGAAAATAAATAATGAAAATTGGCATTTTTTTCGAATAGTCAGAACCTTCTGCAAGTGTCTACGCGCCCCCCCCCCCCCCCCCTCTGAAAAATATTTCTGGCTATGGTCTTGCACTCAAGTATCCGACAGCTGGGAAGTTGACAGGGCGAGAAGGCATATTTTCGGCTGCCTTCTTTGATCAGAATGACGCACAGTTTGCCGTCAGCAGAGCAGTTTTCGCAGCGCCGCGTGTTTTATAGAGAAGAACGCTCCACAACGGATGAATACAGTGCTTCTGAAAGATAACGCTACTCAAATCAGCTGTAGGCTGGGATTTGCTGTCAACAACTAGCAAGAAACAGAACGTGGAATAGGGGAGGCGCGTGAGACAGGCTGGCCGACATATTGATATGGGGACCTATCTTTTTGTCAAATGCGCCATGTCGTCGTAGGCGTTTTAGATTTAGGCGGTTTAGTTGACGTCATATCCCATGGCGTCATGCTGTCGTTGTTGACGTAGTTATAGAGGTGATGTCCGTTGAATTCATGTCCGGTTACTCTGCAAGAACGTTCACATTCACAAGCGTGAAAGGGCCACTCTCACGCGCTTTCCATTTACTTCTTTTCCAGATGTCAAGTACCGGCAGCGACACTACGTTTCATAAGGTCAACATCTAGCCCGTGTAAACTTAACATGCCAAAGACAACAAGGCCGATTTGACAAAGATGTCCACCAGCATGTCTGAGGCAGCTATCCCTGTTCGTTTAAACTATTCACACGTTGTGTTTCTACCGATCGGCCCCCACGTTTACCACAGAATCTGGGGTGGTAGACAGGTGACGCAATGACGACGAAAGCATGAACACGAAGAATCAGGCCAGCCATAAGTGTGCGCAGGGTTTCCCATTAGTGCTGGCGAAGGTTCATCATTACAACCCCGCCCCACCACGTTTGTCGAGTCTAAAAGACTAAATGCTCCACAGAGGCTGCAAAAAAATGAAAATGAAGCAATGACATGCTTCTGACAATGGCCTTCCTCTGGTCCCTGGCTTTCCAGAAATAAAGATGCGAAGTAAACAGCTATTGGAATGCAGCTTCAGAGGCCTTCGGTTGCCATAATCGTCAAAAGCATATATATCACCATTCTCTTTAAACAATGACGGCACTGGTCCCACTACGTAAATGCATGGGGCAGACTATGTGGCCCTCTTAGGTGATTACGGAAGGAAGGCCGCCCACCCCTGCACCCCGCGCGTACGCCTACGAGGCCGGCAATAATTTGAATTTGCAAGTTTTCTCAGTAGACCTCGTACCCGGACAGACAAATTTTTTTCCGAACTGGATAGGGTAGTCCGAAGACTGTTTTTGCGCCAGAAGCAATTATGTCAATATAGTTGGAGGGGACAAGCATCCCTTGCAACTCCAGCTGTTTATTGTCGGCATGACCATAATTTATACGTTTAACCAGAAGTATAGTTATGCAAGCAGCGAACATTTACTCCAAAGCGCTTCAAGCATCCAGTTCGTTCACCTGTAGGTAAAATGCTGCCAAAACGAACGGGCCTTGTGAAGATGAATTTGAACAAGCCTTGGTAATATACTGGCTGCTTATGCTTGTACGGCAAGCACTCGTGAAAACATGCAGGTTAGACCGGGTTCGACGGCTCCGGATGGTCGTCGTCCTTAAGCGGGATGGTGCCGAAGTCCATGGACTTGGTCCGCTTATGCAGCGACGCCAACGACGGCGCGGGCGTCGGCGGCGGTGCACGGTCTTCTAGGCTGAGCCTGCGGGGTGTGATGGCCGTCGAAGGGCCGCCCCGGCGCACCAGGCTGGTCACCGACTCGTCCTGGTGGAGTGGGGGCTGTTGCTGCACGCTGTGGGCCTCTTCTGAAACGCCGTCAAAGGAGAGCTTGACGCGTCCCTTGCCGTAGAGCTCGACGCGTGTCTCCATGGTTAAGCTGGCCTTCTTCTTGAGACCGGTACACAGTGGCATAGGCGTTGTCACCACTTTGCTTCCGGACGTGCCACCCGGAGGCATTAGAGAGCCGCGGCGCAGCTTCAGGTCACGCGAAATCTTAATGTACCGCTCCATCTCCTCCTTGGAGACGGACGCATCGCTGGGCTGCTCCGGATCCCCTTCGTGTCCCCCGCGGCCAGCTGCCGGTTCGTTGACCAGCCGGCTGCTGGGCGACGCTTGTGCTGCTGCTGCTGCTGCTGCTGCTGACAGCGATTCGTCGCTCATCGGAAGGGACTCGGACTTGGTCACGGGTGCGTCGCTCGCGCTGCTCGTCATGGCTCGCTCAGGCCTCCAAGGCACCGTCTCCAGCCCGTAGAACCGCGCTCTATCTGGGATTCTTGAGACAAAATAGAAAAAGAAGTCTGTCAGGAGACCGGCTGGCTTGCAGAAGTACTCTCACAATCCAATCAGCTACGACTGCTTATATAAGAAAAAAAGCTGCAGGCTGAGTGTGAACAACTTTTCGTTTCTTAGCTCTAACATATCTATGCGCTTGACAATCGAGAGTGCGCCCATCTTATATGTCGTAGGATTTAGTGATTGCTACAACCTGCTCTTTCTAAAAAAAGCCGGGCGTAGCTTCCTCTAGTGGCGCAAGGCTAAAGGCACAGCCGAACTGATCGGTTTCTAGCTTGTGCTGGCCATACGAAGTGATGCTAAGTAACGTTAAGTGATGCCAAGTAATACGAAGAAAAAATCGTAAACAGGGGGTGTGTGCTGGCGCCGACGTTTCGACAAGCGGACTTGTCTTCTTCAAGGCTGCAACTGATTTCCTTAGCGCTTGTATGTATATGCGAAAGTATATGTAAGTTGGTAGCGAAACTATCATAGAAGCTGGTGTCTCAAGTAGTTGGCGGCTCGTTGCCACAGTCGCCATCTATGTATCGCGGGGACAACTAACAGCAAGCGAAAAGCAAAATAAAACACATGGCTGATCCCTCCGTCACAGGAATCGGCATAAAACGAAAGTGAAACTTGTCTTCACAGAAGTAGTGCTTATTGTGTAGTGATAAATGAAACTTTGTACAATGTCTATTCGTGTGTAGTAGCTATGGCACCGTTTGACGCCTAGTGGCATATCTCCATCGCGACAACTAACGCCCGTGATAATGATTAAACCGTTGTGGAAGCTGAAGTTGTGAACATATATTTGGACACAGGGAATCGTGACTTCCGCGTTAAGATGACATCAACACGCTCATAATCAACTCTGGTACCCGATATGCACTTCTTCAAAACGTCGTCAATTAAAGGGAGAAACGGCACGGCGTGCGCTGTCTAGTAATGGGTAACCGATGCCTGTGATCATGCATACACTATATACCATAGAGCACTGCACGGGCCGTGATTCTCGGCCCGGGCCCGGGCCAGGCCCGGAACTTGTTCAAGTTTACCCGCCCGAACCCAGCCCGGTGACTCAAAGCGACACCCGGGCCCGGCCAATAAAAAATTTTGCCTACCCGGCCCAGCCTGGTCCGACCGCAAATCGGGCCCGACAGGGACCCCAACCACTGATATAGATGGTGTTGCCCGAACATGGAATCGAGAGCACGGTGTTCTTGGCGCATGTATCGCTAACAAATATACTTCAACCTACAGTAATTTCTCGTAAATAGGAGCTCAAGGTGGAAACAGTTGAGCGGACATACTGGGCAAAATGGATGTTTGTTCAGCATTGTTTGTTCAAAAGCCAATTTTTAAATGCGAAGCATTTCTTAGCGAACCTCAGGCACTTTGGGCGTTTCTTTCTATCTATCTATCTATCTATCTATCTATCTATCTATCTATCTATCTATCTATCTATCTATCTATCTATCTATCTATCTATCTATCTATCTATCTATCTATCTATCTATCTATCTATCTATCTATCTATCTATCTATCTATCTATCTATCTATCTATCTACCCGCCTCCGTCTGGGCGCTCTCCTGGTCGTCTCCGTAACTTGTAATATACCAAAATTGGCACAGTAGGAGATCGGTGTATGACGAACACGATTCACTGGTCATGACATGAATAACGCAAAATATCTGTCGCGTACGTCATGAAACCCTTTCTCTCAGTCCGTGTGGAACATAGCCGCATACAGGAGTTCATGTTATGCGGGTATGTGCCACAGCTGATACAATCTCTCAACCAATACAGTAACCACGAACACACACATTCACACACAAGGAAAGTGATAATAATAATAATAATAATTGTTGGGGTTTTCTGTCCCAAAACCACGATATGATTATGAGACACGCCGTAGCGAGGGGCTCTGGAAATTTTTACCATCTGGTATTCTCTAACGTGCACCGAGATCGCACAGTACACGGGCATTTTGCATTTTGTCTCCATCCAAATGCGACCGCCGCGGCCGGAATCGAAACTGCGACCTTCGGGTAAACAGCCGAGCACCGTAACCACTACACCACCGCGGCGGACGCAAGGATAGTGAGGAAGCTGAAGACAGAAGACCTCTGGAAGACGCTCAACTGCCATGCACTCGTTCACGTAGTCCGCAACGTGGACCACATCGCATATGCAAAAACCGGGGTCAATGCTTCCTACAATAAATCTGCCCAGAGAAACAGGCCTCTCAACATTACCGGTGACTTCACCATTGATTTATCAAGACCCAACAATGCCTGGTCTTTGTGTGAAAGAAGGCTTGAAGATGGACAGAGCATCAAGAAACCTCGCTGCCACGTCCAGGACAGGAGGCATCATAGATCATTTCATCGTAAGAGGCATCCAGGATTTCCACCAGCTGTGACCTCGCACTTCTCTACCTTAGACCCGTCGTAGCCGCGATCACGAACGAATCCGATTAACAAGCCTGGTCCAGTTGCCGGTGCTCACTGATCACGGTGATGATAACCTTGTTCAAGAACTGTCAAGAACCCCTTCTACACATACACACGGGTTCGTGAAACGTGCGCACGTTCTCCGTCATAATGGACAAGTATAAGCATAACAACCGTAACGCAACTGTGACTGTAACGTACGTGCAGTGCGCCTGCGCGGGGCACTGGGCTGTGTGTATATCCAGGGAAACTTTCCTGAATGAAGCTTAGTTGCGAGTAACGCCTGTCCTGCGCATATGTGTTTCTTCTTCGTTCTGTTCAGATTCGCACTATTCAGTATTGAAGAATGTAAGCACTGCATGTCAGCTTACCGCGTCTGGTGTTGTTAACGCCCGTGTTGGTGTTGGCATGGTTACGCATTTGTAAACAACTAGTTATATAATACATATGCGACTCTTCAACATATGAGTGTGCGTATACCACTTCCACATTTCTCTAGCGTCATTCCGTAACGTTTCGCTCAATGTAAAAAATTACACAACAGTAACCATCCCGCGCATGCTTCGCAACCCATCGATTCCCACGGTACGTGGGATCTGCCGAATTTTTCTGCAGATACAATGGGGATCAAGGGTGTTTTGTAGCAGATAATATTGTAGCAAGGAAAGTGATTTGCAGCATGAGTTCAGTTTCAATAGGGAGCGCGTTAAAAACAGAAGAGACAGAGAACAGGACGTCCTCCTCACTTTGTTTTTATTGCACTCTCCGTTGAAATTTAAAGCATGCTCTAACAACAAAGCCAATCGTGCACCCTTCAGGATATGTAGGACCTGTTCTCAGCATAGTAGCACCTTGCCACAGCAAGAGAAATAGATAAAGAAAGCCAAATTTATTACCTTGTCGTAAATACACAAGCCTATAGATAAAAGTTACAATGAACCGCGTGCACCACGTGTACTTTTAGAAATACGTATACAAGCAGCCAAAAGGAAGAGAAAGAATATTTGTCATAGGATTATTTGCAAATGTCACTCCACTGCTAGGATGTACAGTCTATAAGTTTTTTGTGGCGTATTTCATAGTTTATTTCTTCACATGTTGTTGTGCAAAAAATGAAATAATTAGAGATTCCGGCTTTAAGCACACCATGCGCTGTTGCATCACATATCCTGCCGCGCTAAAGTTTCTCGCATGCTGCTTACGCTAACCGCAGGGGCGCACATCTACCTTGCGAATTCTGAAGGCGTCGGAAGCCGTTGTTCTTAGCTTCCACCACTGGAGCAAATTTGGAATACGTTTGTGGACCTCTGCAGAATGAACATAGATGTACAGCTCATCCCGTCATTTTTCTCGTTCTAGAACATCGCGCCACTCTTCAAGGTCGTCTAGAAAACTCCCCTTTGAGGGCTTCTCCTTGCAGTTTTCAGCAGCGTATGTTATGCACGGTTTGCACCGTGCTCTTTATTTTTCTTATTATAATAGTGTATGCCTTTCTAACGAGGTTGTACTGGTACAAGGTGGTCATTGGACTACACGGGTAAAACGCGTGAGGTGTACGAAGTGATTTCGATCAATTTTCTGGTTTCGCTACCAGTTTGGTAATAAAGGCGCGAATAAGCTTCACGAAATAAAGTTTGTCAACGTGGATTTTTGGGCTAGGTGGTTATATGCTTCAGAATGGGGCAAAGCGCGGTGATAGCTGTGTCAGCTGCCCGTCGGTTCCGCTTACTGCTAATGAATCGGCCTTTCTTGACGCTGCAGGTTTTCATGGGCGATGAGTGGTGCGTTTGCGTACGGATCTAATTATACCGTTGCTTTCGAAAATAATCAGTTGAAGGTTAGCGCCTGTCCTGTTGTGTCTTCCTCGTCCGTGTGTGTTAGCGCTATGCTCCATTCTGAAGCTTCTCGAAGCTTACTCATTGGATGCATATGGTTTGAGGTAAAGGGACATCACCCGGCACGGAATTCGTAATTCTCTTTTTTCAAGCCACATATTTCGTCAAACGAATATGCGTTGCCCCACGCCTTGTATAATTGCCCTATGCTATTCCTGCACATTCCAGCGCTGTTGCGGCAGTATCATATAGCTCTCGCACTTTATAGCGAAGGGGTCTCGAACACGCTGCCCGAAAACCTCTCGCTAGCGGCCCGCGGCCAGCACGTGACTGTCTTCGTTTCACTTTTTTTTCTTTATACCGTATTTACTGGAATCTAGGCCGGCCCCGGTTCTAAGCCGACCCCCGAAATTCGCAAGGCCAGATAAAGAAAAATTCGGCAGATCCCACGCACTGTGGGCATCGATGTAATGCGAAGCAGCCAGCAAAGAGCTGCATACATCGCCTTGTTTGTCTTTGAGCCAAATGAAATCATTCATGCCATGGCATCTAGTCCACCATATATCGCACATTTGCCATGCACGCATGCATGCACCACCTAGTATACACCACGCCAATGAAACGCATATTCTGGTATATACAATGCATGACCTATCGCTTATGTTCATCACGCACTCGTGTCGTGCCATACCAATTTTGGTACATATCCAGTTAACAAAACGGCCGGAAGCACACCGTGACAGTGGCATGTAAATCATACCGTACATGACATGCATAACATGATTCGCATGTTAAGACCTTTCATTTATGTTCGTCATACAGTCACATCGCGCAATACCAATTTTGGTGTATATCAAACGACCGAAATGGCCGCGAGTGCACCACGAGTATAGCATGTAAATCATGTCAACATGACATGCATGTCATGATTTTCATGTTAACACCTTTCATTTACGTTCGTCATACAGTCGCTTCGCGCAATACCAATTTTGGTGTATATCAAGCTAGCGAAACGGCCGCGAATGCACCATGAGCGCGGCATGTAAATCATGACATACATGACACCATGGGTGCTATGCAGGATGGCCCGAGTTTGGCGAAACTCGGGATCTTTCCGAGCTCTGGCGACACCCCCTTTTGAACGAGCTAATAGTACGATAAGGTGAAATCCATCCCTCAGCGCGCGCTCCGTTCCATTGGTTACGATGGAACGCGGCGTCACGTCAAGGGCGGTCGAGAAGGTTGGGTGGTGTCGTCAAACTTCTTTCATTTGTTTGTCGTTCCACTGAGTGCAGAAGTGCACCCATGCAAGAAAAGTGGCAGAAAGCTCTACTAACTATATTTTTTATGTGTGCGAGGGCCGTTTGAATTCATTTTCAAGCGTTTAATGTCTGCACTAAGTATCCTTTAGGATAATCAGCACCGTGTCCTCTGAGATTAGTTCCGACCGAGCGCCTTATAACACAGCGGCTAGAGCTAATCCAATGGCTAATCGCCGAGGCCGTGTGTATAATCACCATGACCAGCTTGTACATTCTAGCGCGTCGCTCGGCCGGCGCGCGCCCTCGTCGTTCTCTTCTTCATCGTCTGATCGCTCCCAGAGCACGTGCACCTGGCTGATTAGCTAATTGGCTGGATGGTATACCTAACTAAGTCAGGACGGGCTATGACGAAGCTGATGGCCAAATCATGCTAAGGCCGAGCTAACTAAGCCACGTCTTACTCAGACCATGCTAATGAAATCGTGTAAAGCGAAGAGCAAGGTAATTAAGATCATGCTAACTAACACGACGCTAATTAGGAAAATGTAATTAAAACCAAGATAATCAAGACCTTACTCACCGAGATCGTGTTAATTAAGGTCGTGCTAATTAGGATTATGCTAATTACATCTGTACTATTCAGGACCTTGCGAACTAAACCTGAGTAATTAATGTCGTGGTAATTAAGACACTATAAATTAATGTTAACTAACACGACGCTAATTAGGAGCGTGTTAATTAGAATCGTGCTCATTAAAATTGTGCTAATTACTTCTGTACTATTTAGGACCTTGCGAAATCAACCTGAGTCATTAATGCCGCTGTAATTAAAACATCGACAACTAGTGCTAATTAACACGACGCTAATTAGAAGCGTGTTAATTATAATCGTGCTCATTAGAATTGTGCTAATTACTTCTGTACTATTCAGGACCTTGAGAAATCAACCTGAGCCATTAATGCCGCTGTAATTAAAACATCGACAATTAGTGCTAATTAACACGACGCTAATTAGGAGCGTGTACTTAAAACCAAGATAATGAAGACCTTACTCACTGATGTCGTGTTATTTAGGATCGTGCTAATTAGTATTATGCTAATTACCTCCGTGCTATTCAGGCCCTTGCGTATTAAACCTGGGTAATTAATGTCGTGGTAATTAAAACATTAACAATTAAGAAATGGCTATTCAATATCATGTTAGTTAGGACCTTCCTAATCAATAGCACCATTATTGAAACCGAACTGACACGGTCATAACTCCGAAGCAGACCAAGCATACTGAGTAGACGAGCCACGTAAAAAGCTGGAAGAAGCTAGGTGATCACAAGCTACTCCGATGGCCCCAGCCTTGCGCAAGTAGTGCAAGCTGACGAAATTATTTTATACGCAATGAAGCTGCTGAGTAGCGTCCACTGCACAAAACACTTGACAAGCACACCGGCACTATGCCAATTACGAGTTGAACTGGGGCCTCTTCAGAATCAACGAGTTTGTGCCCGAGTTCGCGTGTCAATCAATTTGATTGACAGACGCCCGCGGCGAAGAGCGGGTCCGCCCACCGCGTTTCCTCTTGCCGAGGAACAGTGCTCACGACGCAACGCCAGCGAGCGGCACGATTCATCTATGAGCCCATAGAGTTAATATACTGACTCTAGAGGAAAAGCTGGGCCGCGAGACCTATAACCACAAGAACGCTGACATCTTGGAACGTTGTCATTCTTGCAATCACACATCAATCCTAAAGAAGCATCTCCACAATTAAAAACTTGCGGATATTGTTTTGTGTTTATTTTGAATACTTCTACGAAAGAATCCGACGGCTATTTATGCAATTTACTGCGCGCGGAAAGGAGCGTTTGCAGGCTGATTAACTAGATGGCACCACCATATCAACACTCGCGAGTACGCGAGTGTGTGCTTGCGGCCGATTGCGCCGGTTTGCGCGTCGTGTTAAAGCCCCTGAAACTTCGTTCGCGTCGTGTATCTCGTAGTTGTCATAGTGTCCCGTTGTGTGCGTTTTCTGTCGCCGCATATACCACTCGACTTCATGTGACAGCGCTTTTTTCTTTCAAGCTGAAAACTTCAGTGCAAACCAGGACGGACGGCAAAGAAGAGATGAGACAAGCCCTGAAAGTTATGTACGAACTAGTCGCAAGCGATTCTTTTTAGACTTTTTAACGGCGATAAAGCTTCGTGGGCCGTGTAACTTTAGTTTCGATTGAAGCTTTCGGGAGATGTCTCACTCACATTCGCCGCTGCATGCTGCAATCGACATTTTTCTGCTTTACGGCTCTCTGCGCTGAACTACGGCAGCAATGAGTTGAAAAAGAATGTGGATACAGGTGTCTCGCCATTGCAAGTCGAATCAGCGCGCGACCACGGCCTACGGACTACGGACTTTACTTCGAGCTGCGAATCTGTCGAGTGACCTTTGTGCCAGCGAACGGAGAAACTTTGGTAGGGAGTGCCTAGTAAAAACCATGCACAAACAGGTGGAAATTTTAACTGTTATCAACCGGACCACCTGCACAGACAACCGTACACTAACACACGGCTTCACGCATCAAAACACAGCTGATGTTCTCTGAACAGCGCGTAGCTAGCTGGCTTAGGTTGGTAGATTAGAACTGATTACTACCGTCAAATATAGCGAGCGTCTCAGGGTCTGGAAACGCTGGCAACGAGCGTTTTGTTCCATCATGGCGGAACCCATGCGGTTATAGGTTTCAATGCATGGGCCCTATGGGGAGCTTTTCCTCTAGAGTCAGTATATTAACTCTATGTATGAGCCTAATCGCACAGACTATGTACACACGCACGAAGAACTAAAGGTTATATCATCACGTGGCTACGATGTCTCGCATTCACTTTCACCGCTCTCACGACGTACCACTCACAGCTAAGAAGCAAGCGCCCCTGGTGGGATTTTCGGCGAGAACTATTTATTTGTTTACTATTTACTTGTTTGTGGAGGCATTGTTTCTACCGATTCGCTACTACAAACAAATCTTCAGACGTGTAATGTAAGTATAGCAGTAACCTGTCCGTTTATTTATCTGTAATATTCCAGAGAAGCGAAACGAGCTGCAACAGAATGCTGCGCGTGCGCCCTTGCTGCCTTCGAGAGTGGAAATTTCCATGCTGCAGGTGGAACGAAAGAATTTTACGAAAGAGGACAAACGCCCACGAACACGCCCGTGGGCGGCGCGATGATCAGTTGGCAAAAAGATAGCGCGACAATCACGCTGTCGTCGCTGCACTGTCAAAACGTTGACTGCGTGGCGGCGCTGACGCGCTCGCACGCGGTGTTCCTTTGAAAACCGCCGCAAATGCCGCATATGCGCTTGTGACGCCATGCTCGTTCTTGTAGCCGTTTTTATCAACGCCGCTATCGCGTGCTCCTCACTGTCTTCCTGTCATGACCACCGTAATGCAAGCTCGGAGCAAACTCGTGTGCCCGAGAAGCTCGGGCCATCCTGCATAGCACCCCATGTCACGGTTTTCATGTTACAACCTGTTATTCATGTTCGCCATACAGTCGCGTCGCGCAATACCAATTTTGGTATATATGAAGCTAGGAAAATGGCCGCGAATGTATCATGAGTGTGGCTTGCAAATCATGTCGTACATGACCTGCATGTCATGTTTCCATGTTACCACCTCTCATTTACGTTCGTCATGCAGTGGCGTCGCGCAATACCAATTTTGGTGTATATCATGCAAGCGAAACGGCCGCAAATGCACCATGAGCGTGGCAGTAAACCATGACATACATGTCATGGATGTCATGGTTTTCATGCTACCACTTGTTATTCATGTCCTTCATACAGTAACATAGCACAATACCAATTTTGGTGGATATCAAGCAAGCGAAACGGCCACGAGTGCGCCATGAGCATGACAAGTAAATCATGTCGTACATGTCATGCATGTCATGTTTCCATGTTACCACCTCTCATTTACGATCGTCATGCAGTCGCGTCGCGCAATACCAATTTTGGTGTACATCAAGCTAGCAAAGCGGCCGCGGCTGCATCATGAGCGTGACATGTAAATCATGACATACATGACATGCATGTCATGGTTTTCATCTTACCAACTGTTATTCATGTTCTTCATACAGTCACTTCGCGCAATCCCAATTTTGGTGTATATCAATCTACTGAAACGGCCGCTAGCGCACCATGAGCGTGGCATGTAAATCAGGTTGTACATGACTTGCCTGTCATGATTTTCATGTTAACACCTCTCACTTACGTTCGTCATACGGTCGCGTCACGCAATACCAATTTTGGTGTATATCATGCAAGCGAAACGGCCTCAAATGCACCATGAGCGTGGCATGCAAATCATCACATACACGTCATGGATGTCATGGTTTTCATACTACCGCCTGTTATTCGTGTTCTTCATACAGTCACACAGCACAATACCAATTTTGGTGTATATCAATCTAGCGAAACGACCGCGATTGCGCCATGAGCGTGGCATGTAAATTGTGTCATACATGACATGCATGTCATGATTTTCATGTTACCAAGTGTTTGTTATGTTCGCCATACAGAAATGTCTCGTCATACCAGTTTTCGTATATATCCCTTCATTTAAACGGCCGCGAGCGCCCAGAGACCATGTCATGTAAATCATGCTGCACATGACATGCGCCTCATGATTTGCATGTTAGGACCTGTCATTATGTTCGCCATGAATTCTTGCCACGCCGTACCAATTTTGGTGTATATTAAATTAACGGAACGGCCGCAAGAGCCTAAGGTCGTGGAATGTAAATCATGCTGTTCATGACATGCGTGTCATGATTTTCATGATATGACCTGTCATTTATGTTCGTAATAAGGCCATGTTATAACACACCAATTTTGGTATACATCCCATTAATGAAACGGCCAGGAGAGCACAAAGTCGTAGGCGGCTAGATAGATAGATAGATAGATAGATAGATAGATAGATAGATAGATAGATAGATAGATAGATAGATAGATAGATAGATAGATAGATAGATAGATAGATAGATAGATAGATAGATAGATACGCTCAAAGTCGCAGAAGTTCGCTAAGAAATGCTTCGCATTTAAAAAAAACCTTAATCATTGTACTCGAATCTAAGCCGACCCCCCCCCCCCCCACTTTCGCACATCGTTCTTTCTAAAAAAAGAAGACATCAGCTTAGATTCGAATAAATACGGTAACTACGTTCTTAAGCTACATAATCATGACAGGGTTAAATCATTTTTTTTTTCGTGAGGCACCCTCAGCGGCCACCACGTGATAACAGTTAAACAAAACTCTACATATCAGAATCGGCATCCAGATTTCAGACATTTTGGAGATAGGTATCTATATGTTGTTGGAATTCTGCCGCCGAATACCCATCAGAAACTACAAGTGTTGTATGCGTTACCGAAAAAAAGAAACTAAATACGCTACTAGTTAAACTAAAGAAAAAGGAACGCGTTACCGCCCTGCGTTACCCATAAAAAATTAACGCTTTACCGTTACCGTTACCGAAAAAAAGTAACGGACGTTACTTCTATACCGTTACCCCATAGTCATAAATCTTAATCAGTGCGTCCTAGCCTCAAGAACCTACTATAGCAACTTTATAAAACTCATATTTATATGTCACATTAAAGTTGTAGCCCAAACGAAAAAATCACAGCATATCCACGGAGTGAATGATGATGAGTGGGCGAAGCTGCGGAGGTTCATCGGTAAACCGTGAATCTTCCGTGAATTCTGCCCAGCACATCATCACCGACGTGAGATCGGGTGCGTTTATACTAAAGG
Organism: Rhipicephalus sanguineus; assembly: GCF_013339695.2. Classification (NCBI taxonomy): domain Eukaryota; kingdom Metazoa; phylum Arthropoda; class Arachnida; order Ixodida; family Ixodidae; genus Rhipicephalus; species Rhipicephalus sanguineus. The sequence continues at coordinate 2,040,586 of NC_051180.1, forward strand.
TTCGATGAGTTATGACGACTTGCAGCTCACTTTAATTTTACATGTACGCTGTGAATTTTCATTGTTTAGAAAACTATTGCTTTAGAAAACATCTGGCGTCTTTCGTTAAGCAGCTGGCGTCTTTTCGTTTTGCTTTAGAAACATCTGGCGTTCTTTCGTTTTGCTTTTAGAAAACATCTGGCGTCTTTCGTTGGTTTATTTCATCAATCAAGGGCGTTTTGAACAAAATTTTTATTGTTTAATAACGCACTGGAGAAATCTCACCAGGCACTACCTTGGAAGTAAACAATGGCTGCTAATAGGAATGAGACACAGAAGAAGTCGGCTTTTAGCTAACACTTACACTTCTAATTCTACTAACGTTTCCTACTGGAACATGCCAATGGCTGCTAATGGGGAATGAGAGACAGAAGAATTCGGCTTTTAGTTAACGCGCACGCTGCGAATTTTTTATTAGATGCGAAGTATCTTAAGGCGGAGCTCAATCCGGTGGTGGTGGTGGTGGTGGTGGTGGTGCGCGGCGTGACCACCCTTACTACGCATGCGCATACCCTCTCCACACACCTCCTCTCCATTCACCCTCTCTCAACCCCTCTCCACTTTCCCTCTCCCCTTCCCCTCTCCACATTCCCTCTCCCCTCCCCCCTCCCCCTTTCCACTCTTCCTCTGAAACGGGGGCTAGACATGCCGAAATTCTCTCCTGCGAAACGCCGCGATGAGCTCGAGCGCATGCGCGTTCCCTCCGCTTCTCTCTCCTCTCCCACGCTGCCCCCCTCTCGCCCGCCTGTCGACCGCGTTCCCCGCTCGCCCTGCGAGAATTAACGGCCAGGCTAGATGGAAGATACGACGCGCGTAGCGTCCCTCTTCGCGTTCCACGACGCGAGGTCGGTAGCATTCCCAACGAACGCCAACGGAACGCGATCGTGCAAGTGCTCCGGCTTCGCATCGCCTCATGGTCCCCTTTAGCGGGAGATGGTGTAATTTTTTTGTTCAACGCACAGGAAAAATCTCCCACCTTGGAGGTCAAGATCTGGTACTAGCGTTACGACTGGTTACGCACTACTACGAGGGACGAACGGGTGCCGCCTTAAGGAGCTTCGCCCCTAAAATTTTAACCGAAATGCTGATTAAACAAGAACAATCTGCACAAATCTGCCGTATCTTCGCAGTACTATAGTCGCCTAAAGTTGCCTGTATAGTTTCATGTGATGTCTTACAACTATGTGGCACACGGGGAAGCTGTTTTCCGGAACGGATCATTAAACACAAAGTGACCGATTTCATCATTAACGCTCTCCGCAATGAAAACATAACTGAAGAAACTTGCAGTAATTATGACGGCATGCTTCTACTACCAAAATAAATGCGGAAATTTTGGCAGCAATAAAGGAATGCTTAAATGACATAAATCTAGGGAAAATTATTTGCGCATATCAACAAGTTTTTTTTTTAATTTGGCCTGCATAATTGCCGCAAATATTGTGACGGCGTGTGTGAAAGTGTTAAACGTCAGCCTCGCTTGCTCAGGAGTTCCGTAACCAGTAGGCGCAGTTGCAAATAGCAAGACGCAAAACTAATTTTGAACACGTTTATAAAGAGTGCTAGAGTATTGCAGGGAAAGTTTTCTAATGTAACTACAAACCTCTGAATATAAGCAACAGCTTTGTTTCAAATATTTAATCGGACAGCCTGACTCGCTTATAGCGAATACGTGCGCACCTACGATAAATAGGAGCTCGACGGACGCACCATGTGGTACTGCTGTATTCACTTTAAGCAGGGGCGTAGCCAGAATTTTTTTTTGGGAGGAGGGGGGCGGGTTCAAGCATACTTTATGTATGTTCATGCGTGCGTTTGTATGTGTGCGTGCGTTTGTATGTGTGCGTGTATATATACGCAAGCAAAACTGAAAAATTTCGGGGGGGGGGGGGTTGAATCCCCCGAACCCCTCCCTTGGCTACGCCCCTGACGTTAAGGAAGAGCTGGTGAACGCGCGGAAAGTCTTCCTTGAGCCCGCTCATGGCGATGCTATGTGGCATCAACGGTAGCGAGACAGTCGCTCATCTTCAGTTGCCGATTACGTTCTGAAGGCATTTCCGAAGAAGTCATCCTCTTTTGAGCTGGAGCTCACGCCGAGTCTTGGTGTCCACAAGCCGAGCAGGTCTGGACAGCTCGCTTTTGACGGTTGCGAGGAACTTCAACTTCGATAGCAAGGTAGCCGAAACTATTCATTCAATAAACTTCGGCAATTTGCTCCCCTTTGATATTTTCCCGCACAATAAAGGACCCCGTGCGGGGTCGCTTTGTCAACGCTTGGCGGGCCGACAGCAGACTGCCGCAGCGAGAAGATAACGTCTGGGCGAGGTCTCAGAAAGGCGCTCCTACAAGACGATTGAATTTTGTGTAAGACTGCGAGGATAATTGGATTACAAAGTTACGAGTAATGTGGCACCTCACGTTACCGAAAAATGTTAACGAAAGTACGTTACCCGTACAGTTTCGAAATAGTAACGAGTACGTTACTAAGTTACTGAAGAAAGTAACGCGCTACCGGTAACGCCGCTACTTGTAACGCGTTACCGCCAACACTGGAAATTACCCATATACGAGATATGGACAAGGTCTTTCAAATCGTGGCAACGCTAGCCTCCCTCAACCCCCCCCCCCCGCTCTTCGTCACTGTCCTTTCCCCTGCGAGAGTAAATTTTCGTGAATGCGGCCCGTTAGCTGAGGAGAGTTTGAGACTCCTTATAGAGCGCAACAAGACGAAAGCTCAGACGTTAACAATGTGGACAGAAAAAGCAGGCTGTGCATGTCTATCTCGCGTCACATGACCACTGGAAGTCGTGACGGAACCACGGAAAAGAATGTCTTTATAGGAATTCTATCTAACGAGACTTCGTGCAGTCCTTTTGTTTAAGTGGAGGGCTGGAACTTTCAAAGACGTTTCCCCGATTGGAGCTCTATGATCGCTCTTGCGATGATAGGTTAGAGGTATAAATTTATTATATTACATTTATTTCTGCGAGTAGAGAATAACATTTGGGATATAAAATATTAACTAGTGCAAATAAAGCACAGAATACCGATATGTTAACTATATAAGCGTCAGGTCTGTTTAGTTTTAGCTCGATAAATCAAGTAGTGCCACACGCAAGAAGCAAAAGAAGTTCAGTACTTGTCTCTCATAAACTTCTCCAAATAACTTTCCCCTCATAAAAAAAGCGTTTTTTTTTCGAGATTAAATGTGAAACATATACTTATGCACAACGTATGTGGAACAAACTTAAAGAGACAAGTCAGAGAAGAGCGATTTTACTATTAACAGTAAATCACTCTTTTAAAATTCCACAGTCATGACGCTCGCTGCGACAACACTCTTGGTAAGCGATAAAACGCACAGAAAAAATGCGGGTGGTGACGCCACCCTGAATTTCGCGCAGCAGAGGCCGTGACGTCATAGATTCCGGCAGTGTTCACTGGGGCCTGCGTAGTTGCTAATCGGCAAAAATGAAGCATATTGGCCTCTGAGGGGGCCATAGACTTAACATACCAAGTTTCAGGAAATTTCGTAGAGCCAAAGTCCCAAAATACGACAAATACAGTTTGAAATCCGTGACGTCGCGCGCAGAGTTTTCAGGGCGACATTTAAAAATGGAACTTTGACCTTGATAGTCACCTCGATTAACTCATGATGGTGAAATGAATGACAATTGAGTTCTCAGGGTACACTTTATCAGTCTACACCGATTCAGTGTTTCACTTTGGTGCCCCTTTAAGAACGGTCCAAGCCCGGCCCGACCCGAGCCCGCCACCTCAAACTCGGGCCCGGCCCTAAGCCCGGAGCTTCAGGCGCGAGAGGCCCTTGCCCTCCGTGAAAACTACTTTACCCGGCCCGGGTTTTCGGGTAGCCCCCAACCCGTGCAGTGCTTTAATATACCACACTGCGCTTCAGCAACACGGGAGGGAGAGGTTTGTAGCTTGAGCCGCAAATGCCTGCGCCCCGCTGGCCTCTGTCTCGCTCCACCAAGGCACGACATTCGCCCGTCGAAATCGTGTCCTTTCTGCAACGCGTATTGCAGTAACTTTGTTAGTCGGTGCTCTCGCAATCGAAGCAGCCGGCGGCGGAAAAATCCGCTTGGTGCATGTGGAAGCTGCGCTACTCCGATGAGCCGGTGCACGCTAAAACTAAGCGCAAGACAAAGAGCGTAACTGCGTCTAGGGTGCCTCGGCGACGCCAGCGCCTCGCTGGTATCGAGACACTTTAAACATGGCCTCCGAGGTCGCACGCAATCTCAGAGTAAGCGCTAGTAAGTGTCAATCGTGACGCATTACTTCTTTTCACCTCTGACAGACGGCGGAACCACCCCGCTCCGCCCCGCCTATACCTACACCGCCGTCAGAGCACCGCGTGAGAGAGAATGTGTGAAAGATATACACCGTTGCATCGGTCCAGGAGGACCGCTGCCTGGCAGCCAGCGCTTTCCGCCTTTCTGGCTCTTGCGCCACGGCGCGGAGTGCGCAGGCTGGTGCTTGGATGAGTGGCGTTGTCTGTAGTGAACTAGAACATATTGGTTCTGGTTCACTATAGCGTTGTCGAACGATTTTTGCTGTGTTTTAGGTCGACCTGCGGATTTTGTTCACTTTTAATGCGATGTCATTCAGCGAAAGGTCAACGGGAAACCACTGTGCCGTTTTCGGTTGTTCTAACAACTTTGGAAAAAGGAAACTGCCGCCTCAATAAGTATGCGACGTGCATCGCCAAACGCGGAGTGATGATGATTAGTGGGGTTTTGTGGCGCCAGGGCCATGGGTGGCCAAAGAGCGCCATGTTTCTTATGTGGTGTTAGCGATGGCCAATGATTACGAAGGCCTAAAATCACGCGCTATAAAGAAGCGTAAAAGATGTGTATAGAGTATAAAATTATGGCAGTGACAAGTGATGTGATCTGTGGGTGTGGGATGAATGCCGAGTGAGCATGGTATTTACAAGTGAGAGGCGGGAAAAGAGCACGAATGCCTCCTCAAGGCTTTTGGGCCCATAGGCCGGGAGGCACGTGCTTCCTTTGATATAGACCGCAGCAGCAGCCTCATGCAATCATGAGGCCACGCTACGGAGCGCCTGGAAAAATAACGTTGAAATTATGTACATTTTTTAAAAATTCAAAGAGGGACTGATATTTAAAAAAGGTGTTCTCTGACAATTAACATAACGGGATGGAGTGGAAACTGCAGGTACATTGGTGAAAAATGCTTTTTCCTGAGAGCGTCTAGTTCTGTGCATTGTAGTAGGGTGTCGAGTGCAGTTAAGGGATCGCCACAGTGGTCACACAAAGGTGGATCGCGTCCGGACAAAAGGTGTGAATGTGTACTGTATGTGTGTCCAATCCTCAGTCTGCATAGTGTAATTTCTGTGTGGTGTGACTTCGACAATGACGGCCAGTTACCAAGATGCGGTTTGATAACGTGTAGCTTATTTCGTGTGTGCATATCCCATGTGCTCTGCCAAAAGGCCCTAAGCTTTCTTTTGAGGAAGGGTTTTAGGTCTAGTGTGGGGATAGCTATGAATGTATTGGGACTGTTTTCCTGGGCGGATGCTGCTAACCGGTCCGCCAACACGTTGCCTTGAATCTCGCGGTGCACTGGCACCCAGCACACTACGACATGTTGTTCGAGTGTGTAGATCGTGCATAAAAGAGAGTATAGCTAGAAAAGGTCACGGTTTTTGTGCTTTTTCAGAGTTTTTTACGCTTTTACCACGCTTAGGGAATCCGTGTATATTACTGCCTTTTATAGTTTTGTTTTGTGTGCTTAACGGCCGCAAGTATGGCGTAAGCTTCCGCTGTGAAGATACTTGAATTATGGTGCAGAATACCGGAATCGGGAAAGGATGGACCAACGGCTACGTAAGACACAGAAGTATTGGACTTTGAGTCGTCTTTAAAGAATTCTGGACCAGTGTATTTGTGCTGGATTTCGAGGAAGTGTGTACGGATATGTGCAAGTGGCGCGTGCTTGGCAATGTCCACGAAAGAAACATCACAATCTATAGGCTGCCACTGCCGCGGCTGGATATATGGAGCCATTAGACAGTGTTCGAGAAGTGGCACACTCGTTTCTTCAGCTAGGCCCCTCACACGAACTGAGTAGGGCTGTCTCATCGAAGGTCGGTTGTGAAAAAGTAAAAGAACTGGATAAATCATTCATTGTAGTGTGTGAGGGGTGTTCATTGTTTGCGTTCACGTTGAGGAAATATACAAAGGATAGGTAAGATCTCTGGAGGTGTAACGACCACTCATTCGATTGAACGTAAAGGCTTTCTACGGGGCTAGTACGAAAGGCACCCATACAAAGACGAATACCCAAATGGTGGACTGGGTCAAGCATCTTCAAGGCACTTGGTGCCGCAGAATGATAGATTATCGCCCCGTAATTTAGGCGCGTGCGTACAAGGCTTTTATAAAGGTTCATCAGACACTTCCTGTCACTACTCCACATAGTGCGTGACAACACTTTTAGAATATTCATAGTTTTTATGCACTTGTTTTTTATGTACCTAATATGTGATATAAACGTAAGTTTTGTGTCTAGAATTAGCCCTAGGAACTTTTGTTCTGTTTTGTAGCGTTAGCTACACTTGCCTAGCCGGAGCCAATTTTGCGTGAATCCTCATGAGCCGTGCTGCGCATGCGCGAGGATCAGTGATGTCACACAGCTGGCTCACCGGAGCCGGCATCTCGCGCGCTCTCCGCCACCGCCACGCGCGACTCGCCGCTGCTGGTCTGCGCATTCGGGAGGAGTGGCGTCGTAGCCGCGGCAGACACACTGGCGCCGGCGCGCGCGCAGACTCCGCCACCGCCGCGCGCGACTCGCCGCTGCTGGTCTGCGCATTCGAGAGGAGTGACTTCGTAGCCATGGCAGACACACTGGCGCCGGCGCGCGCGCAGCTATTCGCCTTCGCTGTGCAGTCGCCGTCTGACACTGCGCTGGAGCCGCTTGATAGCGCCTCTGACTGGCGGTTGCAGGTGAGTAACGCCATGGAGAAGGAGAGCGCAAATGTTGCTCAACGGCGCAGAAGAGGCGAGGAGCTTATCTCATCGGATCCCGAAGTAGTTGACTGGCAATTAGTGGTTCAGCGCACGAAGAACGAACAGAAGAAGGCTAATAATCCTAGACAATCTGGAAAGGTAAGAATAATCAGCTGAATCTTTGCTAACGCTACGTATATCCTGGCATAGCCGAGCTAAGCCACTGGAATTTTTTTTTAATTGCGGACCTTTTACGTGCTTTTGTTACCCACGCAATTTTATAGCGTCCTTATGGCTCACCAATTGCGCGTTTGAGAGAAAAGGAAGATCAACAAGAAAGATTGGGGAAGCAAGCTTGTTTCATTAGCCAAATAGCGTACTTGCAATATACACCAAAATAATTTGCAGGTGAAGAAATTATGATACAACGGCTTACGAGCAAATTTCACAATAGCTCGAAAATTCACGTTGCCCATTCAAGAAAAAACACTGGAGCGAGACAACAGCCTTGAAACTATCACATTGGCAACCTTACAGTACAGCGTTTCTTCGCTTAGCCAGGCTAGTAGCATAGCGCGGGAAGACACACGGACAAAGAAGAGGTACGATACGAACACAAGATGTACCAACAAGCCCATATCGGTACCCTAGTCGACTTCGCTTAGCGTGCCACATTTGCCGTCACGAAAGGCGTCGACACGCCCGCCGTGAGCCATCGCAGTCATTACTGACTGTGCTAGCGCGCAGTCAGCGCAGTAATTTCCACTACTCAAATTAGTCCTAAAGCTTAATTATTTTGAATTTTATTCGTCCTACTACCTACAAACTTTTGGAACTAGTATGGGGACCCCTTTTGCGCCAGGATTTTTATGGTACAGTTAGAATCAGAGCTGTTGAAATCATACCTTGCATAGCGTTCCACCTATCTCCCCTGCATAGATAAAATGTTTATTCTATGGGAACTAGGCCTAAGCGCACTAAACGCATTCATTGACCACTGTAACAAGTTTCACTCTAGTATTAAATTTACCATGCACCATTCTTCCATCGAAATTAATTTCCTAGACACGACGGTATCTACTGAAACAGAAAAAATAAAGAGGACGCTCTACAAAATACCAACAGACAGCCAACAACACCTAGATTACACCAGCCATCACCCGCGACACTGCAAACAAGGAATATTTGTCGGATAGGCGAGGCGTACAAGGAGGATCTGTAGCGACGACGGTGGCTACGTTCACCACTTAAGCAGCGTAAATGAAACATTAGCTGAAAGAAATGACCCGCACGACGCTCTAAACAAGGTCTACAACAAACATGTAAATTAGATATGAAATGAAACCTAGTAGAAAGAGCCCCCTAGCATAACCAGTGTTGCCAAACAATTTTTCGAAAATACGTATGTCCGTGTCAAAATTGCCCTACTTTACCCTACAAAACTTTTTTAATTACCGTACACTTTACCCTACGCCTAAAAATGGCATAGTGTAACTATAGCGCATCCCCTTACGTCGCGCCCCGAAGCCGGCGCCCGCGGCATCGCAAAGAAAGAAAACAAAAACTCTCGTGCTATGCCGCCGCCGCTGGTCGGGCAGCGCGGGGAAGACAGGGGACAAGTCGAACCGCGCTCCTTCTCTCCTACTTCTCCTCTTTCCCTTTTGCGTCGCCCCGCGAGCCTGCTCTCGTTTTTGGGAAACGAATAAACAGTTGCTAACCATAGCTCTCGGTTCCTCCTGCGTGCGCTCTACAATTTGGTGACCCTGTTGCATACACGCCCTTAATTCAAGTTAGAGTCATGTCCCTCGCAGAGCCGGACGCAAAACTGACACTAGGAACCATCATGCCACAAGACCAGGCAGATCCCCCTAACATCGGCCAGAATTCCCACACTGCAGACGCCCCCGGCGACGCAGTCTCTGCGGTATCCCTACGCTTGCCACAATACTGGGAGCGCAACCCAACCGTCTGGTTCCTGCAGGTGGAATCGCAGTTCCACATCAGCCGCGTAACATCTCAGCTTCAAAAATTCCACGACGTCGTCAGTGCACTGCCACCTGCTGCAGCAGAAGAGGTCTCCGACATACCGGTTTCCTTCAGGACGAACCTCCCGGCAGCTCCCTACGACGAACTCAAGGCAGCGCTGCTCGACAGAACCGCTGCATCGGAACGGACGCGAATTCAACAGTTGCTGTCAACTGCAGAGCTCGGCGACCGGAGGCCCACGCAGCTGCTTCGTCAGATGATGCAGCTCCTAGGTTCGCGCGCACACGCAATGGACAGTGCTGTGCTACGCGAGCTGTTTCTCCAACGCTTGCCGTCCAACGTGCAAATGGTGCTGGCCACCGCTTCCACTATAGATTTACCGTCACTCGCCGCACTCGCCGACAAAGTCATGGAAGTGGCGACGCAGCACTTGCAAGTCGCTGCCGTCAGCACTCCTTGTACACGACCCCCGTCGTCATGTGCTGCTTCTAATTTGACAACCGCTACCACCTCGCCTTCCCACATCGACCAAATCTGTGACAGGCTCGAAGAAATAATCGTGGCAGCCACGCGACAAGACTATGCTCCACGCCGTTCGCGACAACGTGGCCGATCCTCAACCCCCCACCGTGCCGGAGAACGTGATCGGAGTGCGTCTACAGGCCCAAGCTTGTGCTACTACCATCGCCGTTTTGGAGCCGAAGCCCGCCACTGCCTGTTGCCATGCGCTTGGACGGGAAACCCGCCGTCCGACCACTAGCGGCGACAAGCGGTCAGGACCTCGAGGAATGTCGCCTCTTCGACGTCGCCGATCACACCACAGGACAGAAATTTCTCATCGACACCGGAGCCCAGGTGAGCGTCCTTCCTGCCGAAAGGTCAGAACGTACTTTGCCTGCCATTTTATACCTTCAAGCTGTAAATGGCACTCGCATTCCTGTGTACGCCCAACGTTCCCTCACGCTGAACCTGGGGCTTCGCAGACTGTTCCGGTGGGTGTTTTTAGTCGCCGACGTCAAGTCCGCAATAATAGGAACCGATTTTCTTCCCAAGCATGGGCTTCTCGTCGACCTCAGACACAAACGTCTCCTGGACTCAGCAACGAGCCTGTCTGTCCAAGGCATCGCTGCGGGCGCAACTACTGATGTGGCACCTTCCTGCGCTGCATGCAGTAGCCTCAGAACCGTTCGCCGCCTTGATAAATGAATTCCCATCCCTGACATCACCACCAGATTGGACTCAACCTGTTGCTCACGCTATTCAGCACCGTATAATAACATCCGGCCCACCTGTTTTCTGCCGTCCGCGGCGCCTTGCCCCCGACAAGCTCAAAGTGGCCCGGGCTGAGTTCGAGCACATGTTGGAACTTGGCATAATTCGACCGTCATCCAGCAGTTGGGCATCCCCCCTCCACCTGGTCTCTAAAAAGTCAGGTGACTGGAGACCATGCGGAGACTACCGGCTCCTGAACACCAAGACCGCCCCTGACCGGTACCCACTGCCCAGCATCCAAGATTTCACCTCTGCTCTGCACGGTGCCACAATATTTTCCAAAATCGATCTTGTTCGTGCATACCACCAAATCCCCATGGCTGAAGAAGACATCCCCAAAACAGCCATAACGACACCATTCGGGCTTTTCGAATTTCGCGTATGCCATTCGGACTCCGAAATGCTGCGCAAACTTCACAGCGCTTCATTGACACAGTGACACGCCGACTACCGTTCGTGTTTGCCTACGTCGACGATTTGCTTGTAGCAAGATCGTCCTTCGAAGAGCATGTGCAACACCTCAGGCTTCTCTTTGAGAGGCTGGCAGCCAACGGAATCGTCATCAACAGCGGGAAGAGTGAATTCGGAGTGCACGCTCTCGCATTCCTCAGTCATGTGGACACCAACGGATTCCGCCCACTTCCCGACAAAGTGAATGCAATCGTAGAGTTTCCCAAGCCGACACCGCTTACAAAGCTCCGCCAGTTTCTTGGTCTGGTGAATTTTTACCGACGCTTCGTAAAAAACTGTGCCGCGCTACTGGAACCGCTCGATCGCTTGCTTTGCGGCAAACAGCAGTCTGCCACACCACTAGCATGGGACAGTGCCGCGGAGGACGCTTTTCTTTCAATTAAGCGTGCCTTGGCCGAAGCCACCCTCCTCGTTCACCCAAATCCGGACTCTCCATTGGCGCTCATGACCGACGCATCCAGCTCGAGGGTGGGAGCGGTTCTTCAACAAGAAGTTGATGAAGACTGGCAACCTCTTGCCTCTTCTCGAGACGCATGAACCCCGCCCAAACCTGCTTACAGTGTGTTCGGCCTTGAACTCCTCGCCATGTACCTGTCCGCGCGCCATTTCCGCCACCTGCTCGAAGGTTGATCGTTCACCATCTACACCGATCACAAGCCTCTGACCTACTCCGTCGGTCGTTCCGAGTCCATATACACTCCACGCGAGGTAAGCCAGCTTTCCTTCATATCGGAGTTTACGACGGACATTCGACACATCAGCGGCTGTGATAACGCCCCGGCGCACGCTCTCAGCCGCATGGACGCCGTCACGCGCAGTCGTTCGAACAGCTCGACAGCCTCGTTTCCATTCAACCTCTGAGAGCTCGCAACAGCGCAAGAGAGCTGTCCGGACTTGATATATCTGCGCAACGCGACGACCTCCCTGCAACTGGAGCCAGTGACCTTTCAGAGTGTGCCCATTGTTTGTGATACCTCCACCTCAGAAGGCACACCACGGCCATTTCTACCCGTCGTCTTTCGCAAGCAAGCCTTCAACTCATTGCACAATCTCGCCCACCCTGGAATTCGAGCAACGCAAAAGCTCATCGAGGCTCGATTTGTCTGGCCTCGCATGAACGCGGACGTTCGCGATTGGGTGCGCGCGTGTGCACCTTGCCAGCGTGCTAAAGTTCACCGCTACCCGGTACCGCCACCCCGCCGCTTCCTGCAACTTGATGAACGGTTCGCGGTGGTGCACGTTGACATTGTCGGACCGCTTCCACCTTGTCAAGGCCACCGGTATTTGTTGACATGCGTTGAACGCTTCACCCGGTGGCCCGAGGCAACGTCACTTGCTGACATTACAGCAGCCACAGTCACCGAAGCGTTCGTCTCCACTTGGGTTACACGGTTTGGCTTCCCGACAACAATACTCACTGACCGTGGCCGTCAGCTTGAGTCATCGCTCTTCGCAAAACTTCTAAAGCTCCTCGGAACGGCCCGTTTGAGAACAGCTGCCTACCACCCCCAAACAAACGGCCTCGTCGAACGCTTTCATCGGTACCTCAAAGTGGCATTGACAGCGCACGGGTCCCGAAACAAATGGGTCGAGACACTTCCGCTCACTCTTCTGGGCATCCGATCCGCATACAAAGAAGAGCTGTCGGGAGCCACAGCAGAGCTTGTTTATGGCACCACACTTCGCCTCCCCGGCGACTTTTTCGACGCCACAGCAACCCCAAGCGCTCTTACAGCCAGCGAATATTTGAGCCTGCTTCGCACAGCTTTCGGGAATCTTCGACCGCAGCCGACGCGTCCAAACCCAGCCTGGACAGCTTACATCATGCCAGACTTGGAAAGAGCATCGCACGTGTTCGTGCGGTACGGGCCTGTGCGTGGTTCACTGCAGCCTCATTACCTCGGACCCTTCCCTGTGCTGGAGCGTCTCCCCTCGAACTTTGTTGTGGACATGAATGGATCGCGTGAGACTATAGCACTCGAGCGGCTGAAGCCAGCGTACAGTGAAAACGCGCTCTCTTCTGTTTCGGCATCTTGCCTCACTGTGCCCCCCTCCCCTCTGTCCCTTTGTCACTCATCCCCATGCCGTCCTGCGCTGAGGCTTCACTGGGGCGCACTTTGCCCACAGCACTGACAATCGTTCGTCGCAGTGGTCGCCTCACTTGGGGGGGAGCTCTGTAGCGCATCCCCTTACGTCGCGCCCCGAAGCCGGCGCCCGCGGCATCGCAAAGAAAGAAAACAAAAACTCTCGTGCTATGCCGCCGCCGCCGGTCGGGCAGCGCGGGGAAGACAGGGGACAAGTCGAACCGCGCTCCTTCTCTCCTATTTCTCCTCTTTCCCTTTTGCGTCGCCCCGCGAGCCTGCTCTTTTTCCCTCTCCCCCCAGTGATCCACTCTAACTCTAACTTCTATACTTTTCTCCCCTTTCCCCCCAGGTGTCGCGGTTGTGGTGTCCTCGCCTGAGAGACAGTTACTGCGTCGCCTACCCCCACTATTCACCTAATTTTCCCAAATAAAGAATCTCTATCTCTCTCGTTTTTGGGAAACGAATAAACAGTTCCTAACCAGATGTTGTAGCTCTCGGTTCCTCCTGCGCGCGCTCTACATAACAATAATAACATACAGACTATACTTCACTGCAGAACATGCAGACGTGTGGTGGCGCTGAAGTCGCTAGCGACTTCAGCGGTTTGAAAATTAGTTTCGGAGAAGACTAAGTGACATGAGAGGAGAAATCGTTCTGGTATATTTGTATGAGAAGAGCGTTTACTCATAGTTAAAAACAACTAGGAGACTTATCATGAAGTATACGGCTGGCAGTGTAAGCGACATGGTAACAATTAAAGGGCCCCTCACCAGGTTTGACAATTTTGAGCTAACGAGCGCAATGCATACACTGGGCGTCCACGATCACGTCTGCCAAAATTTGCGACGCTACGCGCCGCGGAAATGGGTCAAATTTCAAGGTGAACGCTGCTTGCCCTTCCTCTCGCGGGCGCACGCTTTAGAGAATGAGGGGATGACGTACATGAGAAAATGGCCCTACGTAGATGGTAGTGCTGTGACGTCGCTCCTCTACGTAGACGACTGTGCTCTGACGTCGCCAACAGTAGCACGTGACGCTGCGATAATTATTTGACACGACATGTGTAGTTTGTGTAATTTGTTGCTTGAATAGATAATAAAACTTGAGAGAAATAATGAGACACACAAAGGGAATGTGTGCGTCTTTTTCATTTTTTTTTCGTGAATTGCAGCGACATGCGGGGCTAATGTGCCTCCCTTTCCCATGCGTTCGTGTCCCCGCGGTTAGCGCATCGAGCAGACGCCAGCCCTGGAAACGAAAGTAATGTTCTAGCGCGTTCGAGCACTCATTATGCTCGTTTATTCTACGGCGTCCAAGTAAACGTTAATGCGGCACTGGCTCATGATACCGCCACTCTCGTGCCCGTACAAATGTCTCAACTTTCATGCCCGTCCCGCAGAGACAGGCAGTACACCACAGAGAACGCCGACAAAACGCCCATGGCCGCTACATAAAAAAAATTACACCATCTCCCGCTAAAGGGGACCATGAGGCGATGCGAAGCCGGAGCACTTGCACGATCGCGTTCCGTTGGCGTTCGTTGGGCATGCTACCGACCTCGCGTCGTGGAACGCGAAGAGGGACGCTACGCGCGTCGTATCTTCCATCTAGCCTGGCCGTTAATTCTCGCAGGGCGAGCGGGGAACGCGGTCGACAGGCGGGCGAGAGGGGGGCAGCGTGGGAGAGGAGAGAGAAGCGGAGGGGACGCGCATGCGCTCGAGCTCATCGCGGCGTTGCGCAGGAGAGAATTTCGGCATGTCTAGCCCCCGTTTCACAGGAAGAGTGCGAAGGGGGAGGGGAGAGGGGAGAGTGGAGGGGGAAAGTGGAGAGGGGACGGGGAGAGGGAAAGTGGAGAGGGGACGGGAGAGGGTGAGTGGAGAGGAGGTGTGTGGAGAGGGTATGCGCATGCGCAGTAAGGGCGGTCACGCCGCACACCACCACCACCGGATTGAGCTCCGCCTTATGATACTTCGCATCTAAAAAAGGTAGCGGCCGTGCAACGCCGCTTGCGTGCTCCGGCTGGCTCGGGCACGTCATGCGCACGTGACCATGCATGCGCATGACGTGTTCATGCGTATGTGTCAAGTGAAGAGGGCAGGGAAGGGATTTGGCTTGCGAAGGCTACACGGGGCGAGTGGCAAGGGTTCGAAACCCGCCTCCTCGCATCATGGTTTCGCGCCGCTACAAATTATTGTTTTTCTCAGCTCGTAATGAACCGATTTGAAAAATTCTTGCGGCATACTGCTCTTCATTCGGCACACAACAACTTCCAGCGTGTAACTAAAATTTGCTATGTGGCCTGGTGAGGGGCCCTTTAAGGAACGTTAAGCGAAGCTTCATAGAGGCGGAAAAGATGTATTGGATATCAGCGATGGAAAGAAGGCCTGCTCTGAGCAACTAGCGAAAGCGTAAAGACGAAGTAAGTAAGATTACATTTTGCAATAATTCAAGGGGAGGTGCTCTGCTGTTTGAAGTGAGGTGAGGTTGCCTTAGAAGGCGTTGTTATTAGTCGAGATTAAAACAGAGAAGAGAAATTCACATGCGTGGAGAAGGTAAGTAAACGACGGAGCATGTTTTAATTGACTGTGGAGATGTACACTGTCGTCCTTTATGAAAGAAAACACACAAGCCCGTGGCCTGCACTCCGCGGCCGCGACCTACAGCGCCATCAAGCGACAGTTGAAGAAAACACGTCCGCTTCTGGCGTCATCAATTGGTAAAGAAAATAACGAGTCGTGGGCCCGATGCACAAACGCTCCTGGATTACACTCCCTCTGTACCCCCAAAAGATTATGCTTCTTGTGCTCGCGCCTTTTACATTGCAGGTACAACAATAAATAATTTTTTTACAAATATTAGAAACATTTTAGGGGCGAAGCTCTTTATGCCGTGCGTCTGTCCATCCTCCCTTTGTTTATGGCGTTGTAGTAGCCACCGCTAGCTCGTGAGAAGCGCGCGTTCTGGTACGCAGTAGAAGAAGAAGACGACGTCGACGAGTGAGACTCTCGTGCGTGTTCGCCTGTGTGATATTCTTCCTTCTTTACTGCGCGCGTTCTGGTATGCAGTATAAGAAGAAGACGACGTTGAAGAGTGTCACTCTCGTGCGTGTTCGCCTGTGTGGCGTTCTTTCTTCTTTAATACGTCTCATGTTTTCAACGACACCCGAAGACAACATTTCAGAAGTAACGCGCCATGAAGCTCCCTCTTGGCACGCTTTCTGTTTAGCTCGGAAAGGCTGCGGAACGGAGGGCACGGAAGGCGGCGGCAGCGCGTGCTCGCAGACAGAATCCTGCGGTGAGAGCACGCGAGGCCGAAGCTGCACGTCGACGCCGCGAAGCAGATTCCGCCGTTCGAGCCCGCGAAGCCGAAGCTGCTTCGACAAGCGGCACGGCTGCGGCGAGAAGACCCCGCCGTTCGAGCCCGCGAGGCCGAAGCTGCTCGACAAGCTGCAGGGCTGCGGCAAGAAGACCCCGCCGTTCGAGCCCGCGAGGCCGAAGCTGCTCGACAAGCTGCACGGCTGCGGCCCGAATCGGATCTTCAAAATGTGAAGCACCGTGAAGCGGCGAGAAAGCGCGCGTACCGGCAGGCAGAGCCCGAGGCTGTGCGAGAACGTGAAGTGGCTGCAGACGCATCAGGCGGGCTCTGCCCGAAGGCGCCGACGCGCGCTTCGAGCGGGACTTCCTTGATAACAGTTTCGGCCATAGTTGTAGTGTGTGCAACAGATTGTGGTTCTCAAACAATCTAGTCACAATATCTTCCATCAAGAAGGACCACGCTCGCGCCAATGCCATCGCCGTGCTGCAGCGCGAGTTGGCTTAGCCCGACTCATCATCATTCACCACGTGGATATGCTGTGATTTTTTTTTCGCTTCATATTTCTTAAATAGCAACATCTCCTTCGCTGGCATCACGGTTGGGGTGATTTGGTCGAGCATGACGTCAGAGCATCAAGTGCGGACATACTAAACGTGAAAGTACTTTCTCTGCTGACGGACCAGTACTTCCCGGGATAGTGGAATTCTGTCTCAAAGGAAAATTTCCACGGCGTTCAGAGACGCACTTTCGAAAAAGCAAACCACAACCAAACCTCCACCTGAATGCATTGCTCTCGCCTATATAGCTAGTGTTTAAGCAAAGCGCAATTCGCATATCCTGAGAGACAGCTTCGACGTTTCAACCGTGCTCGCGCACCACGCTCTATTTGTTGGCATCAGAAGACGCGATGCATGCAGCGCCTGTTACGCGAGCGGAGAGGGAGCATTATCTAGCGGCGATTGTCCGCCGGTCATGACTCGTTATTTTATTTGCCAATAGATGACGCTAAAAGCGGACGTGGTTTATTGAGTTGTCGATTCATGGCGCTGTAGGCAGCTGCCTCAAAGCGCGGGCCACGCGCTCGCGTGTTTGCTTTCATAAAGGACGACAGCGTGCACTCGCGTGTACCTTAGGGCACTAGCCTACATGAAGCCTTGGGTTTTAGGGACGTCATTGCGTACGTAAACAGGTCGGCGATAGAGATAAGTATCGGATTGGTGGCGGAAAAGTACGCAGGAAAAAACTGGAAAACTAAGTTGAATCTGTGATAAGGCGCAGAAAGTTGAGCTGTGAATTTATAAGTATTTTAGATGCGAAGTATCTTAAGGCCGAGCTCAATCCGGTGGTGGTGGTGTGCGGCGTGACCACCCTTACTGCGCATGCGCATACCCTCTCCACACACCTCCTCTCCACTTTCCCTCTCCCCTTTCCCTCTTTCCACTTCCCTCTCCCCTCTCTTCTCCCCCTTTCTACTCTTCCTCTGAAACGCGGGCTAGACATGCCGAAATTCTCTCCTCGCAACGCCGCGATGAGCTCGAGGGCATGCGCGTCCCCTCCCCTTCTCTCTCCTCTCCTACGCTGCCCCCCTCTCGCCCGCCTGTCGACCGCGTTCCCCGCTCGCCCTGTGAGAATTAACGGCCAGGCTAGGTGGAAGATACCACGCGCGTAGCGTCCCTCTTCGCGTTCCACGACGCGAGGTCGGTAGCATGCCCAACGAACGCCAACGGAACGCGATCGTGCAAGTGCTCCGGCTTCGCATCGCCTCATGGTCTCCTTTAGCGGGAGATGGTGTAATTTTTATAGGAAGGCCACATTAATTCAGCTGGACAAGATTAGGCAGTAATCTAATAATGGTAATCATAATAACAACAACGGCACAATTTAGAGCTTGGCAGAGCGCAGGTCACCGCCCCGTTATAAGACGCTCTTTCATTCATCCATCCACTGCCACTTAAAAAACTGGCATGATCCCTTTGCCTAAGATGACTGGAAGGCGAAAGCCATTTGCGTTTTTTTTTGTTCTCAGTCGATTTTCGTCTCAGCCCTCGACAGATTTCTGCACCTAGCGTGGTTTCGCCCTGCCTCCAGGATCGCAGGCACTGAAGCTTTCTGCACTTCCCGTGCCTCTGGGATCGGCCCACGTATGATAATGTGATGGCGTCACTATTTGACGGCACATCGTTATGTCACAGTGACGTCACTATGACTTCACGATGACGTCGCAAACTTTGGCGATCTGTGACGTTACGATGACGTCATGAGTTGACGTCGTTGTCGCATTATCTGCATCACTCGAGTTGACGCCGAGGGTCGCTTTTCGTGTTTGATGAGGCATCTAAGTCTTTCGCCTTAATAACTGCAAGTTGGAACCGCCTGCCGTCGCAAAATTTAAAGGCCCCTCCAGGCAACAAACGAATGGGAGACGACGGAGAGGAGAAAACTGTCTACGAGAAAAAAAGCTAATGCTAGCAGGGGATGTGTGACGTAACATATTTTTTCTCTGCCCTAAGCTCTCGACATGTGAATTAAGACAGTTCTAATTTTATTCAAAGAAATATTTTGTTTCGGATCTATTTAGGATGTTTAAGGGACGTTGATCCTTGGCAGGAGCCACAATGAGCATGCGCGGCTGGCTCTAGAAGCCTATCATATCAGAAAAAGGGCTCATCTTTGCATTGTGAGCTCCAGCTCCAAATATAGCCATATCCTGAAACGAGGTCAGGCAACCCTGGGAGCCAACGAACGTTTTCCCGCCGAGAGAGAGCGGAGAGCCGCGGTATTCGGCTTCATGCAATGTGACCGTCCTTTGTCTTCTGCCTAGCCTCCTCAAATTAAACGTTTTTCTACCCTTTCCGTCCTGTTACTCCGCTCACAGCATAAGCGACACGTCTCTGTCTCTGCACTCATCTGAGTTTGATTTCATTTCTTCGCGTATGTAATACACTGAGTCATTTTGCCACTGTTTCACTTCTGTTTTTATGCCGATTAAGTGGCGCATGTGCCGTAAGGCTGCCTCGGAGGCATATATGCATTGACAATCGCCGAAATAAAGTCAGTTGATAGTCAGCGCTCGTGTGTGTCGTTTCTTTCTTTGTGGCGCGTCTTTGCGTTTGCGCTGTAAATATACTTCTGGGATTATGAACCAACTAGGCCCAAAATAAATTTTACTAAGTTTTTTCATTCCGAGAAATTGAAAGGAATGGAGTTGCGGCAGGTCCCAATTCGCCGGAATGGAATTGGAATGGAATGGAGGCTCCCATTCCGCAAGACTGCTTCCCACCTAATGCATAGTCCTCAGCCATAATTCTTCATCATCATCAGCCACAGCACAAAGCGTATATGCCTTACAGATGTGTAGCGGGTACAAAGATTCTTCGAAAAATGACGAAGAATTGCATAGTGGGAACTTCGCTACTTCTGAAAAACTACGATGATTTATGGCGTAGTGGGTACCTTGCATGTCTAATTGTATTAGTTGCCCCAAGAGACTCTACAACGGGCTCTACAAAGTCCGCTCTTCCAGCTTTCGCTGTGACTGTGCTGCGTGTTCCGCGCAGGCCTCCTTTTATCAGAACAGCGATCTCGGACATCAGACAGTACACTCAATGACGTGCTGCTTCTGAGATCGTGCTCACTCACGACACAAAGCATTGAGTCCACAAAAAAAAATCGTATTTATTTTTTGAGAAAATAAATACTAGGACTTTGAATTTAATGCTGCTTTGTTCAAGTTGGTATGAATTCGTCGTGCACTTACTTCCGCTCCTCTGAAGAACGTGTTTTACCCTTGTCCCACATCCCTAAGAGAAGGGCAAGTAACTACATCACAAATGCGATGTTTTTTTTAATGCGAATGCATTTCTTAGTCGGGCTATCTCAGGCATCCGGCGTTGTCCGCGCGCCGGCAGGTGTTACCTCTCCGCTCTCACTCCCTCTCCCATAGCAACAGCTGCGGGCGCGCGCGCTTATCCTCGCCCCTAGCAACCGGAGCACGTGGTGCGAGAGAGTGTAGGAGAGGGTAGTTGCAGTGCTTCGCCGCTCCTTCTCTCGCCGTTCGCTCTCTCTCCTCCCTGCGCCCCACTCTCCCGTCCGCTCGCGCCTCACTCTCAACCGCTCGCTGGCTGGGCGCCTCTCAAGAACATCCCGAAATGTGTGCGCGAGACGCCGCTGTGAAACGCCGACGGCGACCACAAGGCTGAGATTATGGCCGTCAGGTACAATGACAACACAAACAGGTGCTGATGAACGTGTAAATAAATGGTTTTTATGATTACCTTACCTTCAAATTTTTGAATAAGAAACCGTTACGAACTGTTACGGAACATTTTTTTCGTTCCGGAACATAGACGGAACGGAACTTTTTGCGGTGGAACGAAACTAAAACCGTAATGAAAAACATTTCGTTCCGATACCCTGGTTGCAAGAGTTCCTTGTCGACGGAAAGCCTCTAGAACCGCTGATATACCTCTACAGAGTCGAATGTCTTTTCGTAATCTATGAATGTCACATAAACAGTTTTTTGTATTCGGCAGTTTTCCCAATTATTTCCTAAATACAGCTTGTTCTCTAGGTACATTAAAGTGAAGTGTGGCTCTTATCCTATCTAAAGTTATCTTCCTGAATATATTGAACAACATGCTGAAAGAAGGCTGATAGTTCCGCAGAATTCTTGGGCGAAAGGTGCAACACATCCTTCGTTCACTTCGAGCGATGATGAAGACCTTCCGTGTATGTGCATGGTGGTAAATTAGCGGAAGAAGAGGAGGAGGGGAATGAGGGGGGGGTTGTTACGCCCGCATGGCGATAATTGTGATGATTTAAGAGGAAACCAGCGAAAGACACGAAGGCAATGAAGGAGAACAACCACACAGGACAAGCGCTGGACTTACAACAAAATGTTTATTGAAGAAAGCCCCCACACACATGAACCAGCAGCGCATGCATGAATAGGCTGTCTGAGCCGTGTCTCATTTGCACAACTAAGAGTACAAAGCCAAGAAACGTGTCGAGGTGGTACAAACAGCCCACGAAACACCAAAATATCAATGCCACGTGCACCCGCTATAGAGAACCGCGAAATATTTATCTGTGATGAAAACTGAGGGATCGCTCACACATGACACTTTGCCCTGCCTTTCCTTCGCCCGTTTTCTATCTCGAGTAAAGACCCTAGCGGCCATCGTCGTCTTCATCGAACGACTAATAATTATGGCGCGCCATAATTAATAGTCGGCCGGTGAAGACGACGATGGCGGCTAGAAGACGTTTCGTAGCGGGCCCTCGGCGACGATACACGACAGCGACAGTCAAGGCGGGGCCGACTCCCAGCACGAGCTGCGTTCTCTCTGAAAGAAGCCGAAGATGGTGACCCACTAGAAGGGGCTGGAGGGGACGACCCACTTCAGAGTTCCAAGGCTTCGCTACAATTACCCCGGGTAGGAAAAGGGAGCCGCCTGGCGACCTAACAGCTTGTCACTACGAGCGGGTCATGGCAGGCCTTGAGGCGCTCCACGTTGACAATGTCGCGGCCTCGACGGCGCATGTCCGAAGATAGGTCAATGGGTTCGATCAGATAGTTTACAGGGGCTTTGCGTTCGACGACACGGTAGGGACCTTCGTACTTTGGCAGTAGTTTTGAAGAGAGGCCAGTTCCAGTGGTAACGATCGAGAGCCATACGAGTGCTCCAGGGAGGAACGTGGGCTCAGAAGTGGTTGTGTCACCGCGAATGCTCCTCTGCCGCTCTTGGTCATGTGTAGTAAAGCTCTTGGCAAGTTCGCGACACTCTTCAGAAAGTCTGGCTGTGGCAGAAATAGGCGTTCATGATGACTGAGGGGCGCGAAAAAACGGCACACAAAGAAAAGAAGTACACGGTGTGCCGTTTTTTCGCGCCCCTCAGTCATCATGAACAAATACCAACTCGCCCAACTTTTTACCTTACTGAGAAATAGGCGCAGACTCAGATCGATCCAGCTTGTGAAGGATTGTGTCGATTGTGTGCGATGCATCAAATGGGCGACCGTACAAATAAGGTCGGAATTTCGTAAAGGCCCAGATGATTGCCAGGCATTCTTTCTCCGTAACGGTGTAGTTGTTAGTCTCGGCATAGTAAGCGTACGACTTGCATATGCCACGACATATTCCGGGAACCCCGGTTTGCACTGTGCAAGGACAGCACCGAGGCTAATACCGCTGGCGTCCGTGTGTACCTCTGTAGGGGCCGTAGGGCCGTAGTGGAGTAGTATGGGAGGAGACGTCAACAAACGACGGAGCTTTGCGAAAGCGTAGTCGCACTCTGACGACCACGGATTGAGGGGCCCGTTGCTGCCAAGGAGCTTCGTCAGCGGCGATATGATAGTCCCGAAGTTTCGGATGAAGCGCCGAAAGTAGGAACATAGTCCTAGGAAACTGCGCAGTTCTTTGACGGACGTAGAATTGGGGAACTCTGTCACGGCCCGAAGCTTGGCTGTATCGGGGAGAATTCCGTCGTTGGACACGACGTAGCCTAGTATTGTCAGCTGCCGTGCTGCAAATCGGCACATTTTTAGATTCAGTTGTAGTCCGGCGTCGCTCAAACGTGTGAAAACATACCGCAGGCGTTGAAGATGCGTGGAGAAGTCCAGGGTGAAAACGACAAGAGTATGAAGTTGGGCATGTTCGTAATGCGTGATTTCTCACGTAGCGCAAAATTTGACACTGGACTAGAGAGGGACGAAGACGAGCGCTTACTTCCAACAAGGTTTATTTCGAGAAGCGTACACATATATACTCTCGAAATGCGAAAAACAAACAAATCATTCAAGGCGCCCACAATCGTCGTCGAGGCAGCACAGGCACATGTGCCCCTTCAAGTTGCGCAGAACGGTATCCATCATTACGCTCAAAGGTCGCGCGCGCATCACACAGCCCAAAAGGAATGACGTTGAATTCGTGCAAGCCGTCGGGCGTGAAAACGGCTGTCTTGGGTCGAGCGTCATCAGCCATGGGTACTTGCCAGTACCCTGAGCGCAAATAGAGCGATGAAAAGAATTCTGCTCCTTGCAGACTGTCAATGGCGCCATCTATTCGAGATAGGGGATAAACGTCCTTACGGGTGATCTTATTCAGTCGTCGGTAGCCCACACAGAACCGCACAGAGCCGTCCTTCTTCGCAACCAGGACGACAGGAAACGCGCACGGGCTGTTTGAGGGTCGAATATCGTCGCGGCGAAGCATGTCTTCGACTTGATCGTTAATTACACGACGCTCTGCTGGAGATACGCGATATGGGCGTCGCCGCAGTGGTGGTTGGGCACCAGTGTCAATGCGATGCGTTACAGCAAACGTGCGGCCGACAGAAGTTTGCGCGACATCGAACGAAGAACGAAATTCTTCCAGCAGGCATAAAAGCTGGGAACGCTCGACCGACGTAAGGTTGTCAGCAATCGAGGAAAGAAATACATCAGTGGATGACGAATCAGACGTGGAAACAGCACTGAGCATAAGGAAGCTGGCGCAGTGAGTGTCACCCGGTGCATCTATAAGTTGTGCGTTTTCGAGGGGTTCCGCTCCCCCGAGATATTCTCCTCGCACCAACGTTATAATGAACGGGTATGGGCTGGTAACAAAAATATCGGTGTCACCCTGAGTAACTTCCCCGGTCGCAAATGGCACCAGCAAGCCTTTCCTAGTGAAAACGCGGCCATATGAAGAAAGGAGTGCAACGGTGTCGGAGAGACCAGTGAAATAGACTGACGCAGCCGTTGACGAGTGTGCAGTAACTGTGGTGTCGTCTTTGACGAGTACCTTGGTCGCAGCCGATGGACTGTCTGTAGGCGTCTAATCTGAGAATGCCGAGAGCTCTATTTCGGCTGGTGCGCCGTGAATTACGGCGTTGTTGCGGGCGAGAAAATCTCATCCCAGGATGACGTCGTGAGAACATGAAGAAATTATGATGAATTCGACGGCGTATAGAGCGTCCTGAATGATGACACGGGCTGTGCATACCGCCGTTGGGTGAATGCTTTGGGCGCTGGCTGTACGGAGAGAGAAGCGGGAAAGTGGCGTCGTCACTTTTCGTAGTAGCCGGCTAAGTTTAGCGTGTGTAACGGATGCGGCGGCGCCAGTGTCGAAAAGAACAGATGCGCGAACACCGTCCACAAAAACGTCTCTTGCGTTCGATAGACTTCGCTGAGGACTTTCGCAGTTCGATAGCGTCGCAGCCCTTGCCTCCTGGACTGCAACGACTAGTTTTCCTGGTCGCGTGGGGCCGGACGTGGCGCCATCGATAACAGTGAGCGGCGTCGTGGCGACGGTGAACAGCGGGTATATGGAGCTGGGCGAGACGTCGATGACAAAAGCGTAGGTGGATCGTAATATGGGCGGCTCGAGTGGCTGGTGGCAGGCGACACGACTCTAGGCGGCTGCACGCGATTGCAATAACGCGCCACGTGGCCGGCCTAACCGCACGCGAAGCATATGGGGCGGTTGTCAGCTGTGCGCCATCGGTTCGCTGAAGCAGGGCCCGCCCATGGTGCAGGACGGGATTAAAGGGGCAGCAACTGATATTGTCACCAGGCTAACTGATTAATGGGAGAAGACACAGGGCAAAGATACAAAATAGGAACGTTTTCTTTAGAACAAGGCCGACACCCAAAAGCGCGCGCACACACCGATCAACTTCGTTGTTCTCTTTCAAGGGACTGGCCACTACGGCTGCCAGCCTACCTCACGTCAATTCCCCCCTCTCAAGAGCGACCGTCCCGGTCGATGGGTTCAGGGTGCAAGAAGAGAGCACTAGGGAGAAAGGTGGTTCCGTGAAGAAAAAAAAACCAAGGTAACGTAGTACAATATTCAAACGGGTTTCGAAGTGTCGGTTATCACTCGCGGGCGTGGTACGGCTTCATCCGTACGACGTGAACAACCTCAGCATGTGGACGTTGTCGGCTCAAACTCGGGTGAGAGCTTCGGGGCACCACCTCGTAATTCACATCACTGATGCAGCGCACAACTTCGTAAGGGCCAAAATAGCGTCGTAACAACTTCTCCGAGAGCCCACAATGTCGGATAGGTGTCCACACCCATACGTAGTCACCCGGTTGGTAATGAACGTTCCGTCGGCCCATGTTGTAACGGCAGGCGTCGTTGTCCTGCTGCGTGCGAATGCGGTTCCGAGCAAGCTGGCGAGCTTCCTCGGCTTTCTGAATGAAGTCGTCAACGCTGTCATTTCTGCTGGTGTCGTGTTCTATTGGGAGCATGGCGTGTAACGGTGTTGTGACGCGACGTCCGTGAACAAGCTCGAATGGTATAAGCTCGGTGGTCTCTTGCACAGCTGTATTATAAGCAAACGTCACATACGGCAAAATTTGATCCCACGTTTTGTGCTCCACATCCGCGTACATAGACAGCATGTCAGCCAGTGTTCTGTTAAATCGCTCCGTCAAACCGTTGGTTTGGGGACGATAAGCTGTGGTCTTCCGGTGGTTGGTGTGCGTTAGCTTGGCGACCTGTTGCAATAACCCCGCAGTAAATGCTGCACCGCGATCAGTGATGAGGGCAGTAGGTGCACCATGACGCAACACGATGTCGTGGACGAAGAATCTGGCGACTTCGACAGCAGTTCCCCTGGGCACAGCTTTTGTCTCCGCATAGCGAGTTAGATAGTCGGTTGCGACGATTATCCATTTGTTTTCCGAGGATGAGGTAGGAAATGGGCCGAGAAGATCCATTCCCACTTGCTGGAACGGCGCTGGAGGCGGATCCAAAGGCTGGAGGAAGCCGGCAGGCTTGACGGGTGGAACTTTACGCCTCTGACAGTCACGGCAGGTCCTGACATAGCGCTGAACTGATGAATATAGATGTGGCCAGAAGTATTTTTGGCGTATGCGCGCTAATGTTCTCGCAAAGCCTAAGTGACCGGCAGAGGGGTTGTCGTGGCACGCCTCTAAAACTTCCCCACGCAGTGCCGTCTGAACAACGAGGAGAAAAGTTTCCTGGCTGTTCTCGAAATTTTTCTTGTAGAGATCATTGTTCCGTAGGCAATACAACGTCAGTCCTCGTGAGAGCGGGCGTGGGACGACAACGTCAGCTCCCTGGAGATAGCGGATGACAGGAAGCAGCTCAGCGTCCTCACGTTGCTGTACATCCATCCGCACCACGTCGACGAAGCCAAGAAACGGCAAACTTTCTTCCATGTCAGATGATGTCACGGGAATAGGGGCACGCGATAGGCAGTCAGCATCGGTATGCTTTTGTCCGGATCGGTATACGACAGTTATGTCGTACTCTTGAAGACAAAGGCTCCAACGAGCGAGGCGGCCTGATGGATCTCGGAGATTGGCAAGCCAAGAAAGCGAATGGTGGTCACTGACCGCTCGAAATGGCCGACCGTACAGATAGGGTCGAAACTTGCTGATGGCCCAAACGACTGCTAAGTACTCTTTTTCGGTGGTAGAGTAGTTAGCCTCTGCTTTTGTGAGACTGCGGCTCGCGTAAGCGATCACACGTTCTGCGCCGTCCTGCCATTGAACTAGAATGGCTCCGAGTCCTACGTTGCTGGCGTCCGTGTGAACCTCAGTTTCCGCAGTATCGTCAAAATGTGCCAGCACTGGAGCTGTTTGAAGTCACTTGCGTAACTGTACGAAGGCCTGTTGCTCTTCCGTCCACACGAAAGGTAGATCTTTCGCGTTAGTCTCGTAAGAGGTTCCGCAATTTTGGAGAATCCTTCAACCAAAACGACGGTAGTAGGCGCAGAGGCCAAGGAACCGCTGAACAGCCTTCATGTCCTCTATGTTTATTGTTACCCTTTCGTTTGGGCCTTGAACTCTGGCCTCCATCGCACACTCAGCTCTCTCCTTCCTGTCCACTCTGGCAAACTCGCTGAGGAACTGCCGACGAAGCTCATCCCACGACGTTAACGTTGCCTCATGGTTTTCAAACCACGTTTTTGCTGAATCTTCGAGAACGGAGTACACATAGCGTAGCTTACGCTCTTGGGTCCAGTCGTTGATGATGGCAACCCGGTCGAAGTGCTCAAGCCAGTCGTCGGTATCCTCGAAAGCAGCTCCATGAAATGTCTTCGGCGTCCTGGTTTGGTTGACGACAAGCTGCGCAGGTGCTTGCACGGTAGCGTTAGGAGGTGTTTGATTCATAGCTCGCGTGCGTTGAGGTAGCAAACCGTGCTGTGGCTGGAGGCCCTGGAGACGACGACTCGTACGTACGTGCACAGGGGTAAGCTCGGTCGGACTATTCGGCGGGCTTGCGTCTGCGGTGCGCTCTGGGGACCGTATCATCTACCGTACCCAGCACTTCCACCAGAAAATGTCACCAGGCTAACTGATTGATGGGAGAAGACACAGGGCAAAGATACAAAATAGGAACGTTTTCTTTAGAACAAGGCCGACACCCAAAAGGGCGCGCACACACCGATCAACTTCGTTGTTCTCTTTCAAGGGGCTAGCCACTACGGTTGCCAGCCTACCTCGCATCAATATGACTACATGGTGGGCTGCAGTCGTGGCCTTGCATGACGTCGGCGTAGGTTGCCGGTACATCCGCTTCGAAGGACTGAGGTCGAGCGGCGGCTTCGGCGTAAATGTGTGGGGCAGCCGTAGGGATTGCTGGGGGCGTTCTTGCTACAACTTGAGCGTAACTCAGCAGTTCAGGAGCCGGATGGTGCTTGTGGTACTCGGGCATGACCTCCGCGATTTCCTGCTCAATTGCTCGACGGAGGGGAGGCAGAAGTGTGGTCGACGGCTGTTGAATGTACTGAGGGTGAGCAAAGTCCAGCAGAGAGAAGTGGCGCGCGATTTTCTCGCGGACGAATGACTTCATCTCTGCGAGCAATGCGGAGTGGTCGGATATGGTCGACAAGCCAGCGAGCTCGGCGTCGCGTGATGGGGAGCGACGGGTCATCGATCGCTGCCGGCGCAGCTCCACGTAGCTTTAGCAGGACATTATGACATCTGCCACTGTGCTGGGGTTTTTGGCGAGCAGCATAGTGAAGGCGTCGTCGTCGATGCCTTTCATGATGTGCCGGATCTTGTCAAATTCGGACATGGTGGCGTCGGCTTTCTTACAGGAATCGAGGACGTCTTCAATGTAACTGGTGAATGATTCACCGGCCTGCTGAGCGCGTTCACGTAAGCGCTGTTCGGCCTGCAGCTTACGAACGGCAGGGCGGCCAACCACGTTGATAATGGCGGTCTTGAAGTCGGACCACGTCGTAAAATCTGATGCGTGGTTGTTGTACAACAGGCCTGCCACACCCGCGACGTAGAAAACCAAGTTGGTGAATTTTCCTGCCTCGTCCCATTTATTGGGGACACTCACGCGTTCGTAAATAGCGAGCCAGCATAGGCGTGCGCACAGGGGGGGGGGTCGGGGGGGGCGGCCGCCCCCCCTAATCACCCATGAGCGGGGGGGGCGCAAAATATGCCCTGTACATTGACCCTTCTAGTGACCTAAGAGGGGGGGCGCAAAATCTGCCGCATACATTGTCTTAGTAGGGTAGGGGGGGGCGCTGCGATGAACCTTCGCCCCCCCTAATGGGGAAGTCTGCGCACGCCTATGCGAGCCAGTCCTCCACGTCGGTACCCTCTGCGCCAGTGAAGACTCGGATACGAAATACACCGGGCCGGTGCAGGCGGGGGCGTTTGCTGGGCGGCGTCTTGAGGCATGGTAGCTGGCAGGGTACGGGATCGAAGAGACTGGGGCATCGAATGAGGGCCGAAGTTGTTGTGAAGGCATAGCACTCTCCACCAAATTGTAAAGACGTTTATTAGTGGGCACTCGGCGACGATACACGACAGCGACAGTCAAGGCGGGGCCGACTCTCAACACGAGCTGTGTTCTCTGCGAAAGGAGCCGAAGAGGGCGACCCACTAGAAAGGGCTGGAGAGGACGACCCACTGCAGAATAACAGAGAGCTGAGCTAGTCGGTAAGTATTCATTCTAAACAGACAGGGCTTGCAAACACAGACACAAGAAGAAGTAAGGACACCACAAACGCCGACTAACAACTGAAGAGACGCACAACGGCTGAAAAGAAAGAAGGCACGAAAACTTATCTGCGCATGCCCATGCAACAGACGAACCTATCAATCCGGCACGCGTGGCGGTCTACGTGGAAGATAACTGTTAAGGCATTTGATTTCATCTTTATGTAAGTTAATCGACGGTTGGCTCACGCATGCGCTACCACTATTCTCGATATGCCATGCTTCAATCACCAGGCGCGTTTCTTCATTTCTATGCCGGTACAACACTGCGCATTCATCAAATTTTGGCGTGCACTTACAATCTCGACAATGTAAAGATAGATTAGAAGGTGAGCCTCCTGTTAGCGATCTCTTATGTTCCAACAATCTCTGGTTGATTCTCTGGAGAGTTCCAAGGCTTTGCTACACTCGGACTAAAGTTGACTAAGTAGGCTTAGGTGCCGATTTGTATCAACCATGCTTAAAACAAGATATCACTAATGTAGCTTTGAACGAGTTGGTTTATAATATTCGGAAGAGGAAACCAGCGAAAAACACGAACAAAGCGAAGGAGAACAACCGGACAGGTAAAGCGTTGGACATACAGCTAAATGTTTATTGGAGAAAGCCCCCACAAACATGAACCAGCAGCGCATGCGTAAATAGGCTGTCTGAGCCGCTCAGATAGATAGCCTGGCATAGAGCATCGCACGGAATTGCAGGACGAAGCGGCGGATGAAACACAAGAGAATGTAAACTCACACTTAAATGTTTTGTCCGCATTGTCCTGTTCTGTGTGTTACTTCACACGAACTTATGGTGATCACCATCTCGTCCGATTGTCCACCTTGGTGAACCTGCCTCCCTAGATTGGGGATCATTTCTGTGTGATCTGTTGCAATATGTAGATCATTTCAATTTTTTCTAAATATATGCCCTAAACTAGCTCTTGCTCATTTACACTTCTGAGCAACATGAGCAATTGCGTCCTTCTGCATCCACCGTTCCTCGACTCGATTTCACAGTCATATTTATTGTTATTCCAATACCGACTTTCCACACCTCATATAACCCAATTTGTGTGAAAGGGAGTAGCCTCGTCAATCAGAATATGCCTACAGTCATCCTCGCCAAACACCACCGCTGGCGTTGTCACTGACTCGGATTAGCATAAGTACAACGTTAACATACACGTTTATCTTGAATCAAACACTACCTTTCCACATTATGGGGACACCTCATAAGTTTTTGTGGTCCAGTGATTTATTTTGAAGAATTAAGAAAGAAACGGGTATTTACTGGTGACAGAGGTGCGACACAAAGGTAGAATTAAAAAAAGTCACAGTTTCGCCGCAAGGGCGAAGCAATGAATGCGAGAGGAAGAAATTAATGCTATACTAAGTGAGGCTCGCCAAAGGATACTCTCAGTTTGAACAGCGCTCGTGTTGCAAAGGCGGCCGAAGCAGCGAAGGAAACTAGCGTGCTTCAAGTGTCGAGCTGTGACACTTGATAGTTCGCGCTCATCTTCTGTTTGTTCGTTTAGCGGCGTCCCTGAGCTCGAGTGACATTCGTACGCGCCGTAACATGAGCGCGGACATCACGGTGAAAGCTTGAAACGTTCCTCTTACCCTCACCACGAGAAAACCGCGCGAGCAGACAGCGGAAGGGCAAGGCTCTCCCATGCGCAAATATAAGAAGCGAGTGAGCTCGCCGACGACTTTAAATGCGCCCGTCGGGCTTCTAGCGCCATCTCGCTGGTAATGAAGAAACGCTTATTATCGCCTGTCGTCTCTGAGTCCGTCCAGCGGTAAAGGGTGTGTATATAACGCTCGCCGTTAGCTACGTGGAGGATCTGCGTTTCGTGGCGTAGTGGATAGCGCCACTCGCTGCGGAGCAAGAGGTCCCTGGTTCGATTCCGCGCTTCCGAAGCATTTTTCTGAATTATTTTTCTTTGGGGCTTTTATATATTGTGAGCATTGTTTATGCGCTTCATCTTCTCATATGTACATACTCATCATCACAGCTTGGGTTTGGGTTGTGGGGCTCATACTCGAGACAATAAAGAAGTGTCTTGAGCGTCCTAAACGTTGTCTCACAAGTGGTGGAAAGTGCTGTCCGGTCACTGGATCCTCTCACGCTAACCGACCATCTCCAGCTTTACCTAGAACACATCCCTGGAGCTCCGTTCGGGACGCCGCTTACACCACCTGAGTTCGACGATGTCGCAACACGAGCAGCCCGGCATGGCAGCAACCCCAACGCACGCCCCGGCGGCAACCCCTTCTTGGATGGTCACGAGCCCTCAAAAAGATCCACTGGGCTTCGTGGTGAAGACGTTGAAGACTGGCTGGAGGAGTATGACCGCGTGAGTGCCGTCAACCACTGGGATGAGCCTGGCAAACTCACCCACGTTGCGTTTTACCTAACCGGCGTCGCAAAGACATGGTTCTTCAACCATGCGTCAGATTTTCCGAATTGGACCTCTTTTACGTTTCAGCTATGCCAGATATTTGCCAACCCGTCTGTGCGCTCAGATATCGCGAAGAAGCGGCTTGCTGGGCGTGTTCAACACACGGGAGAGTCATACACCTCTTACATAGAAGACGTACTCGCCCTCTGCCGTCGCGTCGACAGCTCAATGGCGGAGAACGACCGTGTGCGCCACCTGCTCAAAGGTATAGGGACTGTGGCTTTCAATGCGCTCGTAGTGCAGAACCCCACGACCGTAGCCGATATTGTCGCTACCTGTCAGCGCCTCGATGAGCTTCAGACCGCACGCTTGCAACCTTACATGTCTGACCTGAGGCCAAGCAATGACATAGAGCTGCGTGCATTGATCCGCTCGATCATCCGAGAGGAACTTCATGCACAAGCTTCGCCGTGCCATCTTGAGGTTCGCACGACGCCACCTGGTGCCAATCTACGTGAAGTCGTGAGGGAGGAACTGGCTTCCATGACCGGCACGCAAGTCCCGAGCCCGCATCCTGTGCCAACGCCAACATATGCTCAGATTGACACCACCGCCCCAGCAGACACCACTAGAGGCGCCTGGAGTGCATGGTTCGCTTAACTCCCTCACACCACGCGCGCCGGTCCAGCCTTACAACGCCTGGCGCACTCCTCGGCCGATCTGCTTCTATTGCGGCATCCGTGGCCATATTGCAAGGTTTTGCCGACGCCGTCAGCAAGACGAAAGACGAGGCTACGAGGACTTTGAACGGGATGAGTTTTACACCACTGGACCGCAATATCGTCGCCCATACCAGAACAGCCCACGTCGATCACAGTCTCCGCAGAACTTCGGCTCAGTTGGTAGTTCCCGATTCCCGCGTCGTCGCTCGCCTTCACCGATGCGGCGCTCCTCTTCCCCACTTCGGCCTCCTACTTCGACTCCTGATCATCGACTGGAAAACTAAATAGTGCAGCTTCGGGAGGGAAAGCTGCATCGTTCGCACTATATGAAACTCCTCCGCACCGCCCGTCAAATATATTGTTGGTGTACGTTGAAGGTGTTCGGACTGAGGCACTGGTGGACACAAGCGCATCGCTTTCCGTCATTAGTGCAGACTTGTGTTCCCGCTTGAGAAAAGTGAAGACGCCGTACAATGGCCCTCCCCTTCGCTGCGCTGACGGAGTTCTCATTCGGCCTTCCTGTGTTTGTACAGTGCGGGTTTCCATTGATGGCATCCTTCATCATATTCAGTTTCTTGTGCTGCCCTCGTGCACTCACGCGCTCATCTTGGGTTGGGACTTCCTCTCATCGGCATCAGCTTTCATATCTTGTCGTCAGCGAGTCATTCATATGACAGACACAGAGTTTTCCGCCGATGACGTTCCTTACAGCTTGCGTTTTGTCACAGCCGCTGATTGTTGTATTTCGCCGGGAGACGAGAATATTATTACGCTGGCTTCTGATACCTTTGTTAATGGTGACGTGTTCATTGCACCATCTGGTCGCTGCAAACCTACGGGGATTACCATCGCACCTGGTCTTGTGCGGTTTAGCGACGGTAAAGCGTTGGTCGCCGCGCTTAACCCAACTTCCTCGCCAGTAATGCTGCCCCAAGGCACTGCTGTGAGTTGCTTCGCTGACACCGAGCCTTTTTCGCTGGTTTCCCTTCGCGCAGAACCACCACCTTTGTCTGCCTCAACTGATTCTAAGGCTGCGAGCGCTGCTTTAAATGCTACCATCAATCCCCACCTTACTGCTGAGCAAAAGAGAGACCTTTTAGCCATTCTTCAGAAGCACAGCGTTTCGTTTGACGTACATTCCAAGGTCCTCGGCCGCACTTCCGTCGCAGAGCACCGCATTGAAACGGACGGCAGCTCCATTGTACGCCGCCGCCCATACCGTGTGTCTTCGGCGGAACGGCAAATCATCGAGGACAACGTCGCGGACATGCTCAAACGCGACGTCATCCGCCCTTCGTCCAGCTCTTGGTCATCTCCTGTGGTGTTGGTCCGGAAAAAGGACGGCTCTGTACGATTTTGTGTCGATTACAGAGCCCTTAATAAGATCACGAAAAAAGACGTCTATCCGTTGCCACGAATCGACGATGCCCTCGATTCCCTTCAAGGCGCAGAGTATTTCTCCAGTCTCGACCTCCGGTCCGGGTATTGGCAGATACCTATGCACGAAGCAGACAAAGACAAAACAGCCTTTGCAACGCCGGATGGGCTTTATGAGTTCAACGTAATGCCCTTCGGATTATGCAACGCTCCTGCAACATTCGAGCGCATGATAGACACCGTTTTACGAGGCCTAAAGTGGAGGACCTGTTTATGTTATCTGGATGACATCGTTATTTTTTCCTCCACTTTTCCTCAGCACCTTGAGCGTTTGGACGAAGTTTTAACATGTATTTCGAACGCTGGACTTCAGCTCAATACAAAGAAGTGCCACTTCGCCAGCAAAAGCATTGAAGTACTGGGCCACCTTGTCAGTAAAGATGGCGTTCGACGGGACCCGGACAAGATTGCTGCCGTGATTCGTTTCCCTCGTCCAGAAAATCAGAAACATTTGCAAAGTTTCCTTGGCCTGGCGTCTTACTTCCGCCGTTTCATCAGTCACTTTGCTGCCATTGCGGGGCCATTACACAAACTTCTGACGTCAGGAACAGCCTTCGCTTGGACCGATGACTGCGAGTGTGCGTTCCAAGCCCTCAAACGTGGACTAACATCAGACCTGTCCTTCGTCACTTCGACGAGAGTGCGCCTACTTTTCTGCACACAGACGCAAGCGGCCATGGAATCGGTGCTGTCCTTCTACAGCGCGACGACACTTCACAAGAGCGAGTTGTCGCTTATGCCAGTCGTGCACTAACACCTGCGGAGCAGAACTACTCGATAACAGAGCAGGAATGTCTCGCTGTAGTTTGGGCCATACAAAAATTCTGACCGTACCTTTATGGACGCCACTTCACTGTGATTACCGACCATCACGCTTTATGCTGGTTGTCCTCACTCAAAAATTTGTCTGGGCGCCTCGGTCGCTGGATACTTCGCTTGCAAGAGTACACTTTTGACGTTGTGTACAAGTCGGGCAAACAGCATCAGGATGCCGACGCCCTCTCTCGCTGCCCTCTGCCACTTTCATCTCCGGCCACGCACCCTCCAGGTGCTCATGAGGCTTCATCTTCACCCACGTTATCGCCGCTGGCAGTTGCTGAGTCGTTATCTTCTAACCGCCGCGCTCAGTTTGCCTTGTGTCAACGTGACGACCTCTATTGTAACCGCGTCATCGGATACCTAAGTGGCACGTCTTCTCCACCTAATGCCAGACTACGTGGTCAGCTGAGGTGGTTCAAGCTGGAAGACAACGTGCTGCATCGCCACATTTACAATACCGATGGACATCGGTGGGTGCCAGTACTTCCCCGTTCTCTGCGTGCGCAGGTTCTCGAAGCACTGCACGATGACCCATTCGCTGGCCACTTGGGGTTTCAGAAGACATACGACCGCGTTAGGAGCCGTTTCTTCTGGCCTGGCCTTTCTACCTTTGTGGCCAAGTATGTCGCTTCTTGCGCACTTTGTCAACGCCGGAAACGACAAACTTCACCTCCTGCTGGCCTGTTACAATCTATCCCGTGTCCCGAAACACCATTTGCCATCATCAGAATAGACCTAGTCGGGCCACTTCCCGTAACGCCAGCAGGTCATCGGTTGATTGTGACAGCGGTCGACCACCTCACACGGTACGCAGAGACCGCCCCTCTACGCACTAGTTCTGCGTCAGACGTGGCCGCCTTCTTTTTGGAAGCCATTGTGTTGCGTCATGGTGCACCTCGCGTGCTGCTTAGTGATCGCGGGAAGACCTTTTTGTCCACAATTCTTGAGGAAGTGCTTAAAACTTGTGGGACAGTTCATAAGACGACATCAGCTTACCATCCTCAAACAAATGGTTTAACAGAGCGATACCATCGGACTCTAACAGACATGATATCAATGTACATCGGACCAAACCACGATAACTGGGACACAATCTTACCCTTCGTGACGTTTGCGCATAACACCTCTGTCCAACGGACTACCGGATATTCACCTTTCTACCTCGTCTACGGTCGCGCGCCGACATTCACCATCGACGCCTCTTTCTTCAATGTAACGACGAAAACCCCTTCAACTACACCAGAACATTTCGTCGTTAGGCTGCATGAATGTAGACAGCGTGCTCGCCTCAACACACAGGCCAGTCAACAAGACCGCAAGCAGCGCTATGACAGCTTTCATCGCGACGTCACCTTCCGTCCTGGAGATGAAGTACTACTTTGGACGCCTGTTCGTACTCCCGGATTGTGTGCCAAGTTTCAATCGCACTTTCTTGGACCATACGTTGTCCGTGAACAAACATCCCCAGTTAACTACCTTGTCACTCCCATCGAGGTTTCTTCGGACCATCGCTACCGTGCATCTGAGGTAGTTCACGTTTCGCGCCTCAAGCCCTTCGTTCGCCGTACCGTTCCCGTCTGAATCGCGGCCGGGCCGGCCGCTCGCGCGCGCGGGGAAGCTTAGTGTGAGCATTGTTTATGCGCTTCATCTTCTCATATGTACATACTCATCATCACAGCTTGGGTTTGGGTTGTGGGGCTCATACTCGAGACAATAAAGAAGTGTCTTGAGCGTCCTAAACGTTGTCTCACAATATATATACATACTTATACATATACGGTGCATGACGGTGGCGACGGCGACGGCAAAATTCAGCCGAGACTGTCCATATAATTGCTATCGCAATAAAAAAGCCAGCAGATCCCACGCATTGTGGGAATCGATGTAATGCGAAGCAGCCGGCAAAAAGCTGCATACATCGTCTTGTCTGTCATTGAGAAAAATGCGTGTCATGGTTTTCATGTTAACTCCTATTATTTATGTTCGTCACACAGTAACGTCACGCAATACCAACTTCGGGGTAGATCAAGGCAGCGAAACGGCAGCCAACGCACCATGAGTGTGGCACGTAAGTCATGCTGTACATGACATGCGTGTCATGATGATCATGTTAACTCGTATGTTGTTTATGTTTGTCACACAGTCACGTCGCGCAATGCCAATTTCCGGGTAGATCAAGCTAGCGAAACGGCCGCCAGCGCACCATGAGCGTCGCACATAATTCATGCTGTCCATGACATGCGTGTCATAATTTTCATGTTAACTCTTGTTATTTATGTTCGTCACACAGTGACGTCGCAAGATACCAATTTTGGTATATATCAAGCCAGCGAAACGGCCGCCAGCGCGCCATGAGCGTGGCACGTAAGTCATGCTGTACATGACATGTGTTTCATGATTTTCATGTTAACTCGTGTTATTTATGCTCTTCACACAGTCACGTCGCAAGATACCAATTTTGGTGTATATCAAGCTAGCGAAACGGCCGCCAGCGTACCATGAGCGTGGCATGTAAATCATGCTGTACATGACATGGGTGTCATGATTTTCATAATATGACTTGTCATATTTGTTTGTCATACAGTCATGTTACGCCATACCAATTTTGGTGTCCCCCGCCACGGTGGTCTAGTGGTTATGGCACTCGACTGCTGACCCGAAGGTCGCGGGATCGAATCCCGGCCGCGGCGGCTGCATTTTCGATGGAGGCGAAAATGTTTGAGGCCCGTGTACTTAGATTTAGGTGCACGTTAAAGAACCCCAGGTGGTCGAAATTTCCGGAGCCCTCCACTACGGCGTCTCTCATAATCATATCGTGGTTTTGGGACGTTAAACCTCAGATATTATTATTAATTTTGGTGTACAATCGATTAATCAAGCGACCAGGAGAGCACAAAGTCGTAGGCGGCTAGATAGATAGATAGAAAGATAGATAGGTACGCTCAAAGTCGCAGAAGTTCGCTAAGAAATGCTTCGCATTAAAAAAAAACATTTAATCATACTTAAATGGCGCACCGATCGCGCCAACAGAACATGTTGGCGGAGGCGGCGGCGGCGCAGCGGAAACTGTCGGCGGCGACATGCCGACGTCTCGGCGCACACCTCTAGTCATCGTATAAGAGTTGCGCGCAGCTCCACCAAAGTGGTGCAGTAGTAGAATGGCCGCTTCCCACTCAAAAGGCCCGGGGTCGAATCGCTGATGTAGGTGGTGGGTTATTTTTAGTGTCACTTGAACTAGGTTCAGTTGCTACGCAGTGCTACACAAAGTAACGTCAAATGTGAAAAGAAATAAAAGAAATTTGACATTGAGGATGGATGGATGGATGAATGCTATGAGGGTCCCCTTTATAACGGGACGGTGACATGTCTGCCACCAAGCTCGAAAAAAAAAAAACCTTCCTTGTTTCATGGTGGCCTAATACCTTATCTACATTGATTAAATCTATGTTATTATACCAAAAAATATAAATTCACGGTCCATCTCTCTGAGCGTAATTACCTGCAGCGCCACCGCACGGAGATCAACAAAAACATAAGGTACGGCATCCGAGATTTCTGCGAATACGAGACTCGGAACGTGACTTCACAGTTTACGTTACTTTTTGTAGTAGCACGTAGCAACTGAAGCTAGTTTTAAGAAACAAAGGAAAACCAATACAGCTATAACAAGTGACACTAAAAAGTGACAGTTTCACCTCAAGGGTGAAGCAATGAATACGATTGCAGCAAATTGTAATGTTACAGGAAGCGAGGCTGGCACCTAGCTCTTTTGGATCCGATCTCGCGTAACTCTACAAAACGCTGCTTTCGCGCATTCGCAAAAAGCTCGAAGCCAAGCATACTTTAGGTTTTTGTTGAATGTCGAGCGGTGGCGCAGGAAATAATTACGCTTATTGTCAAATTTTTTCTATTTCTCTTCACACCTCACCTTACTTTTTGTAGCAATAGGTAGGAAGTGAAGCTAGTTTTAAGAAAAAAAAAAGACGCCAGGCCTGCGCTGATACCGAATTGCAGTCACAGCGAAAGCTCGAAGAGCGGCGTTTCTAGAGCCCATTGTAAGCTCTCTTGGGGCTACACATACAAGTACACTCGCAAGGTACCCACTACGCCATTAATCACAATTTTTGTGAAGTTGGGAAGCAAGTACTAAGCCAATATTCTTAGAATAACAGAGAGCTGAGCTAGTTGGTACGTATTCATTCTAAAAAGCGACAGGGCGTGCAAACACGGACACAAGAAAGAGATCAGGACACCACAAACGACGGCGTTTGTGGTGTCCTGATCTCTTTCTTGTGTCCGTGTTTGCACGCCCTGTCTCTTTTTAGAAGCGAACATTCGTGATTCTGCGAAGAAGCCAGGCACCAGCTACACGTCTGTAAGGCATCCGCGACGACTGATGACGATGAAGAATTATGGCTCAGCTCTTTGTAATGGGTCGGAAGCTTTAAACGGGCCACCAGTCATGCAATTTGCATTGGGTGACGCCCGGTCGCTATTTCCCTCTCCCGCCATGCTGTATAACATACGTTGACGTGGGAGAGAGGGGGGGCGGAGCGCAGAATACTGGGACCCCGAGGAAATGGATCATGCGCTTATGGGCTTCCTTGGCAACCAATACAAGTGCACTTGCGAGGAACCCACAACGCTATAAATCATTGCATTTTTAGGGGCGAAGCTCCTTAAAGGGGCCCTGCGACACTTTTGCGACTGCCTTATTTGGCACCGCAAATGCGTGTAGTTATGAATGGCGAGACGAACGCAAAAAGAATTATGCAAATTGGTGCACGAAAAGTGAAGTTATTAGTCCCCAAAGTTCGAAACTCAAGCAGACGACGACGAGAAACGTTTTTTTCGGATTTCACTCTCCCGCTGACGTCAAAGACCGGTTCCAATCACCGCGCGCGTCTTATAAAGACATACAGGAAATGTCACCTCATGGTGGCCTTCACACAGTACATTGCTACCCCTCTTTTTGACGGCGTTGTTACCATGCTTACGACAAACCATGTGCGTCAGCTAGCAGACGCTCCCACGATTTGTCGTGTAGTGCACAAAATGAGTCTGGAAGACCTAACAGACCTCGAGCGCGAGCTCTTGCGACGCAGTGATTGCTTGCATGTCGTGTACGCCATTGAAAATTGAAAGTGCGTCGCTGAGCCCCGCGCAACGCGAGGATGGCTCCATGGGCCCAGACTAAGGTCCCTAGATAAAATTATCTATACTCCGCGACAACTTTTCTTGGCACCACTGTGGAAGCTACGGAGGGAAAGTGCCTGCATGCGCGCGCGCCATGAAATAGTACCTATATTTATTTTCTAATTCTAAAAGTTACCTAGCTCAAATAAATGAAGATTTGTTCATTATAAAAAGAGAACGAGTATGGGAAGGCGTTCGTAAAAAAAAAAGTTATTGTAAACTTAAATTTTGTTTCTGTCTTTTTTTATTTCTTGGACAGCACCGCGTGACCGCGTTTTCCTCACGCCTGCTCTCTCAGTAAACATGGCGTCCGTGATGCCGGCTGAAACGTGTGCGGCCGCAAACTCGCCGTTTCGTTCTCCGAAGAAGCTGTACACTAAATGTGACAAAAAGTGGCTGTCAAAACAGACCAAGCAAGTTATCTGCAACGTCTACGCTGGAGTGAGGCGCCGTCAGCCTGACTTGTCTACAAATGCAGTGTGCCAGACTGTCGCCGAGCTCACCGGAGTGAGCGAGCGAACAGTTAAGCGGGTCAAGGCTGAAGCTCTGCGGGCCCCACTTGCCTCCCCAAAGCGCAAGAAATTGAGTTTCTCGGGCCAAGCTGAGAAGCGCATCACTGGAAAGACGCGGCTCCTGCACTATGACACGTTTGCGTTGGCAGCACTGCGTCGCAAAGTGCACAGCTACTTCATGCGCAATGAAATACCTACGGCAGAGAAGCTACGCAACGACGTGATCAGCGACCCTGACATGGACATGCCGACCATCAGCACTCGTACGATCCAAAGAATGCTGAACGACTTGGGGTTCGCCTTCCGAAAAAGAACAAGGAATTCCGCGTTGCTAGAGAGAGACGACATCGTTGCTTGGCGTCGAAAGTACCTCCGCACCATCCGAGAAATGCGGAGGCAGCGACGGTAAGTTCTTACGTTCTTTTTATTTCTGCAAAATTTCTGTTCACGACGCCTGATTGTTGGTAAAAAAGTTGACGCGAGTGGTGAGCATGCGTGTGTGCCTTCTGGTTAGCGAAAACAATAGGTGTGCTTTGCATTTGTGATCGCCAAACGTGTGCTATTGACGTGAGTGATCGAAAGCCTTACATAATCCTGACTTAAGTCGCAGCGAAATTCCCCATTAAGATAGGGTGGCTGTTCATGCTTGCGCTTGTACGGTAAATAATAGTATTCGCCGAGGATTCCGTTGCATGTGGTGTAGATTTAACTCAGCGTTGTGTATTGCAGCATTTCCCGTAGCATCGTTTGAGAAGACTTACTGCCGTTTTTCCGCGTAGGGGCAAGGAATCTCAATGGCTTGGAGAAAGGAATAGCTAGTGATGGTTCTCGGAATTGTAGATGTTATTGAACGAATACGCTACGCACGTAATTGGGGATTGGGGACCTGGTAGCATCAGCTTTGATGTACAGCCTGCAGGGGCGTAGGCAGAAATTTTTTAAGGGGGGGAGGGGCGCCACTTTCGTCTGAGCTGGGGGCCGGGCCGGACCATGTGGTCGAGTGTAATTTTGTGCTCTGTATTCCGTGGAAGAAAAAAATTAGGAGGGGAAGGGGGGCACAGGGCCGGAGTGCTTCCCTCTCGCTACGCTTCTGGCAGCCTGAAACAAGTTTTCTAAACATTGGTTTCAGTCTTTCAGAGAGAGAGTTTTGCCAGCTTATCTATGTTATATGTATTCACATAGGTTTTGTCAGTGCACATTTTTTTGCCCTTAAACAAAGGCATAATCTCGGATGAAGGCTGCCTGCTTTGTTAATGGGCTCCTTGTAGTGAAAGTGCGCTGTTAACAATAAGACTGCTTTCTCTTTTACAGGACCATCTACTACCTTGATGAGACCTGGGTAAATGCCGGTCATACAAAGGGGAGAGTTTGGACAGACACCAGCGTGATGACTCGGCAAGACGCATTTCGTCAAGGGCTCTCAACTGGCCTCCGTGCACCGAGCGGTAAAGGAGGACGCCTAATCGTTTTGCATGCTGGAAATGCAGAAGGCTTTGTTGATGGAGCCGCCCTAGTTTTCCGTGCCAAGAAGGGCGCTGGTGATTACCACACAGAAATGGATGCTTCGCGTTTCCAGAAATGGTTTGTTGAACAGCTGCTACCTAACATCAAGCCACGCAGTGTGATCGTGATGGGTAATGCGCCATATAACAGTGCTCAGGTTGAAAAGCTACCAAGCTCATCATCCAGAAAATCGGAAATCCAGTCCTGGTTGATATCGAAAAATATTCCTTTTTCGGATGACCAACTGAAAAGTGAACTGCTGCAGCTCGTTGAGCAGAATAAGCATCTTTTCCTTGCTTACCAGGTTGACAAACTTGCCAGGGCTGCCGGGCATGAGGTTGTGCGCTTGCCTCCTTACCACTGTGAGCTAACTCCTATAGAGCTTGTATGGAGCCAAGTCAAAGGCTATGTTGCTTCAAGGAACACAGACTTCAAGATTGAATCTGTCGAGAAGCTGCTGCAGGAAGGAATCGCAAGTGTGACCCAACAGAACTGGCTCCATCACTGCACTCACGTGATGAGGCTTGAGGAAGAGGCATGGGAGCGTGATGGCATTATAGACAGCCAAACAGACAGTCTCATCATATCTTTGTGCACAGACTCAAGTTCTTCAGATGAGTCGAGCAGCTCCGACATGAGTGGAATTAATGAACTGCCGTGACATCTCTATGTGTGCCTTGCCAATGCTTCGAGCAAATGATTGCACATGTACCTAACCAGAGACTGCGATATTGTTTCTGAGGACTACCGGTCACTGCTGTTTCTTTACATTTTTATCGCTTATTCAATTCATTGTGGTTTTATCTGCTGATCTCTTTTGTTGCACTTCGTGCATGTTCTGGTTACGTTATCGTGATGTGATAATGACTGTGGGAATTTTGTGTGCCAAAACCACGTTGCGATTATGAGGCATGCTGTGCTTGATGTTCTACAGATTTCGACCTCTGAGTTTGTTTAATGTGAATCCAAATATAAGTACACGGGCATCTGGCATTTCCCGTTCACTGAAATGCAACACACTCAAACATGAGCCTTTTGTGTCAGCAGCCAGGTAATGTAAGCACAGTACCGTCACGGTGGCTGGGATGTGATTATCTTGGTCGTGAATGTTAATGTTATATGCTGCATCAGCGAGATCTACATTGCTTAGTTGAGACTTGAAATGTTCGAAATAAGGCTCCGTTTTCTTTTTGATCTCATGTGAATGGCGCTTGCTGCCTTGTTTCATTTCTGTCACAATGGGACCTGAAATTGTGATACCACTAGGCATTTTTGTGTTTTATTTACTCTTTTACTGAGTTATTCTACCCAGGCTTTCCATGTTATCAATGTGTTCCAACTCTTGCGTATTTAGATTTGTTTATTAGAAGTGGTTATTCTGCCGAGCAATACCAGTGACCATTGTGATAATTTTGATGCATCAGTGGAGCATCTCCTTATACAATGCCCCAAATATGAAGAACAGCATTTTCGACTTAGTGATCAACTCAAGAGACTTGACAAACGACCGCTCTCAGTTTGCAAGGTTTGGAGTATTGCCAAATCCTGGCAATCAAAGATGGGCTATGAGTGCTCTTTGGGATTTTTTAATTGATACAGACCTAATGAACTGCTTACGATTGTCATGGTTCTTTACTATCATAGCATTGTATTATTGATAATACTTTCTAGTCATGTCATATGTCCTTGTATGGGAGACTGGCTGTGTGGACTGCATCCGAGGTGTTATTTGACACAACCGTCTATGTGCTACACTTTGCCCTTGGACTCTGCAAGTGCGAAGTTGTATGACGCATGTTGCATATCTGCATAGTTCAGCTAATTGTTTTTCTTTTTCTATTTTTTTTATTTGTTTCCATTTTTCTTGTGATGGCCTCTTTCTTCTTGTTGGTGAGATAGCCGGCTCTAATGTAGCCTACCTTCTCATGTTATTTTTTTTTCTATTTAAATAAAAAAAGTTTGAGCTCGAGTGAGTCTGGTCGGAAAAGGTTTAGGTAGTCCGGATGAGGGAAATTTGGGGAGCCTGAGTTACAGTGAGCTCTCGGAGCAAAATATTTTTCTTGAGTAAATGAGCTCCAGCTTTTTTTTTTTTTTTGCCGACCTATGGTCACAAGCGCGAAATCTCAGTTGCCATGGATTTCCAGCTGAACGTTGTTATGGTTATGTTCTGTGTCGTGCCTCACACGTGTAAAATGTCATGTTGACATCGAGTGCCAGCAAAAGATTGTAATGGTTATCATGTTCTATGTCACAAGTGCATTAGTGTTGACGCCTGGATGACGCCTGGATGCAATGCAATAAAAGA
The DNA here is from genome assembly GCF_013339695.2 of Rhipicephalus sanguineus. Classification (NCBI taxonomy): domain Eukaryota; kingdom Metazoa; phylum Arthropoda; class Arachnida; order Ixodida; family Ixodidae; genus Rhipicephalus; species Rhipicephalus sanguineus. The sequence goes on from NC_051180.1 coordinate 2,084,600, forward strand.
TATTAACGGCTTCTTATGCTTTATTTTTTTCTACCAGTGACAATCGAAATTATGGACAATACCTGTTACATACTGCATATACAGATGGAAAAAACATCGGTGGCCGTTATGCTCTGTGAAGGTGTGTGACCAGCGAAGCTTGATAAAATAATCTGCGTCACTCTCTTTTTAATTAAGCGTGAGCTCTCTTTAAATCTAAACTCAATTCAGCGGCATCTTGGTACTTGCATTCCGTATTTATTCGAATGCAATGCGAGCTTTTTTTCCAAATTTTTGCTACTAAAGTCGCCCTCGCGTTACAATCGAGCAAACACCGTATTCAGGCTGCGGTGTGCGCTTGGCGGCGTTCATCATATTGCCATGTGTCCTATTTTGTTGTCTTCGGGCTTCACCCGCAAAGACTGTTTGGAATGCTCCGCGCAGACCGCGATGCGATGTTCCAGAAGCGTCACGATTGTTTTAGATCTTTCCGTTAAGACTGCGCGCGGTACGCGAATAGTCTAGAGTTTACGTGGCCACCAGCGATAACGCTGGAACATTCGACAGAACATGTATAAAAGCCGACACGCTTTACCACTTGTCAAAATTATTGACGGACGACGCTCTGACTGACTCGTTTCCCGCCCACAGGTTCGGCCAAATAAAGAGTTTCATCTTCGACACGCCCACTGCTGCCTTCGTTAAAGTAACAAACCCGTGACAATATACAGTACAGTGGGTAGGTGCATCTACGCACACTGATCACAATTTCACTAGGGCCCCATTCTGCATGTATACGTGCTGCTAAACGCTCTAGCGATGCGAGCAAGCGAAACCGAAACTGGAACTGAAACCGGCTGCAAGATGCCGACTTGCGTAGTAACACAAATGTGCGGATGCCCCGCCTCCGTAGCCTTCGCTCCAATGCCAAGATAAGTTGTCGCCGAGTATAGGGACCTTAGCCCAGACGAAACGCTAACGCCCGATGACGCGGAAGGCGTCGGTCGGTAAGCGTTTAGAACTTTTTTTTCGTTGACAGCATCGTGCCGAACTGAGCGTTGCGTGTTTCTCAGGTGACGGTGTCGCTCGATGCCGCAAAAGACAAAACGCGGAAGAGTATCGTTTGATTACCATTCCACAGCGCACCTAGCGTCGTGTTCGTTGTTTTGAAAATATATCAGTTAGAAACAGGAATCATTCGTTTCTGAGAAAGCATAAAAAAGGGTTTTGTTCCTCTTAGGCCTCGGTAATATGGCCTAGCAACCGCCATATGAATATTGCACGTCACGTGTCGCGTCAAGCCAATCAAAAGCGAACGGTCTTTGTCGTCACTGTCACATGACATCACGTCACTTCCTGTAACAGAAATAGCCGATGTGTGTCGCCATAGTGCGAAATCAAGGTAGTTTATCCCGTGAATTAAAATTATAACCGCTTCGATTTCGGCGTTGCCACTTGCGCAACAATATCGGTGCATTCCACAGTACCAGAAGAACCGATGATAAAGACAGGCTCAAATTGTGTCGCAGGGCCCCTTTAAGGCGGCACCCGTTCGTCCGTCGTAGTCGTAGTAGTCGTAGTTCGTAACCAGTCGTAACGCTAGTACCAGATCTTGACCTCCAAGGTGGTGCCGGTGGGAGATTTTTCCTGTGCGTTGTTGAACACTAAAAAATTCGCAGCGTGCGCGTTAACTTCTGTCTCTCATTCCCCATTAGCAGCCATTGGCATGTTCCAGTAGGAAACGTTAGTAGAAGTAGAAGTGTAAGTGTTAGCTAAAAGACGACTTCTTCTGTCTCTCATTCCCATTAGCAGCCATTGTTTACCTCCAAGGTAGTGCCTGGTGAGATTTCTCCTGTGCGTGATTAAACAATAAAAACTTTGTTCAAAACGCCGTTGATTGATGAAATAAACCAACGAAAGACGCCAGATGTTTTCTAAAAGCAAAACGAAAGATCGCCAGATGTTTCTAAAGCAAAACGAAAAGACGCCAGCTGCTTAACGAAAGACGCCAGAAGTTTTCTAAAGCAATGGTTTTCTAAACAATGAAAATTCACAGCGTACATGTAAAATTAAAGTGAGCTGCAAGTCGTCATAACTTTCATCGAACCTTTAGTATAAACGCGCCCGATCTTACGTCGGTGATGATGTACTGGGCAGAATTCACGGAAGATTCACGGTTTACCGATGAACCTCCGCAGCTTCGCCCACTCATCATCATTCACTCAGTGAATATGCTGTGATTTTTTTTAGAAGTAGGGAAGGAGGCACTGTGCCATTTTTCGTCATTCTACGGAGAGCCATGGTACCTGCTAAGCGCATGTAAGACATTATGCGCACTTTGTCGATGTTGTGCCTGATGACAGTGAAGAATTATGGCGGAGCCCGTTGTAATTGGTTGGAAGCATTCAACAACCTACTCATTGCGCAGTTCGCATTGTGTTATGCCTGGTTACAGAATTCGCGTTGTGCGACGCTTGGTGCTTATTTTACTTTTCTACCACGCTATAGTGCATATGTCAATGTGGCTCCTTCCCGACATGAAGCCTGTGTAGGACCTTTTCGCAAAGCAGTTTCAAGCACCGGCATGGCTCACAGGTTGAATACTGGGCTCCCACGCAGAGGGCCCAGGTTCGAACCTTGTTCCATCCTGGAATTTTTTCTTATTTCGTTTATTTTCTTATTTAGAGCGATGGTGGAGGACCTTTTTAACACGAAAGCATTTTATGCCGGGGTCCACCAAGAGTTCAGTGACGTATTTCCGTCACGGAAATGACGTAGAAAAATATACAGGATCAGGTGGCAAAGAAAAAAAGTACCGTCAACGGGCATCGAACCCACGACCGCTCGGTCCGCAACAACAGATGCCGGACGCGCTATCCAATGCGCCACGGTCACAGACTCTGGAGGCTTTACGAACGCGCCTTTTATATCTACCACTCTCCCGGTTGGCGGGCTGGTGTTGACCTCTGGGAGTGGTAAGGTAAAGTAATTCGTCATTGCTGTGGCCTCCGCGACTAGCACCTGCAACGCGTTACGCGTCCATCCCATTCGGCGCGTTTTCAATGGAAGTTGAATCGTGGCCTCCGAGATTAGCCGGCGGCGCGCCGTTGCTACGGCCGTCCTATTCGGCGCGTCGCCCAGCGGAGAAGCGTAATTTTGTCGCCTCCTGAAGGCGCCGCGAGATGGCGATGTTTCCCCAAGGCTCGCGCGGCGCTCGTTTGGCTCGTCTGCCTGACACAGCGTGCGATTTCAGTCACGACATCAACCGTGTTGGCACGTAGCACACAGTCAACGTGCATCTACGCCTTGCTGCAGCTACAAAGAAGTTCAGGTACGTAATTAAAAAGTTACTACTTGCTTTTGCATGCAACTTTATTGGTCGTTTAAAACCGATTTGGGCAACAGAGGCTGCTACCGCGCAATATTTCTTCTAAACTCGGGGACAACTTTCTGTGGCAATGAAGGGAAAGCTACGGGGGCGGAGCGTCCGGTTTGGCGCGCGTCTCGTAACGCCGTGCAAACTGATGGCTAGCGTTTCATTTCGACGCAAACGCTGCTTAGCGTCTAAGGTACGGGTAAAAGGCGCGACTTTTTCACGTATGCAAAAACGGAAAGTGACAACGTAGAAAGTAAAAGAAATACAAATATCTCGCTTGTGTGCGCTGCGTTCCGTCTCAAAAGTCGGCACATATGTGGGCGGCAATTTTCTATTACGCGTCGCATAGAGGCTGCGTATTGCCGAGGTTTCGCCCTTCGCGCGTGCCCGCGTCAGGGAAAGCGAGCCATGGGGAGCGCGCGCCGCGGTGCGGCGGCGGGGTGCGGCGGCCGCTCTCTCCGATTACGCGCTCTGCGTGCGAATGGAAGGGCCGTAGCATGGTTGAATTTTGTCAATGCCTTAACACACCGCGAGGTGGCGATCTCAGCCCAAGCGTCGTAAAAGCGTCGGCCTCGCTCATAGCATCACGCTAATAAATAGCAAAAATAGCTCTGCGACGCACGCCTGCCTCACCTGGCTGTAACACCGCGTTCCGTGCTCACGCGCTCGCCGCTCGCCCCGAGAGAGAGAGAGAGAGAACGTTTATTTACACCCGTCGAGAATGACGGGGGAGGAGGCTTTGGCCTCTGCCCCCGTTCATCCCCCTAGCCGTCAGCCGGAATCCCTTGGGACTCGGCGGCGGCCAGGGCGAGACCGATGACTTTACGTTGTTCTTTGGCATCTTGGCTGCGTTATAAGGCCTCCCAAGATTCTACGTTTCTGCTTGGCTCGTTGTAACAAGGGCAGGTCCAGACCATGTGCACTAGACCCGCAGTGCTATTACAGTGCGCACACCGGGAATCCAACACTTCCGGGTGCCATTTACTGTACAGGTGAGGGTTTGGAAACACCCGGTTTGGAATTTTCGCCACATTATTTCCTCATTTTTGTTCAGCTGTTTAGCTGCCTCTGGATAGATCTTACGGTGGGATTTATAATGTGAGGTGATTTCATGGAACGTTCGTAGTTCGTCTCCTGTGCAGAGGGGTTGCTCGAGTGGAGGCGGCGAGTCAGCGGCGATCGACCGGAAAGTGAGCCCTCGGGCGATCGAGTGTGCCTTCTCGTTCCCCTTCAGACCTTGATGGGCCGGGGACCATATCAGTGAGATTTGCTCTGCGGGTACTGGTCCTTGTCTCAGAACTTTGGCGGCTGCAGCAGAGATCCTGCCCATGTCATAGTTCTTAATGGCTGACTTAGAGTCGCTGACAATCACTCGTGTACCTTTTTGTTTTATCGCCAGAGCAATCGCAAGTTCTTCTGCCTCAGTGGCAATTGTGTTCTTAAAGGTGCAGCACGAGACCAGGTCCCCACTCTCGCGAACCACCACCGCTGTGTATGCTCCCCTTCTTTCGTATTCAGCAGCGTCCGTGTAAAGCACGTCGGATCGACCTTCAAGTTTGGCCTCTAGGGCTACAGCTCTTGCTTTGTGTCTGCCTTCGTGAAACACCGGATGCATGTTTTTCGGCAGCGGTGTAATTTTGAGTCTGTTCCTAGTTGGTTTAGGTATGCTAGCTGTCTGTCTGGAACACTCCGTGGGCTCGAAACCCAAGCGCTCCATGATTTTCCTTCCGGTTTTACTTCTCAAAAGCCTTTGATGCTGTGACCTCGTGGCGGCTTCTATGAGCTCATCCAAAGTATTGGAGACGCCTAGCCCAAGAAGTTTTACCGTATAGAGGTGTTCGGGGGAAGCCCTAGTGCAGTTTTGATGCCTTTTCTTATAATGACTTCAATATTATCTTTCTCTGCTCTACCCAGTTTAAGATAAGGGGCAACGTATAGTACACGGCTTATCACGAAAGTTTGAACCAACCTCAAAAGATTGGCTTCCTTCATCCCCGCATATTTGTTAGAAATGCGCTTAAGCAGGCGGCAGATGTTTAAGCAACCTCAAAACCAACCTCAAACCAGAAGCCCTAGTGCAGTTTTGATGCCTTTTCTTAAATGACTTCAATATTATCTTTCTCTGCTCTACCCAGTTTAAGATAAGGGGCAACGTATAGTACACGGCTTATCACGAAAGTTTGAACCAACCTCAAAAGATTGGCTTCCTTCATCCCCGCATATTTGTTAGAAATGCGCTTAAGCAGGCGGGCAGATGTTTGAACATCAGGCTCAGAGAACATTTCAGCTCTCTAAAAGGCTCGCCATACTCGCATCTCGCGATGCACTGTCGGCAGTGCGGGTGTGAACCACTTTTGTCTGACACGGCGGTGATGTACCGGAACCGGAACAAGCTGTCCAGAGAGACTGTAGAAGCGTTTTTTATTTTCAAGAGCAATTCTGTATGTGTTAGCCAGGCTTCACTGAGCCTACTTCCGTGTGAGATAGCTTTTCTTTCGGCCAACCTCGCTGCTACCCTTGCCGCGTAATAGGAACATTCTATTCTGAGCATGCGTGTTCTTATTGTGATGTTTTCGAGTTATCAGTGTTTGACTGCGCGGTTTTGCGCGTTTTAGTATTGTTATCATTTTAGGTATAAGAGATGATCAAGGTGAGCCGGCGTCATGACATTCGCAGCAGTATCAGTTGTTCTCTCCATGGTGACTATGTGGTGGTGTGATATAAGATAAATAGGCGAGGATTCAGGAAATAAACTTTAGTTTGAAGTTGGCGCTTGTCCTGTGCACTTATTCTTCGCTTGTGTCCGTGTCTCTTTGCGCTACCTGCCTTAACATGAGTTCCCACAAACTAGCCCAGTTATCCGTTCTCGCAGGCGGCACGTCTGGCTTGCACTAGCTTCGAGTCTCCGGATATTTTCAGTGTTTTTGCCATTTGCTTGTATGCGCAACCCTAGTATTCTAACGCTGTCTACGGCTGGAATAGCATTGCCATTCACTCGTAAAGCAATATCACAACCCCTTCCAGGGGGATTGTTTCTTTTCCTTTGTTGTGATGGTACAAAAAGCGCCTCTGATTTTTCTGCCGAGCATTTCAACCCTATCGGTTCGAGATATTTTTCTATGATATCTATAGCCCTCTGAAGTGTGCTTTGAATTTGTCCGTCGCTTCCCCTGTTAATCCACAGCGTCACGTCGTCCGCGTATATGGTGTGATGTAGGTTTTCGAGTCCGTCCAACTTTTCAGGAAGGCCGATCATCGCTATATTAAAAAGAGTCGGAGAGAGGACGGACCCTTGTGGCGTCCCTCTGTTCCCCAATTTAATGTTTTCGAGCAACTGTCCTCCCATGCTGATGGTGGCTGTGCGATTAGAGAGAAAATTTCTTACGTAGTTGTATGTCTTGACGCCTACATTTAGCGCGCTAAGGTTCTCGAGTAAGGCTTCATGTTTGACGTTGTCAAACGCCTTGGAGACGTCCAGCCCCACAATGACCTTGGTGTCAACAGTCTTTTTGTCTATTATCTGCTCCTTCAGCTGTAGCATAATATCGCACGTCGATAGGTGTGATCTGAAGCCTATCATGGTATCAGGGTACAGGTTTTCATCTTCCATGAACCTAGTGAGTCTTGTTTGGACGACGTGCTCCATCAATTTTCCAACACAAGACGTGATGGAAATGGGTCTGAGATGCTCAAGACTAAGCTTCTTCCCTGGTTTCGGAATAATGACCATATTCGCAGTTTTCCAAGCTTGCGGTATCTCTCCGTTGTCCCAGCATTCTTGCATATAAGTGGCAAGGTGACGAATGGAGCCGTCGTCAAGATTTCTGATTATTCTGTTGTTGATTTTGTCCGGCCCGGCAGCCGTTTTGGTTTTGAGTCTGTTAATTTCAGCCCTCAATTCCCCAACCGTGATGGGGCTGTCTATGTCTGGGGTTTCTGAACCCGCGTAGTCGGGGAGATTTTTACATTCAGCGCAGCTGAGGTATCGATCCCTAACCTCCGCTAATAATTGCGTCGTCTGACCTTCATATTTATACACAGGCTTGTGAAGTTGCTGTCTAGCCTCCGACTTTGTTTTCTCTGGGTCTAATAGACGTCGTAGTAGCTGCCATGTTTTAGCATTGCCAATTTTCTTATCCATCTGATCGCAGATACTGCCCCACTTTTGCCTGGTGAGTTCCAATGCATGATCTTCAATCTCTTTGTTCAGTGCAGCAACTTGCTTTCGGAGATTCCTGTCTTCTCTTTTCTGACTGATTTTTCGCTCTCTTTCTTTTTGTTCCACATGCGCACAAGATGTATATCAACAACTTCCTGATCATCAGCGTCAATCTTTTCGGTAGCATCCTGAACCGACTGGATAACCCCTTTACTCCATTCGTTAATATCATTTATCGGGTCCTGTCCCGACCTGATATTTCTAAAGGCAACCCAATCTGTAGTCTTAATTCTCCTCTTATTCATCACCGGTGGGCCATTCTCAACTATGATCTCTAAAATTCTATGATCGCTACCTAGGTCTTCTCCGGTATTGCACCATGTGGCAGTGGTGTCACTGCCTACCAGAGTTAAATCTGGTGTCGTGTCCTTGGATACGCTATTTCCTTTCCTTGTGGGCTTCATCGGGTCCGTAATAATGATCAGCCCATGTTGTTGAATTTCATTCCACAAATTTCTGCCCTTAATCTGCGTGAATTTATAACCCCATGCCGTATGATGCGCATTAAAATCGCCCAAAATCAAAAGTGGACTGTTTGTTGAAATAACCTTGGTTTTCGTGAAAAGATCGCCAAAGTCACATTTGCGCTGTTTGGGGGAACTATACACATTCAGGATGAAAAGATTCTTCTTTGCGCTTGCGAGGAACGAGTTCGACTAAAACATGATCAATCTGCGAATTCCCCGTCTCGTGCTGCAACGTTGGAATGTTTCTCTTTACAAAGGTCGTAACTTGGGTATCGTTACCCAACCCGGAAAAGATTTGTAGCCAGCTAATTTAGCATTTTTCCCGCACTCCTGGACCGCAATAACCTCCGGTCGATCGCCGTTGGCAAGACAGGACTGTAAAACCGCACGCTTACGCAAGAAACCCCTACAGTTACACTGCCAAATCATGTTATTGCAGGGGCGCAGAGCCATCACGTTTGAGTTTGAGCCCTTGGCATAGCCATTCTGTCTGTCCATACTAGCAAATTCAGCCTTCATTTGCTCGATAGCGCTGCCTACTTGTTTCATCTGTTCCAGTACCGTTTGAAGCATTCCTTGTAAGGACTTTGTTTCTACCTCAAGCGCTACACTTATCGATCCGTGATTTTCTTCAACTTCTATTTCCTTAGCCCTCTTCTTCTTTAAAGGCGGTTCGTTTGCTACGCGGGGTGTTTCCAGTGCCTGCCCTGGTTTACTGGTTGGTTGTGCCTTAATCTCATCAAGTTGCTTGCGTAATTCCGCATTTTGCTCTTGTAATATCCTGTTTTGCTCTTTAAGAGCATTAATCATTTCTGCATTAGCATCCTGGGAGACCTTAGTTACCCAACCCACCTGTGGTCCAGGGGACTTTGACTTCTCTCGGGCGCAATCACCACTATCCTGGGGTTCCTTGTGAGAAAGTCCCTGTTTCTCCAGCGATGGCAATCGGGGAAAAGATTCCGAGCGTCTTCTCGACCCGCTGCGATGCTTGGATTTACACCTCGAACGATCTTGAACCCCGTCTGTCCTGCTGTTGCGCTGCGTTTCCGCGTCGGCCTTGCGTCGTTCCTCTTGCTCCCGCGCTTCTTCTTCCAGCTTCATTTCCCACTGTCGCTTTTTCTTTATGTAAGGTGTTCGGAAAAGTTCTTTGCACATTTTGTCTCCGGTTACGTGATCCTTGCCGCACAGGCGGCACGTCGGTGTGCATTCATGGTCCTTGGATGGGGAGGTCGCCCCACAACCTCTGCATTTTGCGTGCGGACTGTCGCACACGTCGGATCGATGTCCCAGCTCACCACACCTGTAACACACTTCATATCGCTTCTTGTATAGAAAACACTTCATCGGCGTCCCAAAACAGATCATCCATCTTGGCACGTAGTCGTCGACAAAGGTGATGATTACCAAGGTGGAGTTGCCCATCCTCCGCACACCAAGAATGGGACGATTTTCTTCGTGTGAAAAAGCCAGTTCCAATTCCCTCTCAGAGAGTCTCAGATCAAGTCCACGTACCACTCCTTTTCCACAGCTTTCGGGTGCAGCCATATATGTGGTCACCTCATACTCCTTGCCATCGAGCTTGATGACTTTCAGGCCCAACATTTTCTTGGCGTCGTCCCCGCCGGGCGAGCTGTATATCAGCGTTCCTTGCTTGTCGTTCACGACGATCCTGTCCTCCTCCCGACCTTTCCGCCATGAGATGCCTGCGGCCATCCTGACTGCTCCCCCAATTACGGGTGCCGAGAGTTTGGTGAGCGTCAATCCTTCTTTGGGCTTGATAATAATCTTGTGATCCGCTTTCGGAAGACGCGGTAGGTGCGACGCCACGGACCGCTCCGTGAGCTTTTTTCCCGCTGTTGTGAACGAGGGTCCCCCGCGCACACCATGCTTGTCGCTTTTGTAGCCGGCTGGCACTGTCCTGCCTTCTTTTCCGCATCCACCGCTGGTAGACGCCAGGCTGGTGGCGCCATTGCGTTCTCGTTGTTGACGCTCCTGGAGCTCAGCCACGCGTCTCGATACTTTCGTCACCCAGTCCGAGCTTTCCAATTCTGCCGGATCGGCATCCGTACCGTTAACGCTCACTTCCACCGAGAAAAATCGCGGCCGGGCTAGCGCGGCGGCACGACGCGCTTTGCGTTTCCCTCTAGTCCGGCCGTGGTGTTCAATCACATTTTAACATGCCGCGGGATGGCGACCAAGTTCTGCGTCCAATATGTGACGCTCTTCTGGCTATCACAACTCGTTCTCTGATTACGCTTTCACCGTTAACTTCTACAGCTACCACAAGGGTTTATTTAATCATTTAACATGGACGTTAGTCGTCGGGATGGAGGTGTACCACCAATCATCTAAGTGGGTGCATACACGTTAAACGGCGCCATTAGCTACATAAATATACATTGTGCAAACTCTCTTTGTCAATGTGCAGTAAGCATTCAGTTACTTCTGTAAGGGCACGCTTAACTTTCGTGTTATTCCGATTCCTATGACGAAGGGATCAACCGTGTTTTTGCAAAGCAGCTTTGAGCACCGGCATGGCTCAGAGGTTGAATACTGGGCTGCCACGCAGAGGGCCCAGGTTCGAAGCTCGTTCCACCCTGGAATTTTTTTCTGATGTCGTCTTTTCTTTTCTTATTTCGAGCGATAGTGGTTACGGACACCGGCGCCGACGGCGGCGGCGGGCGACTACGGTGCAAAAACGGCCGCTGAAATGATCTTATAACAGCTTTCGCTGTAAAACAATACAGCTATAACAAGTTACACAAAAATAAAAACCCACCATCTACAGCTATGATTCGAACCAGGCCCTTTCGAGTGGGAAGTGGGCATTTTACCCCTGCACCACTTTGGTCGAGCCGCAGACTTCTGATCGCAGCTCCCCAAGCGGCTTGACCCTGTTTGAGCTTCACTTTTCGAAGCTCGTTCCGAGCACTCCCCTGTTCTAGTACATTTTAGCTCGAACTAATCGGCAATTCAGCTAGCGGTAAAATCCTAGATACAAAACTCTCTACTATATAAAGAAGGCCGATACTATATACGGAACCTGAAGCCGTGAGGTTCCATATGTAGTACCAATTGATCACATCGCTACGCGCGTCGTATGTTTTATGTGCGAGCGCTGCTAACGATAGCTGCTTAAGCGGGAGTAAAACGCGCCGGCCGTCGTGGCAAAGGCCCAGGGCGGTATCGAAGGCGTGGGATACGGGTTACGTGGCGCTGGCAGAAACTCCGTACCTTAACCGGCCGGGCATTTTCGCCCGCGGTCACATGCGCTGTATCTTTACGGAGATTAGCAGATGGCTCACACACTTGCACGTGTTGTGTTCTCGCCGCCAAGTTTGCGTTGAGGCCAGAGACAGCACGAAAGTCATTTCCTTCGCTGCAGCGAATGCGTTTCCTTACGCCAGAGTTTCGTGAGTTAAGCCAGGTAGCATGCTAAAGCAGTAAGCCGCTAGCCTTCTTCTGGCCGTGTTCATAAAATGTTGCAGAGCCCCTTTAAGAAGTCTAGAACCTGTCTCGTATACTTGCTCAAATGAGAAATAAAGCATTTACTCAGCAAGTTAATTCTTCGTTGTTAAAGGGACAGCAAAGAGAAACAATGAATCGGCTTAGATCGATCAATTGTGGTCTGAGAACTCTAACGTCGGTAATTTTGCCATCATAGGTTTGTTAATAAAGGAGAAAACCAAGCTCAATGTTTCATTTTTAAATTTCGCGCCGAAATCTCTCCGCGTGACGTCAGAGATTTCGAAGTGTATTTATCGTATTTTGGCGCCACTGGCTCAACAAAATTATCCCAGACTTGGTATGTAAGTCTATGGCCACCTCAGAGGACGATGTGCTTCATTTTTACCGATTAGGAGCTACGTGGTCCCCAGTAGGCGCCGTCAAAACATGTGACATCACAGCGAATGATGCGGAAAGTTAAGGTGGCGTCGCCACCCACATTTTGTTTTTGCGCGTTTTCTCACTTACTAATCGTCTTCACGCACCAAGCGTGGCGTTTTTGTTATCGTAAAGGAGTAGTTTACTAATATGAGAAAAATCGTTTTGCTCTTTAGTGTCTCTTTAAGCACAGTCCAGTCGCTGGCGGCTCCTCGTCACACCATGAACAGCAGCAAGGTTAGTACGCATATGATTGCCATACGCGCCACTCTATAGGTGCCAACGCAAAACGACGAATGGCTGCTAAGGCGCATTTATAATTACTTCCAACACCTGAAGTGAAAATACACAGTCCAGTCGCATTAACGAGACCACCTGTCAAAAGCCAGAATAACCACCTTTCGCAGAGCGGACTGCTGCACGGCGTGCAGGAAGAGAGTCAGTTAGGTTCCTGAAGGTTTTCACTGGGATGTTGAGCCATGCCGACTCCAGTGCCGTGGCCAGCTGTGCTAGATTGCGCTCCAACGCGCCAGCTTGGACCCTTCCGGCAATGGTTGCAGGGTGTTTGCTTTCAGAGGTTTCACGCCGTATACGCCAACGTCCATCTGTCCGATGGAGCATAAAACGTGATTCATCGGAAAACGCCACCTGTCGCCACTCAGTGGACGTCCAGTTGCGGTACTGGCGTGCAAATTGCAGCTCTCGTCGCCGATGAACGGCAATCAGCATAGGTGCATGAACCAGGCGTCTGCTGCGGAGGCCCAGACGCACTAACGTTCGCTAAACAGTAGTTTGGGAGACACTGTTGGTAGCCCCTTGGTTCATCTGGGCGGTCAGTTGCTCAGTGGTAGCACGCCTATTCGCCCGAACGCATCTCCGCAGCCTTCGTTGACCTCTGTCATACATGGGCCGTGGTGCACCACATTTGCCGCATCGTTGATTCTGGACAGTCCCATTTTGCCATGCACGGTACACTTTCACCACGGTGGCACGCGGACAGTTCACAATCTTAAGCTTTTCGGAAATGCTTCCACCCTTGGCCCGAAAGCCAATGATCATGCCCTTTTGAACGTCGGATAAATCGCTCTGTTTCTGCATAACGCCAACGATTGCAACGTTTTCCGAAGCCCTCACACACCCTTTATATATGCTCAACTGCACTGTGCTGCTACCTGCCTTCTGTGATTGCTGATTTAACGTCGACGTCGAAAGTATGTGGTGGTCACAATAATGTGTCTGGACTGCGTACATGATCATCAAGCATGGGCACCGAAGCCATTCCCGGAGGTGTCGCTTAATTGAGCCATAACTCGACCAGTGTCGACGATCGGCTTGGTGTTTCGACGGCGACAATGAAATCCGGCTCTTTACTTCAACGCATGGGCTCCAATTGAGCCTGCTCGCTGTGAGGCACACATATGACAGAATGCATATTTAAAGCTCAAAAATTGAATAAACGGGCGAATCTTGCTTAAGCTGGCCATACATCTGATTCGTCAGTCACTTCATCAAAGGTTCAGGAGCTAAATCGTGAAAGACCGCTTTTCATGTTCTCCGCTGTGTTGATCTCGTTATCCCGCAGGGCATGGTCAAGCAGCACGATACTTTCGCTCATTGCGCAAGTGTGCTAGAATCAATACCTAGAAGAGCCAAGAAATGACGCACCTTGCAGGAAAAAGGCTGAAGGCGAAACGTCTTCGGACGCTTGGTCATTGGCATAACACGCAGCACAGGCCGCACGACCGCGGCATCTGATGATGATGAGGACGCTTCAAAAACATGCCTCGTACCCACACCTGGAGATGGGCTGAGAATCGGCCAACAGAATTGATGATGATGACATCCCTTAGTGGCTCACACCCAGACACCGCCTGATTCATGGCCGATCCCCCGGGGTGGGTTGCGCAAAGTCTCCGAAGAACAACAACAACAACAACAACCGAGAAGCGAATGAGTTAAAAAAAATAGACACATGTCAGCTCCATCACTAGTACAATATTTTACTATAGTCTAAATAAATTTATTATGGCCATTAAGAACTGACGCACTTGCCGCAATGGTTCGCCAAATTGCTGCCAGTCTCCGCTTCAAGGTTGTTGGCGTGTTCTCGCAGGCAGCCATTCACACCGGCCCGTCTGACGAATGTACAAGCCTCCACAGGACGCAGGGATCTCGTACACCACTCCTGTCTTGCAAGGAAGAAAGCGAGTTACATGCTTTTTAACACGAAAGTGTTTTATGCCGGGGTACACCAAGAATTCAGTGACGTATTTCCATCACGGAAATGACGTAGAAAAAAATTACGCGATCAGATGTCAAAAAAAAAAGTTCTGTCAAGGGGCATCGAACCCACGACCGCTCGGTCCGCAACAACAGATGCCGGGCACGCTATCCACTGCGCCACGGCCACAGACTCTGGAGCAGTGCCTCCTCTATTTTTAGTGCCTGGGCGAACGCTCTCCTCGGGCCGTCGAGCGCGCGCTCCGCGTCCGCTCGCCGCTGCCGCGCGGTGGCGCTGTGCAAGTAGACTTGCACAGCGCCACACAGCGGGCCCTTCGGTGCCCATGGTAGCTTGTAATGAGGAAAACAACCAGGGGGACTCTTTGACAGGTACTATAGCGAAAAAACAGAGAAAAGGTAAAAGAAGGGAGAAGGCGCGTGTTGCAATTAGTTACATTAACATGCAGGGTGGCAGAAAAAAGGCAAAATGGTTAGAGATTGAGGGACAGTTAAACAAGGAACAGATAGGTGTTTATGCGGTTACAGAAACACACCTTAGAGACTTGGAAGAGCCGCCACATATTGAAAATTATGTTTGGGAAGGATGTAACAGGATCACATCAGAAAGGAGAGGTGGGGGGTTGGAATGCTAATTCATAGCAGACCAAAATGGGAGAGAGTGAAACAAACGTGTTCAGAGCACATATGGGTTTCGGGCACAGTAGGTGGAAAGAAAACGTGGCTAGGTGTAGCTTACTTGTGGACAGGGAATAACTGCAGAGAAAAGAATCGGGAGATAGTGAAATGCATAAGCACCGATATTAAAGAATTTGGTCATGATGCCGAGATAATCCTTCTAGGGGACATGAACGCTCACATTCATGACCTTGACGGATATTCAGACACCAATGGCAAGTTATTGCTAGATCTCTGCGAGCAACATAGTCTTGAGATAGTTAACGTGGGGCCTAAGTGTGAGGGGCAGATCACGTGGGAAGTCGGAAACAGGCAATCGAGCATTGATTACTGTCTCATGACAGAAGGAATATATGACAAACTTAGAGAGATGAGAATAGACGAAGAAGGCATTAACAGCTTGGGTAGTGATCATAAACGCATAATATTACAAATGGGATATAAAACTGAAAATAAGAACATAGAATCAAATTTTGGCAGCTCGAATCTAAATGACAAACAAATAACAAATATAGCCGCAAGAGTCGAGGAAAAAGTAGACGAACTACCAGGCAAAGACTGGAAGTATAGTGAGCTGCTACATGTAATCACGAAAGAAATGGAAATAGAGAAGAAAACTATTTGTTGGAAAGGAAAGAAAAAGCCAAAAAGTTGGTGGAACAAAGAAATCCGGGAAGCGATCGAGATGCGACGTCAGACATCACGGGAGCACAGACAGGCAAAAAAGGAGAAGCGGCCACAGGACGAAGTCAACCAAATATGGGAAGTATATTTAGAGCAAAAATCCATTGTGCCGAAATTAGTCGAGGCAAAAATTAAAGGTGAAAGTGAACGCTGGATGACAGAGATTCGCGAAAAGAAGAAGGCCGCGCCTAGGATATTTTGGAGCCATCTAAAAGCGCTGGGTAGGAAGTCTGTCACAATGCAACAACATATGGTAGATGAAGGAGGAAATAAATTGGAAGGATATGAAGCGCTAGGTTACATCCGAAAGATAACAGCCGATTCGTTTAAAAAGGCCCCCCAGGGTATTCCCGCGGTGAGTGAAAGTACGCAAAGGAGTGCAACCGACGAAGATGTAGTACAAGAGAATTTCAATTGGAAGAAGGCCGAAGGAAAAATTCCTAAGCGCACTACTCCGGGCTTAGATGGGGTTCCCGTCAGCCTCATTAACGAACTCGGACATAACACTAAAGAAGCACTGCTGAAAGCCGTAGAAAAGTGCTTACAGGAGAGGGAAATACCAGACAGTTGGCGAAAAAGTAGAATGAAATTAATCTATAAAGGCAAGGGAGAAAAGGATAACATTCGCTCGTATAGACCGCTAACAATTACATCGGTGCTATACAGGTTGGCGATGCAGGCAGTAAAATTAAAAATAGAAGCGTGGGTAGAACAAAATGATATTTTGGGAGAACTTCAGAATGGATTTCGAATCGACCGGCGGTTAGACGATAATCTGTTTGTTCTTACCCAGTGTATAGAAATATCTAAAATAGAAAACAGGCCCTTATACGTAGCTTATCTAGATATCACCGGGGCGTATGACAACGTTAATCAGGAAATTTTGTGCGACATATTGAAGGAAGTGGGCATAGGTGACGACTGTGTACAGCTTTTGAGGGAAATATACCGAGAAAATACAGTTTGTATAGAATGGGAAGGAGTAAGTAGCAAGGACAGCGTTGAAATTAGCAAGGGGCTGAGACAGGGGTGCCCTTTGTCCCCGCTGTTATTCATGCTGTACATGGCGAGGATGGAAAAAGCGCTAGAAGGTAGCAACATTGGATTTAATTTGTCACACAAACAGGTCGGAGCGATAGTTGAGCAGAAGCTTCCAGGTCTATTTTATGCTGATGATATTGTCCTATTTGCGGACAGTCAAGATGATATACAGCGACTGGCAGATATATGCGGAAGGGAGTGTGAGGCTCTAGGACTAGGATTTAGTGCAACAAAATGTGGATTGATAGTATTCAATGATCACGGAGACCATACGGTCTTAATACAGGGCCAAAAAATACCGAGGGTAAGCGAGTACAAGTACCTCGGAGTATGGGTAAATGAGGGGGACAGATATATGGAGGTACAAGAGAAAGCATCGGTAGCAAAGGGAAAGAGGAATGCTGCAATTATGAAGCACAGAGCTTTATGGGGATACAATAGGTACGAGGTGCTTCGAGGGCTGTGGAAGGGTGTGATGGTTCCGGGGCTTACATTTGGGAACTCAGTGGTGTGCATGAAGTCAGAGGTGCAATCAGGAATGGATGTAAATCAAAGGACGGTGGGCCGCCTCGCGTTGGGCGCTCACGGGAAGACTACAAATGAGGCAGTAAAGGGTGATATGGGATGGACAGGCTTTGAAGTGAGGGAAGCGCAGAGCAAAATGAGATTCGAAGAGAGGCTGAGGAAAATAAAGAAGAGCAGATGGGCAGAGAAGGTTTTCAGGTATTTGTATAGAAAAAGCGTTGACACGCAGTGGAGAAAAAGAACTAGGAGGCTCACCAGTAAATATACGGCTGCCAGTGCGGGCGATATGGCAACAAGGAGCATTAAGCGGAAGGTCAGAGAGGCGGAGAGGACTTATTGGATGGCAGCGATGGAAAAGAAGCCGGCTCTGAGTAACTACCGAAAAGGAAAAAAAACGAAATAAGGAGGGAAAGGTTTTATGATAATTCATGGGGAAGCGCTTTACTGTTTGAAGCAAGGTCGGGCTGCCTTAGAACGCGTAGTTATAAAGCGAGATTCAGTAACGAAGAAGAACAATGTACATGCTGCGGGGGAACTAAGGAAACGATGGAACATGTACTGATTGAATGTGGCGGTATTCACCCAGGTATACGTGTGGGCACGAGTCTACATGAAGCCTTGGGTTTTAGGGACAACAATGGAAAGCTGAACACGTCCGCGATAGAAATAAGTAAGAGACGGTTAGAGTATTGGTGGCAGAGAGAGAGAGAGACATAACTTTATTTTGTCCTTGCTGGGGTCAAGGGAGGCGGGGGCCGGGAGACTAGCCCTACCGGAGCCCCCCTTCCTCAGGCGGCGGCCAGACCTTGGGTCTTGGCGGCGTCTTCGGCCAGCCGGACTGCCCAGAGTTGGTCATCCGGGCACGCGCTGAGCAGCATAGCCTCCCACTGCTCGGGCGTGGTAATCTTAAGTGTAGGGTTCTTGCTGTGTTTGGTGGTGTGTGTCGCTGTGGGACATGCCCAGATAATGTGGTCGAGGTTGGCGCGAGCCATCCCGCAAGCTTTGCACTGTGGTGTGTAAACGTCCGGGTATATGCGACTGTACAGCGTGGGTGTAGGGAATGTTCGCGTCTGTAATAATCGCCATGTTGTCGACTGTTGCTTATTTAGCGACTTGTCAGGGGGTGGGTACTTCAATCTTGCCCTACGGTAATGCATGACAATTTCACCATACGTGACCATTCTTTCTTTCGCGTGGCCGCACCAGGATTCGAGTTCTTCGTCCTCAGCCTGCTCGGCTCGTCGGGAGGGTAGCTGCTCTGATGACGGGTGACGCGCCCGGTGGACGATTTCTCGGGCAGCGTCGTGAGCGGCTTCGTTCCCGGCAAGGCCCGAATGGCCCGGAGCCCAGATTAAATGAACTTGGCGGCGACGAGATGGGGATGTGCTTGCAAGTATGCGGTTCGCTTGCGGTGAAATGAGGCCCTTGGTGAAGTTGCGGATAGCTGTCTTGCTGTCACTAACAATGCAAGAGGCGGTAGTCGTCGCGTAGGCTAAAGCGATGGCAGCTTCTTCGCCCTCTTCGGGTTGTGTGGTGAGTAGGGAGCTGGTGGTGGTAGTTACATGATTCTGTCCCGTGACGACAGCGAGCGCCATGGCCGGTTGTTGCGGGTACTCTGCTGCGTCGACGTAAGCTACATGCGCGGCCCCCTTGTAACTCTTGCTGAGATGTTTAGCACGGTCGGCGCACCGTTCTGCGTTGTAGACGGGGTGCATATTGCGAGGGATGGGGGGAATCAGGAACGTTTCTCGGATGTCCTTGGACAATGGGACCTTGGGTCCGGTCTGCGTAACGTATTCAATGTCAAGGGTACGGAGGATGTGCCGCCCGGTCTGTGTTTGCGAGAGCCGCTCGTAGTGTGAAATGCGCTGAGCCTCAATTAACTCCTCAATTGTGTTATGTAGGCCTAATTCCATGAGCTTTTGATTCTCCGTAGATTGAGGGACGTGCAGGGCTTGCTTGTATGCTTTCTTGATAATTATGTTAATCTTGTGTTTCTCGGCGTTGGAGAGGCATAGGAAGGGCGCGACGTACACGATGCGGCTGATAATAAAGGCTTGCACCAACCGTAAAAGGTTGTCCTCTTTCATTCCCATGTGCTTGTTGGCGATGCGGGCGATGAGCCTTCCTATTTGAGTAGCGTGGGTCTTGAGGCATTCGATAGTCTCTGTGTTCTTACGGTTCTGTTGTATGCGGAGCCCCAAGACTCGCAGGCTAGGCACGCACGGTATGGGATGTCCTTTGACTTCGAGCATGATGGGATGCGTGCTCTCCTGACTCGTTCGACGATGCGTTGCGGGGCGTATGATTAGTAATTCGGACTTGCTCGACGAACATGAAAGTCCTCGTGGCTCGACATACTCGACCACCACGTTGATTGCTTCTTGCAGGGTCTCTTCAATTTCGCCATCACTGCCTCCAGCAGTCCAGAGGGTAATATCGTCCGCGTATAGGCAGTGATTTAGGCGTGGGATAGCAGACAGCTGTGTTGGAAGCCCCATGAGGGCGATGTTGAAAAGCATGGGAGAGAGCACGGACCCTTGTGGTGTGCCCTTGCTTCCCAGCTTGATAACCTCCGACTGGAGTCCCCCTATTGTTAATGTGGCAGTGCGGTTGGAGAGGAAATCTTTAATGTAGCTATAGGTCTTTGCACCAACGTTTAGTTCTGAGAGTGCCTCGAGAATTGCACGGTGTGTGACGTTATCAAATGCTTTAGTAAGGTCTAGGCCAAGTACAGCCCTTGTGTCCAGTTTAGGTCCCTGTCGGGTGTCGAGTACTTGATGCTGAAGTTGAAGCATGACATCCTGCGTGGACAGCCGTGGGCGGAAGCCTATCATGGTGTGTGGAAACTTGTCTTCCTTATCCATGTATTCAGTAAGCCGAGTGAGAATGACATGCTCCATGACTTTTCCCACGCATGAAGTGAGAGATATGGGGCGGAGGTTGTCGAAATGTAAAGGTTTGCCTGGTTAGGGGATGAAGACTATTTTGGCGTGTTTCCACGGCGCAGGCAAGGAGCCCGACTCCCAGACGATGTTGATATGTTGCAACAGAGTCGCTAGGGAGTCGTCATCCGCATTTTGTAGGATCCGATTGGTGATGCGATCGTCCCCCGGCGCTGAGTTGGGGCGCAGATTTCGTACCGTTGCCTGCACTTCCGCCAGGGTGATAGGTGCGTCCAGGGAGGCGTTATCCTGACCTGTGTAGGGCATCTGCGGTTGCGTCACCTGGTCACCAAGGTACTTGTCGACAAGGTTACTCAGGAGCTGCTTGTCGGCGGCCTGCGTTTGATGTAGGAGTTTCTGTATATTGCGTTGTTGAGTAGTTTTGCTGGTTCGCGCGTCTAACAGGTGCCGCAGAATGTTCCAGGTCTTGGGGATATTGGGTTGCCGCTGCATGCCGTTGCATACGGCATGCCATTGTTGATTGGTTAGCTGCAGCGCGTACTTCTCAATGTCCGTGTTAAGAATCCCGATTCGTTTGCGGAGCGTGCGATTCAGTTTTTGGGTCTTGTAACGTTTCCTAAGCCCCGCTAGAGCCTCCAACATGTGTAGTAATTTACTGTCAAGCTGCTGGGCGCCTGCTTCTTCCAACACCCATTTAGTCGCCGCCTCCGCATCAGCAATAAGGTCGCTGGTCCAAGTCTCGAGGTCGGGTGCACACCCTTCTGGGGAGGTACGTGCTGCCCTGCAGGCCCGGAAAGCATCCCAGTCCGTGATACTGAGCGTTCGCCCTACCCGTTTTCGTGGACCGGCTGCGATGAGCGTTTGCAGAACACAGTGATCACTACCGAAGGTTTGACCGGTATTGTGCCATTCTGTGAAGGAGGCTCGCTTGATCATCGTGAGATCCGGTGTGGTGTCCCTGTTGACGCTGTTACCAATGCGCGTGGGATAGGTAGGGTCCGTGACCACCGTATATTGTAATTGTTGGATATCTTCCCACAATTGGCGGCCTTTCTTTCTGTCGTAGGAGTAGCCCCATGCTAACGCTGGGGCGTTAAAGTCACCCACGACCACAAGAGGGAAGCCTTGCGCTGCCTTGTCCGCTGCGGCAAGGAGTCTATGAAATCTATGTTGGTGTTTGGGACTACTGTATACATTTAATATAAAGAGTCTGCTGCGCTCTTTCCGGGAATGTGGAATTATTTCGATGAAAACGTGTGGGGGTCCGTCCGAGAGCAAGTCATGTTGTAGTACTCCGATGTTGCGGCTCACTAGCGTGACTACTAACACCCTCTGATCAGTGTTTGATTGTTGCTTGTAGGCCGCATATCCTGTTAGTTTTGCCTCGGTCATGGGCTCTTGAAGTGCAATGACGTCTGGTGGTTTCTCCGATGTGAGAGTGCGTAAGCTTTGCTGAAGTATTCCGCGTTTCCTTGAAAAGCCTCGGCAGTTCCACTGCCAGATACAGTAACCTGTAGAACTAGTGCTGGGAGGCGGAGACATCGTCAGGGTGGGGGTGTGCTTTCTTTGCAAAAGTTCCCTTGAACCTAACGGAATGTTCCTCTACCTCTGTCATGCGGCGCTCTAGTTTCTTGATAGACATAAGCACCTTATGCGCTAATTCTGAATGTTGCTTATTCTGTTCGTCTTTTAAGGTTTGGGTCATTGTGGCAACTGCAGTTTCTATCGCCTTGGCGATGGCGCCTTGCAGGCATTCCTCTACCGTAGTTCTAATAATATCTGCATTTGTTTCCGGAGCGGATGTATCCATGTCGGTGTCTGGTGCAGTTGCCTTACGTTTGGGTGGGTTGGTGGTAGCATCTTTTCTACTGACCACCCCGACCGATCGCTCTGCCTCAGGCTTGGGAGGATGCTGCATTTGAAGCTTTTGTCGAAGTGCACTGAGCTCTTTCATGCGCTCTCTGGAATCGGGCTAGCAGACGACGCGCGAGCGTCTCGATCAAATAGCCGCGAAAGACACATGCCTTCGAAATGGGCTGGTTGCCCAGAACAAGTGCTTCATGATTCCAGTTTACAAGTTTTCATTATACTTTAAACAACGCGAATACAGCCGAAAACTGAACCATACAGCAGCTTCGAATGGAGCCACGGCATTCATTTCCGCGAGCGAGGACGCGACGGCTGGTCTACTACGGTAGCGGCGCCCGGCGGCTAAAAGCCGCACTAACGCCGACGGTCGGTTCCCATTGCGCTCCGCTCCTTCGCCCAGGCACAGAAAAATAGAGGAGGCGCTGCTCTGGAGTCTTTACAAACGCGCCTTTTATATCTACCACTCTCCCGGTCGGCGGGGTGGTGTTGCCCTCTGGGAGCGGTAAAGTAAAGTAATTCTAGCAAAACTTTGGTCTGGGCGAGCTGGTTCATCGTCGGACTTGTTTGGGGCAGCGCTAAAGAACACACGGACAAAGACACATAGTAGACGCCACGGCGCCCGTGGCGTCTACTATGTGTCTTTGTCCGTGTGTTCTTTAGCGCTGCCCCAAACAAGTCCGATAAAGTAATTCGTCATTACTGTGGCCTCCGCGATTAGCACCTGCAACGCGTTACACGTCCGTTCCATTCAGCGCGTTTTCAATAGAAGTTCAATTTTGTCAATGCCTTAACCACGGCCGCTAAATAAAAAAAGAGGTGCGGCCTGCCGAATGGGTGTGTTTTCAATGGGGGAACGCGTGACATGCAGAGTTTTGAGACGCTACCGCGGGGGCGCTGCACATCGGTAAACAGCGGCCGCTAGTAAGCGAACGCTCGGGTCGTTATATCGGACGAGCGCAAGCAAACGCCCTTGCTGGAAATGAGCAGCCGTATGCTTGCTTACGAGGTAGAAAAGGTGCGGGTTTTTTGTTGCGTTGGCTCTATCAGTGAGAGCTTATTG
This sequence comes from Rhipicephalus sanguineus, assembly GCF_013339695.2. Lineage (NCBI taxonomy): Eukaryota > Metazoa > Arthropoda > Arachnida > Ixodida > Ixodidae > Rhipicephalus > Rhipicephalus sanguineus. The sequence continues at coordinate 2,107,527 of NC_051180.1, forward strand.
GGACTGGACATTTCACCATAACTGCGATGCCCAAGACCTGTCGCTGTGGTGGAGATCGGTAACTGCGAAGAAGTCGCACATTCACTTCGTTCACTTCAAGCAGGCGCTGAGCCGTGCTCCCAATTAGGGTTGCAGAAGTTGCGCCATTTCCTTTCCTCAACCTCTCCTCCTCCTCCTCTTCAAGCAGTACGACTTCAAGGTAGTGCGCAAGGTTGTGCGACCGACAGCCGGGCCGACCATATTTTCATCTTTTCCAACTTACAGGCTAGCCGCGTCCTCATTGAAAGGTAGACCACTTGTTCGTGTTTTGCCTACTCCTTCCATATCGAACAGCAAACAATATTAACAAGACGAGTGTCAAAGCTCAAAAGAAGTTGTCAATCCCTTGCGTGCAGAAGTTGCTGAAACAGAAAGCGTCGTGAGTGGCATTATGTCGAACGCGGAAGGATTCTCTGGACTGGACGGCCGCCTACACAGCCCTGCCGTGGAAGACCGCGTTAAAACGCGAGAGTTAAAACCCAATGAACCTCCAGTTCGGTGTGCAGCGCTGTGTGTCCTTCCGCCATTTCTCGTTTTCGTTTTTAGGGGCGAAGCTCCTTAAGGCGGCACCCGTTCGTCCCTCGTCGTGGTCGTAGTAGTGAGTAACAAGTCTTACGCTTTGACCTCCAAGGTGGTGCCGGTGGGAGATTTCTCCTGTGCGTTGCTGAACAATAAAAAGTTCGCAGCGTGCGCGTTAACTAAAAGCCGAATTCTTCTGTCTCTCATTCCCCATTAGCAGCCATTGGCATGTTCCAGTAGGAAACGTTAGTAGAAGTAGAAGTGTAAGTGTTAGCTAAAAGCCGACTTCTTCTGTCTCTCATTGCCATTAGCAGCCATTGTTTACCTCCAAGGTAGTGCCTGGTGAGATTTCTCCTGTGCGTGATTAAACAATAAAAATTTTGTTCAAAACGCCGTTGATTGATGAAATAAACCAACGAAAGACGCCAGATGTTTTGTAAAAGCAGAACGAAAGAACGCCAGATGTTTTTCTTAAAGTGTAGTAGTTGTATTTAGCCACCTCGCCCGATCGTCAACGGGCGAGGTGGACCGGCAACGGCGCGAGGACCCTGCCGTACGAGAGTTAAATCACACTAAAAGACATACTTTGCGGGCGATACACTCTAGTGAGCTTTCAACTTTTCGTCTTAATGTACATGATAAAGAAATTATTTCTACGAAAAACGCAAGGCACACCTTGAGCAATATGTTTGGTTTTGGGACGCTAAATGGAACCATGAGGCGATGCGAAGCCGGAGCACTTGCACAATCGCGTTCCGTTGGCTTTCGTTGGGCATGCTACCGACCTCGCGTCGTGGAACGCGCGTCCTGTCTTCCCTCTAGCCTTGCCTTTAATTCGCACAGGGCGAGCGGGGAATGCGGTCGCTCTTGGCGCTCTTTCGCTCGGGAGCGGACTTCTTCCTTGCATTTCACCGATCACAAGTGATAATGAAGGGACCACGTAAACCAACAGTACAATAAATGTTTGATGTTTAATATATACACGATGTTTCACACTCTTTATATTATGTACTGGGCGCATTTCACGGAAGAGTTTCACGGTTTACAGATGATTCCCTCCGTAGCTTCGCCCCACTCATCATCATTCACCCCGTGGATATGCTGTGATTTTTTCATCTGCGCTGTTTCTTCAGGACGTGAGTACGCGCCAACTCGCCCAACTTGATATTTTGGTACAATATGTAGGCAAGTCGTTTGCATTTACTGTGTTTCAGTAATGTAGTTCAGTGGTAACAACTCATGTTTGAATCGGGTGTCATTTAAAAATGGCACTTATTAGTGCAATGTGAAGCAGATATACACCGGATTCAGCAAGTATATACGTGGGAGATATCCCATGTCACGCTAGTTTATTTTGAAGAGCAGAAAGTAATCACGCATCTCTAAAAAAGCCCCCGCAATGAGGAAGTCGTCCACGCAGATAACAAAAGCTAGAGCATTCAAACGACTGAGGACATAAACGAACAGCATTGGACCACTTTTGTTCCCAGTAGAAGAAAAAGAAAGAATGATTGTTCAATAAAGTTTTACATTCATCCATCTATATTTTGGCAGCGGCTCTGTACAGCACGCTTATAGGTGTGTCTTCATGGGAGCATGCCCCTCTCGCGTATACCAGCAATAACCGCAAAGGAAACCATACTGATACGTCATCTGGCGTGTCCCGCATAAACAGCCGAAAGGCAATCACACGTCAACGTGAGAGACTGTAAACCGCTGACGCGCTCGCCCCCCAAAAAATCGCGGCCGTGCTAACGGGGCGGCACGACGCGCTTTGCGTTTCCCTCTTGTCCGGCCATGGTTTCAATCACATTTTAACATGCCGCGGGATGGCGACCAAGTTCAGCATCCAATATGCGACGCTCTTCTGGCTATTACACCTCGTTCTCTGATTACGCTTTCACCGTTAGCTACTACAGCTAGCACAAGGGTTTGTTTTAGTCATTTAACATGGACGTTAGTCGTCGGGATGGAGATGTACCACCAATCATCGAAGTGGGTGCATCCACGTTAAATGGTGCTATAATAATAATAATATCTGGGGTTTAACGTCCCAAATCCACGATGTGATTATGAGGGACGCCGTAGTGGAGGGCTCCGGAAATTTTGACCACCTGGGGTTCTTTAACGTGCACCTAAAGCTAAGTACACGGTAAACGATGCTATAGCTGCCAGACATCAATATACATTGCGCAAACTCTCTTATATTATTTCAGTTACTTCTGTAAACATTCAGTTACTTCTCTAAGGGCACGCTTTACTTTTGTGTTATTCCGATTCCTATGAAGGAGGGATCAACCATCATTTTTTTTCTGGCAAGCGGGTTTTCTTAAGGGACACGCGGGTTTTCATCGCCTATAAAACTAAGCTCGATTGTAGAGCGCGCTTAGTTTTATAGGCGGGCGCAGTCGCCTTTTTCACCCGATGGGAGACGCCATGCAGGTAGGGCATCACGAAGACTTTAGCCTTGTAAACTTCTGATGCGGCTTCTTTTTTTCGCGACCGAGGTTCGCGTAGGGCTACTTCTGCCAGTCCTGCCACGAGCTGCTCTGGAAATCCAGCCTTTGTCAACTTGTCCACTTAACGAGCGAAACTGGAAGCGACTTGATGGGGACAGGAACGACCTAGTGCATTCGTCATGGCGGGCAGTTCGATAGCGCGTTTAACAAGCTTCGAGAGATGGGATGAAAATAGTGGAAGGTACTCGTTGTCTTGGTGAATCGTGAGGTCAAGCAAGCGAAGCGTTTGCCTTCAGGAAGCTCCTTCGTAAAGGATAGTCCAGGGAAGTTAGTGCAGAAGCTGCTGTAAACCTTGTCTGCCGTGATCCTGGCTCAGTCAGGGTTCGCGTGGAATAAAACAAGGAAGTCTTCAACAAAGCAAAAAAGGTGGTTGATCCCTCCGTCATAGGAATCGGAAGAGCACGAAAGGAAAGCGTGCCCTTACAGCAGTAACTGAATGTTTACTGTACATTGATATAAGAGAGTTTGCACAGCGTATATTGATGTCTGGCAGCTATAGCATCCTTTAACGTGGATGCACCCACTTTGACGATTGGTGGTACATCTCCATCCCGACGGCTAACGTCCATGTCAAATGATTACACAAAACCTTGAGGTAGCTGTAGTAGTTAACGGTGAAAGCGTAATCAGAGAACGAAGTGTGATAGCCAGAAGAGCGTCGCATATTGAACGCAGAACTTGGTCGCCAGCCTGCGGCGTGTTAAAACGTGATTCAACACCACGGCCGAACTAGAGGGAAACGCAAAGCGCGTCGTGCCGCTCCCCGGTCGCGATTTTTCTCGGGGCGAGCGCGTCAGCGGGGAACGCGGTGTAACAGCCAGGTGAGGCAGGCACGCCTCGTAGAGCTATTTTCGGTTCGGATTAGCGCGATGCTATGAGAGAGGACGACGCTTTTACGACGCTTGGGCTAAGATTTCCACCTCGCGGTGTGTTAGGGCATTGACAAAATTGAACTTCTATTGAAAACGCGCCGAATTGGACGGACGTGTAACACGTTGCAGGTTTTAATCGCGGAGGCCGCAGTAATGACGAATTACTTTAGCGCTCCCAGAGAGCAACACCACCCCGCCGACCGTGAGGGTGGTAGATATAAAAGGCGCGTTTGTAAAGCATCTTGAGCCTGTGACCGTGGTGAAGACGACGTTCCGAACGGTCGCGTTTTTCATGTTCTCCGCTTCCAAGGATTTATCGGCCATGGGCCGAGGTGTTGCTCAGGCTTCAGCCAGCGGCAATGAGTACCGTGTTGTACTGCCTCGCCTTCCCACCGGTAAGCTGGTTGTGGGTTCGGCTTTCTACACGCGGTCTTAGCGGGTCGCCCTGAGCGGGTTCAAGACTGCAGAGATGCTCTTCGGGACATTATCGACTTGAAGGAAATAAGCTCTCTAGTTCAATTTGAAATGTCACATGTATGGATGGTCACATGCAAGTCAACGCTAACGAAGACAAAGTTGGTCACAAGAGGTGAATTTTTAGTCAAAAATCGACGATGCCTCGTGATTGACCCGGACCCCACGGAAGTAAAGATGAAGCTTCTGTGGCTTCCTGAGCACTTGGAAGACGCCTATATTCACGAGGCACTGCAAGTGTTTGGGAAGGTCAAGACAATATCAAAAGAAAGCTGGAAAGTAGCGGACATGATGAAATCGTGATGTTGTTTTGTCCCTTGCCGATGGAGTCCGCGTTGGCGACGTTCCCCACATTCTTTTTGTCTGTGGAGTGCAAAGCCTTGTCCTGATCCCTGGCCGTCCACCACTTTGCCTTCGGTGCAGTAAGGTTGGACACATCCGTCGAAACTGCAGGACTCCTCGCTGCGACGACTGCCGACGCTTCGGTCATTCAGCCGAGGACCGTGTTGTGACATACGCTACAAACTGAGGCAGCGTACGCAACAGCCAGATGATAGCCTACAAGAGCATATCATGGATGCCGCCGAGGTTTTGGATGCAACAGGAGACGCCCCGTCAACTTCAGATTCTTCTGGCTCCACCAAGAAGGATCCAGAAGTGACAAGAAAATCAGTAGCTGCTGACACAGTTGAAACTTCTAAGTGCAAAGAACCAGGTGCGCCTTGCAAGCAGCTGATCCAAATTAGCTCCGAACAGCCTCAAGCACAAGGAAAAGTCCCCACGAAGAATGGCACTGCGCTGACCCAAAATGACACCGCAGAGCCTCTAGCACAAGAAAGGGACCTTAGGAAGGATCCTGCTGAAGTTGCTTCACCTGCTTGCGCTGCAGCTCCGCAGCAGCTTTTAAAGACGATAGTCTTTCTTGGGGAACTTAAACGCAGAAATTTTGGTCTGTCTCTCTGTCTTTCTGTTTTCGGCACGTCACTCGATTCAGCCTACCGGCCAAAGTTGAACCACTTGCCCAAGGGCCAGCCATCTTGAACGGCTGACTAGGTTCATACTTGTGTACATTGTTGATCAAAAAGCAAATATTACGCATATCTGAGGCGCAACATCACTAGGTAAGTATTAAGTGGTGTGTTCCTTTAATACAAAATACATAGATACGTAATTCTAGAGATCGTAGTTTCTTAGGCTGCGCTGAAAATGCGACTGCGCTGAAATTTGCCTTGCTCCGTGCACTCTGCACGAGCTCATCGTTGTGTTTCGGCTTCGGTTCAGTATTGCACTGTACGAATGCCATGGGGCGCCGCTCTGGCATTCCTGTTTTACCCATGCGACGTGTAAATAAAAGAGTGTGTCGAGAGTACTCGTTGAGTGCGGACGTTTCTTCTGCTTCGGCGCTTCGCGCCGAACCACGTGTTCGGGTTGGCTGGCGTCCCCGCCGGTCGCGTTGGTCACCGCCGGTCTTCACCTGCTGCTGCGCCGGGACTACTAGCCCGCAACACAGCACTCATGTTTCCCGACGTATTGCCACATGGTGTCCATATCTCACGCAGCGCCTCTTCTATCGTCGTTAGACGACATTTGCAGCGAAGCACGCAGATACGCGGCCAATTTTTTTCATCAGGGTGTGGTGTTAGACCATTATATGCAGGCTTCTGTGGATACAACAATACCCAAGCGCCGCGCGACGTACAGCTCGGATTCAAGCAAGGAGAATGACCCAGTGACAGTCAGTAGGAAGTCACACCGTCGCCGAACGTCCCCGCACAAAGGGAAGTGTCGGCGATCACGATCTGGGAGGCCTGAGGGGGTTTCAAAGGAAGCCTCACCATCAACCCTCAGGACTGATCACATGGGACAATAAGCGCAATAGAAGGTAGTCACCATGGCGCAATCTGAGCGCCTTATCTTTGCAACCTTGAACGTACGTGGCCTTAGGTCTTCGCAGAAACAGGCGCAGCTCCGTAGACTTTTTAAACGAAAGCGTCCCGACTTTGTCGCCATCCAGGAGACAAAGATCGAGAGCGACGAAGAGACTGAGAGGGCCCTGCGGCCTTTTCTGTTTGAGTACAACGTGTGTGTTTCACATGCAAAAGGTTTATCTGCGGGCTGTTGGCTGTTCCTGAGAAAGAGCCTACGCTGTTCAGCAAACAGTACTAGTGTTTATAAAGAGGGCAGATATATATGCTGTGATTTTTTGTTGCAAGGATCGCCGTGGCGTATTATCAATCTATATGCGTTTAATGAGGTTTCGAAACGACTTGATTTATTAAAAATATGTCTAATTTAATTGACTCCGACAGATGCACTGTACTAATGGGTGACTTCAACTGTGTATGTGACGCTGATGATCGTAACAATCCTAATGGCAGGCGAGACAGGAGTGGAGAGCTTTTATGCGGTATTGTAGATAACGCGGGGCTAATTGACATTGGTGTCTGGAATCGTGTAACGGCATATGCAAGAGTTCTGGGAGGTTCTTATGCTCGACTTGATCGGATTTACGTGTCCTCATCGCTCCTCTCCCGTAAAATGTCCTGTAGCACTGAAGCAGTGTCGTTCTCAGATCATTGTATTGTTATTGCGCAAATTGGTGAAAACCATCATAAACAATTCCGCCCACAGTGGGCCCTTTGGAAGATGAACTCAAAGCTTCTCTGCGATCAGGAATTCGTGAATCGTGTTCAGACGACAATGAGGCAATCTTTTTCAATTGGTTTGCATACATTCGCTCCTTGGGAGCTTTTTAAACAAGAAGTTCATGTTATAGCTGTAGACATTGGAGCAGTTAAGTCTTACTATAAAAAGTATGAAGAAAACTCACTCCTTCAATGTCTTTGCAACCTTTATGAAATTGAATGCGAAATGCCGGGAACGTACATTAATGAAATCGAAAATATTAAATGTCAGCTTCAAACATGATGCAGCCCACTACAAAGGGGCGCGTATTCGATCTCGAAACCAGCGCACCTTGAATTCTGAGCAACCGACGCGTCAAGCTTTAATGGATGAACAACGCCATGATATTTCTAAAATTATTTCATGCTTATACCTAACGGTGCTCTTATAACAGATACAAGAAACATCACTTTGAAGTTCGAAAAGTACTATGAAAGTTTATTTAGTTCTCTATGATGATCCTGACGTTCACCTGAAGGCTAGTTTTGTTTCCCTCTTGAGCCCCTTGAAGGACGATGACTGTGCAGCCATCAATGGACCCATTACGGTTCAGGAAATTGAGCAGGCAATTGACAACTTACCTTTATCGAAAACGCCTGGCCCTGATGGCATATCTCAGCTGAATTTTACAAAGCGTTAAAAAAAAACGCTTTCTCCCATATTTCTGGATATTTTTCAAATAGGTTCCGACATGAAGACACTCCCGCGATCTTTTTGCAAAAGCCACACTGTTTTAATACCGAAAACCTCTGAAAAGGAAAAACTTCGCTCCGTCGAAGGTTACAGGCCAATATCGCTGTCAAATGTGGACTAAAAATTTTTTTCGACAGTATTATGAAGTAGGTTGCAATTTGCGATGTCGATTCTCATTGGGTCTGATCAGACATGTGGAATTAGGGGTCGACCTATGCAAAACAATATGCACGTTGCTCGTACAGTTCTTCAGTTCTGCTATGGTTATCGAAAACAGGTTGCAATGCTACAGGTAGACCTTGCAGAAGCCTTTGATCGTGTTAGTCATTCGTTCCTTTTTTCTCTTCTTGAGCATGCCATCGTTGGCACAGTTGTGCTTAAAGGGGTCATGACCACTTTTCCAAGTAATGATCTAATGACCTTAGTATCGGAGTTTACTGCCTCCCAAACCGATTGCCGCAAAAATTTTGGAATCCGTCAAGAATCAGCGGAGTTACGGGGGTTTGACGCACGCTCTCGGCGCTTTCTATCTTTTCTTGTGCCGACGAGCGCACTGGAAGCTAGACAGGGAGGGATGGCGCGGGGGTAAGAAGTTACGTCAGCGCGCGTCATGAAACGCGATCGCTCTCCCGCTGTGATTCGCATGCGCGAGTGCGGCTACAGTGTAAAGTTAGCAGGCTGAGGAGTGCGGCGCGGGCAAGTGGCGGTACCCCGTGGCAACAAGCGCATCTCATCCGGCTATCGGCCAATAAGCGTGCTATGTCTCTGCGACGTCAACGTGCAGACGCCCCGCCCACCGACGAGAGTGAGAACCGGCCTCTGTTTGAAAAGAGGGCGCCTGAGGAAACGGCAACTTCGCGCTACGCTTGTGGCCTTTACGCGGCGCGCACGACTGTAATATTTTGCAGAGCAGTTTATAGCCGTGTCAGCTTTCCGCAGGTTGTGTTTCTTCAACAAGCCCAAGCATGGGCGTAGGAAGGGGGTGCAAAGGGGACACTTGCACCCCTCAAGCCACACCGCCACTTGACCCCCACCCAAGCTATGCCAGCTCTCCCTCCCCCACCCCACACCTCCAGCCGCGATGTGACACGGGTTTGCACCCCCCAAGGCAAAATCCTGCCGACGCCCATGAGCCCAAGGGGTGCTTCATGACCACTTTAAAGGTGTTAAACTTTGTTTTAATGGATGTTCAACTCGTCTCATTCTTAATGGTCAACTCTCGAAACCTGTTTCTATTTGCTCTTCGGTGAAACAGGGATGTCCGATGTCACCACTTCCATAGGCGTATCTATCGGGGGGGCAAGGGGGGCGCCAGCCCCCCCATTGAGTAATGTTGGGGGGGCAGAGCCCCCCCCCCACTTTCGACAGTGGTTATTTTCTGCTGCAGACTGGGAGACTAACAAGGCAGAGTTTTACTTGAGCGCAGCAATAACGTAACTTTTTAATGAAATTTGTCCTACGATTCTGCTGTGATGACTGTCCTCCGTGTGTCATGACCACGCACTGTAGGCTACCTGCGGTGCGGGCTGCCTATTCCACGTTTGTGCGTCTTGCGCTCGAGCATTGCAGAGGAGGCTATCGCTCAGCAGGAGCTCTATAACATTCCAGCAATCTGTCATGATTTTATTTTGTCCTTCCTGGCCTGAAATTTAAGTAATCCACGGCGCAAATATGGGCGGGAACCGGTAAACGTTTTATAGTCCGATCAACACTCTCCTTCTTCACGAAATTCAGTTTCTTTGAAAACGAATAGCATCGCCACTGCTCCATATTCAAGCTGCTGTGAGTTGATGTGTGTTCAGAAGTATCCAGTATTTTAGTTGTGCCTAACCAGGACAGCTAAAATAGATTCCCACTTTAGTCTCCGATTAGCCTGCTTCACTTGGCTTATCATATGGTAGCCTGCAGCGATCGTGGCGGCTTGTAACAAGGCAGTGGACTCGAGCACATTGAGAAGCCCAGCTTTCAAGTGTGTCCCGTTACTTGATCGATCTCACCAGGAAGATGATCAGCGTCCACGGTTTTCTGGACGAAGTAGGCTGCCTACCCGCAAAGGATTGTGTCTGTTCCTAATAATGTTTCTTTCTCTCTCTAGGTCTTTGTCAGCAACGATGAGTTCACAGAGAGTTGTACACGTGCAAAAATAACTCAGCATCGTTAGTGGCCGCGAGATCGAGCGGAGTCGCCGCCTGGCGGCTACTGGCACAAGCGCGCCTAGTGTGGATTGCTCCATGCGTCGTCTGCTAGCCGCGTTGTGTTTGCATGTGCGCGTACGTCATGCAGGGCCTCAAAAGGCGGTTTCTTCCGTTGCGTTGGTGCAACTTTAACTGCTCGTACGTATGCCTAACACGATGTAAAGAAGCATTTGGCCTTGATCGGCTGTATATGTACTGTAATAAGATCAGTGAGTGCACTTGTCGAGAGTGCTGTGTGTGATCGTCGTACCGTCCGTTCACGAGAGTCATATCAGTGTAGGTGCCGCTCTGTGGTTCAAGCGCATTGCAATGTGCACTTGGCATTGTCCTAAAGATGAGAAGTATTAAATCTCATGTGAATATAGCCTTTTAGCGGCTCGGTGGTTAAAAAAAAGGCTCTCATGCACTTGCGCGTTGTGGTTAGGTGTATAACTTCGGGACTGTCGTTTATAGGTTACGCGACGAGCTTTAGTTGTGTACGGTCCTGGTCCCACTGCAGAGAAATATTTCTGTCTAGTCACGTCTGTCACTTCGGTACTTAAATTGTCCCCAAAACAGAACAGAAAATGGAATGACACGGAAATCGCAAAACTGAGTTGCCTTGTGCTATTATAACTTGTGGCGAAATGTATACAAAGACACCCCTGCACTTGCGAGGTAGCTTATGCCTGTGAAATTTGCGCTTTGGCAAGTTCAGTGTCGGAAGTGCGTAAGGCCTCAATCTCTTCCGCGAAAACCCTTAAAAAAAGAGAGAGCGAGCGAGAAAAATATATTGATCAAGATCAGCAGTGGCGATAAACTCGCTCGCGCATTTTCATCGCTTACGTGGCGAGTGAGGGCTCATAAAACGATACCTTTTACTATGCACCAGATCATGCATACACACTTGCCGCGTTTCGGTGCACGTACTTGCCCTGCGGAATACTGATAACTGTTCTCGCGGCCGTGTAAACACAATGGAACATGCGCGAACTACAAAAGGGCTCGGGGACTCTCGTTTAAACAGACTCATAGCCAAGCGCGAACAAACTTTGCATTCACAGCACAGACGGTACTTGAATGACAAAGAATAAATTCCATGAATTAATTTTCTTCTTTCTCGATTGATTCTCGCATAATTTTCCTGCGGAAGTGTAGGAAAATCAAAGCACAGGGAAGCTTCCCCGAGCGTTCGCTTACTGCGACCGTCTTCACGCTCGTAGTGCACAGCAGCAACAAGCATATAAATGCACACATTAGCGAAGTTATCGCTGACTACTCACCATTCTTTCTCGTCTGCGAATGCGAATGCACCGTCGTCGAAGTGCTTGCTGCACACGATCGCGTACTTGGAAGGCGTCCTGCCGTTACGAAGCCTAACCAGCCACAGTCGGCGACGTTCCGCGTCGGTGGGATAAAAATGGAAGCTTATCCCTGGCTCTGTGGAGTATGTGCGGCATTGTGGCACCGAACAAAACCTCACCATCGATAACGAAGAGTTTTCTGCAGGTACGGAACACAAAATCACGATGTGAAAACAGAAGCCCCGTGCACTTCTACACACACCACACGAAACCAGTATCCACACTAGCGGGGTGACGGTGCTGCCACCTATAGGTCGATCTCGCCGCGAATAGGGAACCCAAGCTCAAGTTTGCGGCGCGACGACAGCGCCGCGCTGGCCGCGCTGCGGCTATGTCGGAAAGCTCTGGAGCTTATGCGCAGCCGACTCAGCCCCTTTCACGGTAGCGGTAGCGCACGTGCGCACGCGTTCTTCTGTCGGTGCGGGTAAAGGCTCTGTTATACTCCGACGTGCGTTCGCGTCAGCCCGCGGCTGCGGGAGTTGGCGACGTCAGGTTCGTCACGTTACGTTGACGCGAAAACAGAGCACTCTATACTCCCACTTCCGCGACGCAGTACGTCGCCTTGACGCATGCGCATTTGAGTGCACTCGGCGTCCCTTCTTCACGAAGAGACGCAGACGGAGTGCAGTCTGGGTAACGTCGCCGGCGCGGAATGCAGCATGTCGCATCTCGCGCCGGCTGCAGCCGGGGCGCGCTGACGGACGCCGGACGCGTCGGTAGCGCCGCGCGTCGGACTATAAAGTGCTGCGCGTTTGTTAGCGTAGCGTCGCTGTGCCGAGCGTGCGCGCGCGTCGACGTTACGCTGGAGTATATCAGCCCCTTAACTGGGGGGCCGTCAGCTCGGCACGTTGAACCGAGAGGCTTGTCGTGCGAAGCCGCGCATTTCCGCAATGGCAGAAGCGACCCCACGGAAGTGGACGCGAGGTCGGAAGTATTGCTGTGTCGTGGGCTGCCGCAACAGGGCAGACAACACCAAGGCACGCGATTCACGTGTGAAACTGTATTGGTTCCCGGTCGTGTCGCACGAGAAATAAAGGCGGCAAGCGTGGATAGCTGACAGCGCTGTCTCGCCTTCTATTTTGGCTGTCTGAGTTGATCGCTTTCGTTCATTTCGACTACCTAAATCGGTAAGTAACGCGGCGCATGCACGCAGCGACTCAGTCATGATAACTCGGTGTCTTCTCGCATTGTGAAAGTCCAGTTACGGTTGTAGGTGAAAGAACTTTGTGTTTTGATTCCCCGTGTTCGTGAGACCTACCCGTCGTTGCTGAACGTTCACACTCGCGTTATACCGTTAGCGTTGCGCGGTTGGTTGAATTCAACTGAACTCGGCACATTGTCAGCAATTCGGCGCCTGCAATTCTCTCTCGTCGGGAAGGCTGCTTTATCACGCCGGAACGGACGTCTGTGCATTTTCAGCAAGCTTTGACATCGTTCTGCAGGTTTGCTTTGTTTTTTCACTTTCTTAGTGTGATATATATTTAAGCCGTTAAATATAACTGGCCCTTAATACATGCTTTGCAATTGAAACCTTGAAGTAACCACCTTCTGACTGTGCGATTTTCTAGCCGCGATCGTGCAGCAGGTTTTCTACCCCTGTCAAGTCGATATCATAGAGGCTGCAAGCATGACGCGAGAGTCCAAAAAACCAGGCGAGTAGTTCATCTAGCTTCACAGTGGTTAAAGCTCAGCTAGCTGCCTCGCGTCTTAATCGGCGGGTGATTCTCTAGCGGCACGGAGGACTTGACTCTAACCTTCTCAGGAAACAGTGCCATGGCCGTATAATCTTTTTTTCGCACGCCGCAAACGCTTGTTCAGGAAAGTACACGGCTGCTAATGTAAGCATGCCATATCAAAACAACAATCATATGATTCGTAGTCCACACCGAAGAACATCGATAGCGTGTACGGCTTCATTTGGGAGCGCATGTGGACCATTATTCATCTTTAACATGATAGAATGAGATTTAAGAGGACAGACTTTTGGACTAGTTGGTTCGTTACGTTCATTGAAGCCATAGCGCTGATAAGACAGGGACCACAGAAAGAGTACAGGACGTGCGCTACTCACAACTGAATCTTTATTTCGGAAACATGCTGTACTTATACAGCATTGAAAAGACAGCAATCGTCACCACAAAACCGTATCACAAGCGCAAGCCTGCATCATCCAGATACACGATTTCCTTAGCACTGAGAGCAATCGAGGCCGCACTGACACAATTGGTATGTTCTCTAGAATCAACCATGCCTCGACAATTTCCCGCGTATCTTTATCAAAGTTCCTATGCAGAACTACGCACTCATTGAACACAGGTCGGCAGCCGCAGTCACTACAATGCACTGATACATGCCCGTCGCGGTAACAGTTAAGCTTCTGTTTGTGCTCTCTGAGCCTATCATTCAGGCATCTGCCCGTCTGCCCGATATATACCTTGCCGCACGAAAACGGAAATCTATTAGGGATGGTAAAATCAATGAACGATTAAGCGATTAATCGATTAAAGGTCCACAATTAATTGATTAATCATAATCAATTTCCGCCGCTCGATTAATCGAATTAATCGATTAAAACTATTCGAATAATCGATTACGGAACCCCCCAATCCCGCCTCCCAACCTCGCCCCTTGGCTGGAGCGCATGACTGCGAGGCGCGCTATCCTGAGACGCAGATGCCGTGCACATCGTCTCTCTTTCACTGAGCGCATATTCCTGCGCTAGCAGAACGAGCCCGGAGGTGGCGGCGGCCATACCCCATACAGAAAGATATGATGTTGCCCTGATCTCCGTCGCGTACGGCGTCCCACTCCAAGCACTCCCCAGTGCTTCAAGCCCGGGCAGGAGGCGGCTCCACCACATAGAGGAAGAAATGAACTTGCCCGCTTCTCTCCGGCTCACAGTCTACTGCTGCTCGCACCACGCGCACTTCTACGCAACTGCGTTGCACCAGTTGCACTGGAGGACGATCCGATGAACCAAATGCCTTCTCAGTTCAAGACATACTATAGTAACCCTGTAGTCGATCGCGGCACCAATCCAAATTCACTTGAGACTTGGCACAGCATGCGAAATGCCTAGATCATGTGTTTCACGTTGCAATGGAGTATTTGCCAATTCCTGCTACGTCAGTAGCATTCGAGCGCCTTTTTTCGCATGCTGGATGTGTGGCGACCCAAAGGAGGTGTCGGTTGTCGCCCGAGCATCTCGGGCAACTGACATTTCTTCACTCAGTAGCAAAATGCATGTGGTTCGGAGCAGCAACCCCATGAAACAAAACAAAAGGGGACTCGCCAACTTTCAACACAGACGTTTATTCTTTTCTGTAAATTTCACACGTGCCAGCGCATCGTCTTGTTGCTTATTTTGTTCGTGTTCGTTTTTCGCCGCGCTGTTTCATCGTGTTGCCGCATAAACGCATCTCTCTTTACATTTGATAAACGAATAGTTTTCGTCGCCTGTAGTGTCAATCGCAACTTTCTTTGTATTTTATTCAACCCTCTGATTTTACTCGTTTTTTGTGTAAGTGCGGCATTGTAATATGCGCTGCTTATTTCCTGACTGGTTCTTAGTGCCGTTCTGTTTTACTGTTTAGCAAATAAAATATTGTTTACCAATGAAGGAGAGAGAGAAAATATATTACAAGGCAGAGAGGGTGGCCTGAGCTAGTACGCCCCTGCCTTCTACTCTGCACCGGGGAAAACGCAACGGGGGAAAAAGAGTGATGAAGTACAATGATGGGGAGATGATTAGGTAATCCGTATATACATAATAAGACATGTTTGCTAGCGTAAAGAAGACAAGGACGCTAGTAACCATCTATTAGTATGCTGTATACCAACTAGCCCAACTGTCCGTCTTATAGGTTTTATACCATTTTCATAATTGTTTAGCTAGCTTTCTTGCGATGCAGTTAGTCCAATTAATGGGAGCTAGTGACTTCTTCAAACAGTGTTCGAGCGCGGTTTGCTTGCGCTGGGACGCGGAAAATGTAGACTCGGCTCTCTTGACACGAATACGCATAATAGACAAACGCCAGCACGTGCAACTACGACCTCGTCTCCACTTGAAGCACGAAAGTTGCTGCCATTAGTTGAGAGAAAATGTAGCGCAGGAATGCGCACTCGCGAATTGTGAAAGGGGTCTTATAGACCCTTTATGTAATTTATGTAACTTTACGCGTCGGTTTACCGAACGTCTAGCATCCAGTGCATTACTATTGAAGAAGTGACCTTGTAGCACTTAGTGTATGGTCGCCTACTTAGGGATAAATACAGCTTTCAGCTAGAGGCCCCCGTCTTCTGCTGTGACAAGAAAGAAGGACAGTCACGAAATTTATATTGTAATGTATGAAACATGAGATAGCGCTCACAGTTCAGGCTGTACGCACGATTGAAAAGGTGCGAGTGGCGCCGTGTTAAGGCAACGATCAGATGAAACCTGTGGAGTATACTGGCGCAGCTGCTGTTTATTCTAGCCGGGAGGCAGCAACTTATGTCACTCTATTACCCGCAGTTGCCTGTACCGATGGTCTGTTTGATGGCCAGTATGTTTCTGTGTAATCTCTGCATGGGTGACCTCAAGGAAAAGATCGCTTCAGTCCGCAATCATAGTATTATGTAGGGCTTCCACAATATCTAACCGACAAACCGAGAAAAGATGCCGTGCTTACGAGAGCGAGCGTCTTATTTAATTCCTGTTCCTCCTCGTCTCTCTTTTACCTTTCTCGAGATTTCCTCACCCTCCGCCACACTGCATGTTTCAGCTGCGACTTTCAAACCAGTGTGGTCCCCGAACGCGCCTCCGGTTTCGATGAGCTCGAGTAGGCAGGCTTCAAGAAAATACGACCTGCTGCCATATAGTCCAGGAATGATGGCCACAGATGGGCCACAGATGCTTGAATCCGCGACATCAAACAAAGACGCCGGGCCCCTTGTGTCCAGTGTGCGAAAGTGGGAATTTGCGTGCACTGTACACAAGGGGCCCGTCGTCGACACTTTCGAAAGTGGGAATTTTCGATCGTCAGCGCGTCTGATAAAGATTTCGGTCCATCTCGAACACGAACGATGCCTCTCAAACAATGAGATATCGGTTTTAAAGCACCCATAAAAAATGTCGATTAATCGATTAAAACATTCCACCGAAAGCAATTAATCGATTAAACGCTAAATCGATTAACGATTAACGATTAATCGATTAAAAATTTTAATCGACCATCCCTAAAATCTATAAACAACACTCTGAGCTCAGGCCACGAAAGGGCACTGGTGCTTCTTCGCGCATCCTCGGCGTTTCTTGTAGAAGGGATCAGAACCCTTACAAAGGCTCACTAATTTCTGTGGAGCTGAAAACAACACATCTACTTCCGCTTTGCTGGCCACCTTCTTAAGGTTGTGGAATAGCCCATGCATATATGGCACAGAAACGTACTTCCGCCTGTCTTGATTGCCCCTGCTCGAGCTTGCCGGTTGTTTTAACTTTCTTAACGCCTTCCCTGCCACTGACAGGAGCACGTGAACAGGATAGCCTGGCCTGCATCCAGCAGCCGCTCTTTTAAAGACGATAGTCTTTCTTGGGGAACTTAAACGCAGAAATTTTGGTCTGTCTTTCTGTCTTTCTGTTTGTCGGCACGTCACCCGATTCAACCAACCGGCCAAAGTTGAACCACTTGCTTACCGCCCACCCATCTTGAACTGGTACGGCTGTTCATACTTGCGAACGTTGTCGATCAAAAAGTAAATATTACGCATATCTGAGGCGTAACATCACCAGGTAAGCATTAGGCGGTGTGTTCCTTTAATAGAAAATACATAGATACGCAATTTTAAAGACCTTGATGGTATGCGTTTAACCTTGAGACAGTAACGCGTTTATTAAAAGATTGCCACAGCTGAAGCGATCAGCGGTCCAAGCCGAGCAAGCGCGAGCGCCAACAACAACCGTCTTCGTCTTCTTCTTTCGCAGGCGTTCTTGTCTGCGCCCTACCATGTTACAAATCACTCCCCCGCGGAAAAGGAGCCATCCTGGCGGCCTAAGGAACAGGTACAACTGGTGGGTCATAATGCGGCTTCAGTCGATCGACGTAAACAGTCTCGCGGCCGCGACGACGGCGGTCCGTAGATGATTGAACAGGCTCAATCATATAGTTAACTGGGGATGCTTGACGTAGGACGCGGTAGGGGCCTTCGTACTTAGGCAGTAGCTTTGTGGAAAGGCCAGGGGCGGAGGAGGGAACGCGAAGCCACACCAACGTTCCAGGCGAATACGACTGAGGAGGCAGGCTTTCGTCGTGACGGTCCTTCTTGCCCTACTCGCCCTACAATGTTACAACCCTAGTTTCTTAAGGTGCGCTGAAAATGCGACTGCGCTGAAACTTCTCTTCCTCCGTGCCCTCTGCACAAGCTCATGTTGTGTTTCGGTTTCGGTTCAGTATTGCATTGTACGAATGACAGGGGGCGCCGCTCTGGCATTCCTGTTTTACCTAGGCGACGTGTAAGTAAGAGAGTTTGTGGAGAGTACTCGTTGAGTACGGACGTTTCTTCTCCTTCGGCGCATCGCGCCAAACAGCGTGTTCGGCCTGGCCGGCGTCCCCACCGGTCGCGTTGGTCACCGCCGGTCTTCGCCTGCCGCTGCGCCGGGACTACCAGCCCGCAACACAGCACTCATGTTTGCCGACGTATTGCCAGATGGCGTCCATATTGTTGCGGAAAAAGACACCAGCTCAGAGGGATACGTATCCCTGTATTGTTTTCAGCTTAGGCGAGCAGCACAACCGACGCGAACAGCACGCGCCAGTCTGTCTCGTCCTCCTCTTCGTCTCCTTGGCCGCGATGCCGCTGGTACGTAGCATTACCCCCGGCGGCCGAAGCACCGTCCCGGGGCTTTAAAGGTCGTTTTCGGAAGCGGTGTTGTAGGGCTTGAGCCGTGAAACGTGAACAATATCGCTGGACCGAACAGATGGCGATGGACAGATGGGGCCAATCTCATAGGTAACAGGTGTTACCTGACGCAGTACACGGTAAGGTCCCGTGTAACGAGACAAAAGTTTTTCGGATAGGTCCACCCGACGATGAGGGGACCAGAGCAGCACAAGGGCACCGGGAACGAAATGTGCGTCTCGATGAGTAGCATCGTACCGGCGTCGTTGTTTGGTTTGCGACGCCGTCAGCCGAGCGCGGGCGAGCTGTCGGGCTTCGTCGGCTCGCGCGATTGCGTCTCGGGCATACTCGCTGGTGGAGGAGGTGGAGGTAGGAATGATCGTGTCCAGCGGTAAAGTCGGCTCTCTTCCGTACAGGAGATAAAAAGGGGAAAGCCTGCCGTGTCGTGACGCGATGAATTGTACGCAAAAGTTGCGTAGGGTAGGGCAACATCTCAGTCTCGGTGGTCCGGCGACACATACATAGCGAGCATGTCCGTAAGCGTGCGATTAAAGCGTTCCGTTAGCCCATTGGATTGAGGGTGGTATGCAGTGGTCAGTTAGTGCTGCGTAGAACAGGAACGTAAGATGTCGGCGATAACTTGAGACAGGAATTGACGGCCACGGTCTGTGATCAGTTGTCTTGGGGCACCGTGAACCAAGATAACGTCCCGTAGCAGAAAGTCAGCAACGTCGGTTGCACAACTTGTCGGTAGAGCTCGCGTGATCGCATAGCGTGTAGCGTAATCTGTAGCCACTGCGATCCATTTGTTTCCTATGGTTGAGACGGGAAAAGGTCCAAGAAGGTCTAATCCAACGAGGTAAAAGGGTTCCGTGGGTATGTCCAGTGGTTGAAGATGGCCAGCGGGTAGCAGCGACGGTGTTTTGCGGCGTTGACATAACTCGAACGTGGCGACATAGCGGCGTACTGAGCGAGCAAGGCCTGGCCAAAAGAAACGGCTGCGTACGCGCTCGTATGTGCGAGAGACGCCGAGGTGTCCAGCTGTCGGCGCATCGTGAAGTTCAGCGAGGACACTGCGTCGTAAATGCTTAGGCACGACAATTGGAAGATCAGGTCCGTCAGGTCGGAAATTTCGATGGTAGAGGACGCCCTCTTGAAGCACAAAGTGGCGAACAGAGGCGTCGTTTGGGAAAGATTTCGTGCGGGTGATGAGGTCAAGGAGCACGGGATCCCGTTTCTGTTCTTCCCCAATGTGAACCAAGTTGGACACTGAGAATATGGAGCAGATCGTGTTGGCGTCAGTGTCATCAGGATCGTCGACAGGGTACCGGGAGAGGCAGTCGGCATCCTGGTGCATGCGGCCAGATTTGTACACGACTGAGTAGGAGAACTCTTGGAGGCGCAAAGCCCAGCGACCAAGACGCCCTGAAGGGTCTTTAAGAGAGTTCAGCCAGCAGAGCGCGTGGTGGTCGGTAACGACCGAAAACGGGCGCCCGTATAGGTATGGCCTGAACTTGGCGACCGCCCAAACGAGAGCCAAACACTCACGCTCTGTGATTGAATAATTGCGTTCGGGGGCGGATAAGAGGCGGCTGGCGTATGCAATAACGCAGTCGTGGCCACGTTGGCGTTGAGCAAGCACGGCGCCGATGCCATGACCACTTGCATCCGTGCGGATCTCAGTAGGGGCAGCAGGGTCAAAGTGGGCCAAAATTGGAGGAGTAGTGAGGAGCGCGATGAGATTGCAGAACGCAGAAGCCTCTTCTGAGCCCCATGTAAACGGGACGTCTTGCTTGAGGAGCTGCGTAAGAGGTCTCGCTATATCCGCAAAATTTTTCACGAAGCGTCGAAAATACGAACATAGTCCGAGAAAGCTACGGACATCCTTCACAGATCGTGGAACGGGAAAGTTCTTGACTGCGCTGATTTTCGCCGGGTCTGGCTGTACTCCGTTAGCGTCCACTAAATGGCCAAGTACTGTAATTTGGTCGCGGCCAAAATGACATTTTGATGAGTTCAGCTGCAGGCCAGCACGACGGAAGATGGCTAGGACGGCTGAGAGACGTTCTATATGAGTTTCAAATGTTGGGGAAAAAACAACGACATCGTCCAAGTAGCACAAACAGGTGGACCATTTAAATCCTCGGAGCAAAGAGTCCATCATTCGTTCAAAGGTGGCTGGGGCGTTACAAAGGCCAAAGGGCATGGCCTTGAATTGATATAGGCCATCGGGGGTGATAAATGCCGTCTTTTCACGATCCATATCGTCCACCTCAATCTGCCAATACCCGGAACGGAGGTCGATGGAAGAAAAATAGCGGGCACCATAGAGGCAGTCAAGGGCATCATCTATTCGTGGCAGAGGGTAGACGTCTTTTTTTGTAATTCTGTTTAGGTGGCGATAATCGACACAGAAACGCCATGTGCCGTCCTTTTTGCGCACTAGCACGACAGGGGATGCCCAAGGACTGCAGGACGGCTCAATGATGTTCTTGGCGAGCATTTTGTCGACTTCAGCTTGGATAATTTGACGCTCAGTCGCCGACACGCGATATGGGCGCCTATGAATAGGAGGCTGGTCAGCTGTGTTGATGCGGTGGGTTACACCAGTAGCTTTTCCCAATGGACGGCCGCTGAGATCGAAAACGTCGACGTAGGACAGCAGGAGCTGGTGGAGCTCGTCAGTCTGCTGCGGCGTTAAGGTGCAAGCAATCATCGACCGTATGGCGCTGTCGGGACAAGGATTAGATTGTTGCTGGGCATGGGGATCGGACGGAGCGGTCACCGTGAGAGCAGCCACCGCGCTGTCTTCTAAGGTCGAAAGTAATGCCAAAGAGATGCCTTGCGGGAGCACTTGCGGTGTCAAACTAAAATTGACAACGGGAAGGCACGTGGTGTTCCCTGTGACAGAAAGAACCGTGTGTGGTAGCATAATACCACGACTTATCAGGACATCGGTGATAGGGGTCAGTACATAGTCGCCGTCGGGAACTGGTGGTGTTGCGACAAATTCGACATAGGTCAGTGTTTGGGGTGAGAGGCGAGCGTATCCGGCAGTGCAGAGGCGACTCGGCCGGGGCGCAGGAGGGCGATCATGGGCAAGTGGAGACGGAGCGTACTGGCCGAGCAGTCAATGAGGGCAGAATGCGCAGACACGAAGTCGTGGCCTAGGATGACATCATGGGGACATTGTTCAAGGACGGCGAAGAGGACAACTGTGTGGCGATCAGCAATGCTTACATGAGCGGAGCACATTCCCACGACAGATGCTGTTCCGCCGTCGGCCACACGGACAAATGGAGTCGTCGCAGGTGTGAGAACTTTCTTGAGCTTGCGTCTAAAATCAGTGTTCATAACGGAAACTTGAGCGCCAGTGTCGACTAGAGCTGTCACAGGCACTCCGTCGACTTGTACGTCAATAAGGTTCCGTTTCGTCGGTATGGTCAGTAGAGGATTTTCGCTTGGTCCGATTGATGCAGCGCCACCTCCAGGGGCTGCAGCATTTAGTTTTCCGTCGGCGAACGTCGTGGGGGAGCGGGGGAAGGTGGTCGTCGGGGCTGAGGCGAACGGGACTGGCGACGGTGGGGTGAGGGAGAGCGGGAGTAGTGGGGATCGTGGGGGGCAAAGTGGTCCTGATGGGAAGAGTAGGCCTGAGGGGCAAAGTGGGCCGGAGGGGCGTAGTGGGCCGGAGGGGCGAAGTGGGCTGGAGGGGCGAAGTGGGCAGGAGGGGCAGAGTGGTCTGGGCTGGTTGCAGAACGAGGAGGGGGACGATTATTGAAGGAAGGCGGGAAATTTTGTGCAGGAGGACCCCAGCGACTTCGGCAATGACGAGATATGTGTCCTAATCGGTGACAGTAGAAGCATATGGGCTTGTCATCAGGTGTTCTCCATTCGGACGGATTACGGAACGCTGGTGGCGAGCCAGACGGGGAGGCGTCGAAATAGAGCAGACACCCATGCTGGCAATTTCCTGTCGGATTACTGCTTGAAGAAGGGGTAAAGGGACGGAAGGAGGTGTGTCAGAGGATGGTGGTGCCACGGTAACAGGGGCGGCTGCTTCAAGTTCACGCCTAACGAGTCGGGTCAAGTTATCGCAGGCGTCCGGTTGCCGGTATGTAGCGAGGCAAGAAGACGTCACTGCGGTATTCGGAAGGCGCGGGAACAATATCTCACGCAGCGCCTCTTCTATCGTCTTTAGACGACATTTGCAGCGAAGCACGCAGATACGCGGCCAATTTTTTGTCTGCAGAAGCTGAACTGCATTGTTGAGGCATGGTTGATTGCTAGAGAAGATACCAGTTGTGTCAGTGCGCCCTCGATTGCTCTCAGTGCTAAGGAAATCGCGTATCTGGATGATGCAGGCTTGCGCTTGTGATACGGTTTTGTGGTGACGATTGCTGTCTTTTCAATGCTGTATAAGTACAACATGTTTCCGAAATAAAGATTCAGTTGTGAGTAGAGCACGTCCTGTCCTCTTTCTGTGGTCCCTGTCTTATCAGCGCTATGGCTTCAATGAACAGAATGAGATTTACCTGGAGGTACACGTCCTACACGTTGTAATCGCGACTTGGGAAATGCATTTCGCTTTGAGTCGGGCGTCGTTGTCGTCGATCGTCTTCTCTTCACCGTTAACGTGATTGACGAGCCTTTCTCCTTTTATCAAGTTCGCTTTTCTGAAGTGCTTGTCCAGCTGTGAGATTTTTTTGAACCCGCACTGCAGGCGGTACATTGTGAGGCGCCGCGAGAGCTCTGTACATGCACAGAAGCGAGCGGCAACGCGGTGTAGAGAAGGGAAAACGCACGCTGCTTACACCCCAGTTTCTATTATTCTGCCAGAGATGGTGCTGCCTGTCAAGAGCAGCAGAGCGGCTAAGCGTTGCTTGGGAAGACTATACTACAACTGAGTGTATACATTGTAAACATAAGAATCCATCTCGTCTTATGCTATAAGCAGCCGCTGCTAATGTAATTAGCAGGCCGCCTTCCTAATTTACATTCAGAAAGAAACACTGTCTGGCTATTCCGGAAAAAAATGAGTTATTGTTCAGCACAGTAATGTGCTGCTTATTGTGCACACTTCATTTTAACGTCGCGAGTTTTCGCAGACTTGTGACGTCGCGTAACAAGTGGAGGCGATTTTATGGCACATTGAAAATTTTTGACGAATAGCGATGAACCAATGACAAACAATACGCCGTATTGAAAATAGTTCATTATTAGTATTTTTCTACGCAGTCATGCGTACGTGGTAATTACGCGCTGGTCACTTACGCGTCCTTTGCTGCGTCGTTTTACGAGCAGGTGCTGTGAGCATGACCCAGAAAATTTCAACCAGTGATTAGCAGCTAACGATCTGTATGTAAGAATACAATGCGGGTACTTTAACGTTATAATGGCCCACGTTTTTTCAAGGAAACTTTGACCTTGCACAGTTTACGTAGGCTATTTACTTGGAGGAACCGGAGGGGAGGAGTAAAGGGCCACTTCACGGCTTTCCCGTCCACGCCCCACCCAAGCTGGGAAAAGTAGGAGGGGAAGGAACGACACCTAGTTAATACCCGTGCCACACAGGCACAGAAAATGGCATTTACCTCCTAATGCCTCATATTTAATGCCATTCGCGCGGTGCCACACGGAAGAACGAAATGGCATTCGCCCAAATGCCATTCGTCACCTAATGCCATCGCCAGAACTCATTCGACTGAGAAATGCATACTCTCGACGGCACAGCTGACGAAGTGCGGTATACCTAAATTGTATAAAACGACATCCTATTCAGCTGAAAATAAAGTTTTCACGTCTTTTATTTACACTAATCACTTAAACAAGCCCTTCAAACGCTGTACTTTGATTGCAACAGTCACCATCTTCTTTTTACGCTGTGGATCTCACTAGCGTTGGCTTAGGTTGCTACGGTCGGCTGCAACGTCGGGAAATAAAGCAACGAAGCAAAACTTACGGCAGCGTAATATGCTTATTTCTACATTTAATTATTCTCGGAGGTATATTAAGCTTGTAAACGCATGTTTATTTTTTTATTACTACCGAACAATTGCGCATTGCAGAAGATGCAGTGCGCAAATTTCTACCACCTGGGGTTCTTAACGTGCACCTAAAGCTAAGTACACGGTAAACGGTGTTATAACTGCCAGACATCAATATACATTGTGCAAACTCTCTTATATCAATTCAGTTACATCTGTAAGGGCACGCTTTACTTTCGTGTTATTCCGATTCCTATGAAGGAGGGATCAACCGTCTTTTTGTCCCTGCACGCATCTGAGGGACGCCGTAGTGGAGGGCTCCGAAAATTTCGACCACCTGGTGTTGTTAACGCGCACCTAAAGCTAACTACACGGTAAACGGTGTTATAACTGCCAGACATCAATATACATTGTGCAAACTCTTATATCAATTCAGTTACTTCTGTACACATTCACTTGCTTCTGTAAGGGCACGCACTACGTTCGTGTTATTCCGATTCCTATGAAGGAGGGATACACCAACTTTTGGTCCCTTTACGCATCTGAATATGGTTTCATGTCTTCGCGTATATAGTACACCATCATCCTTGTTATACGCTTTGATTTAGAGCTATTGTTGTGTGCGCATGTGCGGTGAGGTTACCTTACTCTTATATATGCATTGGCGTATGAAAGAATAAAGCAGTTAGCCAGCGCTTGTGCCGTACATTTCTTCGTGGGTGTCGTGCGCGTTAGCGCTGTAATTTTAGCCTCAGGATTATGGTCACGGTGTAAGATATATACTGCGATTCTGGTTCAGCCGTCTCGTTTCTTCCCTCCTACAGTAGAATAACGGAAAGGTGGGCGGGTTGCTTAGGGTTCATAGTGTAATGTATGGGGCAGCGCTAGAACGAAATTTTATTGGAAAAAACGCCACTTAGATATCCAGCATAGCCCAAATCCATCATAGTCCAAGTCCACAGGACGCCTACAGTAATAAGCCTTCCCACTAGCTCGCGCCACCACGAGCCACAGGACACTTCTTTTTTCCTGGCCGACTGGCCACGTGTGGCGCGGCGCTACCACACCAAAATGGAAAACTAGCGTGGGTCGCCAGCGATACGACGCAAATGCAGCGCGGGCAACAATGCAGCATGACACGTCTCGAATAATTTTAATTTCGGCACGTGTAGCGTCCCATGCGTTGCACCCAACACCGCTTGCGTTTGTATTCTGCAGTTAGTATCCTGGAGAACGAATGACGCATATCGCAATTGTCTAAGGCAGCGCGCTGCGGATCCAGGGTCGCAGGTTCGAATCCACGGTCGCGCGGAAACGTTTACAGCGAAAGCTGTTATGAGATTACAACAGAGGCCGTTTTTTGGCGCCGTAGTTGTCCACCGCCGCCGCCGCCCGTAACCACTATCGCTCAAAATAAGAACAAAAAATGAAATTAAGAAAAAAGTTCCAGGACACAATGAGGTTCGAAACTGGGCCCTCTGCGTGGGAGCCCAGTGTCCTACCTTAAAGCCATGCCTGTTTTTTGAATGCGGAGCATTTCTTAGTCGCACCTGCGGCGTCGGCGGCGCCGTCCACACCCCACTGCGCATGCTCGGCTCGTCTCGTGCCGGCAGCAGGCCTCTCCTCTCCCTCCCTCCCTCCCTCTCTCTCTCTCCCCTCCCCCTCCCTCGCTCGCTCGCTCGCTCGCGCTGCACAACCGTTCAACGCACGCAGCGTCTGCTAGCGAGTTTCTTGATTGAAAAAACCGACGCTCGCGCTGCACAAACGTTCACTGACCACCCCGTATATATAGGCACTGGATTTTGACCTCCAATGTAGTGCCTGTGTGTGATTTCTCTTGTGCGTGATTAAACAATGAAAATTTACAGCGTACATGTAAAATTAAAGTGAGCTGCAAGTCGCCATGACTCTCATCGACCCTTTAGTATAAACGCGCCCGATCTCACGTCGTTGATGACGATGACGCGATACCCCCCCCCCCCCCACTCTGCGACGCATTTACTCGAGTTACTCCTGTGGGAAGATGCGGGCGGCTTTTTTTTCTTTATTGTCTGCATGCATTACAAAGGAATACATATGTACGTGCTAAAACATGTCAACCACACTATTCTCGATGATTTAGTGAAACTTAAGAGATTTAATAATGTAATGTTAGCCTCAGAGTAACGCGGTGCTTGAAACTGCCTGCATATAGGCCCTATACAGGCTTCATGTCGAGAAGAAACCACATTAAAATATGTAATGTAGCGTGGTAGAAGAGTAAAATAACAACCAAACGTCAGACAACGCGAATTCTGTAACCAGGCGTCACACAATGAGCATTGCGCAACGAGTAGTTTGTTGATTGCTTCCAACCCTTTACAAAGGTCTCTTCCATAGTTCTTCATCATCAGCCACAGCATCAACAAAGTCCACATAATGCCTTACAGGTGTTTAGCAGGTACGACGGTTCTCCGCAGGATGACGAAAAATTGCATAGTGGCTGCTTCCCTACATCCCAAAAAATTATGATGATTTATAGAGTAGTGGGTTCCTCGCAAGTGCTCTTCTATTGGTTGCCAAGGAAGCCCATAAGGCTCCCATGATCCATTTCCTCAGGGTGTCAATAAAGTTAATTCCCTCTCTCTATCTGTTTCTCGCGTTAGCGTATGTTACAAAGCGTGGTGGGAGAGTGAAAAAACCACCGGGCGACACACAATGGGAATTACATAACTAGTGGGTCCTTTAAAACTTCCAACCCATTACAAAAGGCTCAGTCATAATTCTTCATCGCCATCAGCCGTCGCAACAAGAAATTGCACATTTGGTACCTCGCTTCTTCGCAGAATGACGAGTAATGTCGTGGTGGGTGCTTGCCAACTTCACAAAAATTATTTGTGGCGTAGTGGGTACGTTGCTAGTGTACTTGTATTAGTAGCCACAAGAGAGTTTATAACGGGCTCTAGAAATGCCGCTCTTCGAGCTTTCGCTGTGACTGTGCTGCGCTTTCCGCGCAGGCCTGGCGTTTTTTAGATGCGAAGCATCTTATAGCGGAGTTCAAACCGGTGGTGGTGGTGGTGTGCGGCGTGAAAAAAGGGCCCTGCAACACCTTTCTTAGTTATATTGGAATAGTCTCATTATTGACGTATGACTCTTCACGAGTCATATGCCGCAAGAATTTTTCGAATCCGTCAAGTCTAAGTGGTGTTACAAAATTATAGAGATCACGTTCCGCAGCTTTCTCCCTCCACTCAACGCCGGGAGCGCGCGAAAGCTGCGCGGGGCGTAAAGGGAAGGAGGACGGAGGTGCGAGAAGGCGCCGAAGAGTTACGTCAGCGCCGGCGGCATTTTTTACAGCGAAAGCTGTTATGAGATCATTTCACCGGCCGTTTTTGGCGCCGTAGTTGTCCGCCGCCGCCGCCGCCGCCGGTGTCCGTAACCAGTATCGCTCGAAATAAGAAAAAAAACTAAATAAGAAAAAAATTCTAGGATGGAACGAGGTTCGAACCTGGGCCCTCTGCGTGGGAGCCCAGTATTCAACCTCTGAGCCATGCCGGTGCTTGAAACTGCTTTGCAAAAAGGTCCTATACAGGCTTCATGTCGGGAAGGAACCACATTAGCATATGCAATATAGCGTGATAAAAGAGTAAAATAAGCACCAAGCGTCGCACAACGCGAATTCTGTAACCAGGCGTCACACAATGCGAATTGCGCAACTAGTAGGTTGTTGAATGCTTCCAACCCCTTACAAAGGGTTGGAAGCATTCCCATAATTCTTCGTCGTCATCAGGCACAGCATCAACAAAGTGTGCATAATGTCTTACATGTGTTTCGCAGGTACCACGCCTCTCCGTAGAATGACGAAAAATGGCACAGTGCCTGCTGCCCTACTTCTCAAAAACTACAATGATTTATAGCGTAGTGGGTTCCTCGCAAGTGCACTTGTATTGGTTGCCAAGGAAGTCCATAAGCGCATGATCCATTTTCTCGGGGTCTCAGTAAAACTACAATGATTTAGAGCGTAGTGGGCTCCCCGCAAGTGCACTTGTATTGATTGCCAAGGAAGCCCATAAGCGCATGATCCATAACCTCGGGGTCTCAGTAAAATTACAATGATTTATAGCGTAGTGGGTTCCTCGCAAGTGCACTTGTATTGGTTGCCAAGGAAGCCCATAAGCGCATGATCCCTTTCCTCGGGGTCTCAGAAAGGTCTTCGCCCCCCCCCCCCCGTCTCTCTCCCACGTCAACGTATGTTATACAGCATGACGGGAGAGGGAAATAGCGACCGGGCGTCACCCAATGTAAATTGCATAACTGGTGGGCCGTTTAAAGCTTCCAACCCATTACAAAGGGCTGAGCCATAATTCTTCATCGTCATCAGTCGTCGTGTCAACAAAGTGCACATAATGCCTTACAGACGTGTAGCTGGTGCCTCGCTTCTCCGCAGAATGACGAATAATGTCTCAGTAGGTGCTTCCCAACTTCACAAAAATTGTGATTTATGGCGTAGTGGGTACCATTCTAGTGTACTTCTATTGTAGCCAGGGTGTCGGAACGAAATGTTTTTCGTTTCGGTTTTAGTTTCGTTCCACCGCAAAAAGTTCCGTTCCGTTTCTGTTCCGGAACGAAAAAAAAAATGTTCCGTAACGGTTCGTAACGGTATTTTTAATGGAAAAATTTGAAGTTAAGGTAATCATAACGAACATTGGATTTGTGATGTAGTTACTTGCCCTGCTCTTAGGAAAGTGGGACAAGGGTAAAATACGTTCTTCAGAGGAGCGGAAGTAACTGTACCACGAATTTCTACCAACTAGTACAAACCAGTATTAATTTCAAAGTCATAGTATTTATTTTCTCAAAAGACAAATACGAATTTTTTAGTGGGCTCAATGCTTTGTGTCAAGGGAGTGAGCACGATCTCAGAAGCAGCACGCCATTGAGTGTACTCTCTGATGTGCGAGACCGCTGTTCTGATAAAGAGATTGCCAGGCCTGCGCGACACACGCAGTACAGTCACAACGAAAGCTGGAAGAGCGGACTTTGTAGAGTCCGCTGGGGAGTCTCTTGGGGCATGAATACAAGTACACATGCAAGGTACCCATTACGCCATAAATCATCCCAATTCTTCTGAAGTAGAGGAGTTCCCACTATGCCATTTTTCGTCATTCTTCGGAGTCTCGCGGTACACGCGACACATCTGTAAGGCATTATGTGCACTTTGTGCTGTGACTGATGATGATAAAGAATTATGGCTGAGCACTTTGCAGCGCGTGGGAAGCAGTGTGACGGAATGGGCGCCTCCATTCCATTTCAATTCCATTGCGGGGAATTAGAACTTGCCGCAATTCCATTCCTTTCAATTCCTCGGAATGAGAAAACTTAGCCCATTCGCACTGCGGGAATGGCCGGGCAGTTCAATTCCATCAATGTAATTCCTCCACGTAAGAAAGGCATCTTAATAGTTTTATTGAGTTAAGAATGAACGCCCCATAAAGCTGATGTCATCAGATGCATTAAGAACTGAAAGAGTACGCAAAACAGGTTACCAAGGTCGAGGGATAATAGCTTGGTTACATATCTCGTGCAGAACAACCAGCCTACTAATTCCCATAGGGGCAGTTATCCCGCTACCTATAGTATTTGCATGGTCAGCATGTTTGAACGAATGGTGGTGTTTTAATATTGTTTATGCTTAAATGTGTTAATGCTAAAATGACAACGTAGCGTATTTTTATGCTGACAAAAGTAGTATTCAAGAAGACTAAGCAGCTTTGCCACGCGTCTGGAGCGGTTATGAATATGGAGAAAAATAAGATTTGGTTAATGAGGAATAAGACCCTCTAGATCTGCTGGTATTAGCTCGAACAGTACACCGCTCGGGCACCTTGTGCCTTTGTATCGAATACGGAACACTGGGCCGCATTGCTCGTCAGCACTCACGCTTGTCAAGCGCTCCTCGCAAGCATAGAAGCACTAGCGTGGCACTGTGGTGGAAGACCCGACTGCCACGCAGAGGGCGCGGGTTGAAATGCCATCCGATTCTAGAAATTTGTTTCTCATTTATTTTTTTTATATCACGCGATAGCGGTCACGGACACCGGCGGCGGCGGACAACTATGACGCCAAAATCAGCCGTTGTGATCTCATAACAGCTTTCGCTGTAACAAACTTCAGCGCCGACAATGCCCTCTCTACGCTGGCCTGCGGGACAGGCGCGCAAAAATCCACTTGCGTTAATATAAACATCTCTGGTTGCCACTGTTTTCGTTTTTTGCACAATTTCAACATATCTTTGCTTTGGAATTCCTGCCTGAGGTACGCGCTAATACCGTACCCTGAGATATGCTCACATTGCACGAGCTCAGCTGCTCCGGATTGCGAAGTTTTCTCGTGAACCGAAAAACGATTGAAAAAATTTCGTTTTCACTCCGGAACGAAATAATAGATAAAGTTTCGGTTACGTTTTCGTTCCGGCCCAAAATATCGTTTTTTTCGTTTTTCGTTTTCGGTGTTCGTTCCGTTCCGACACCCTCATTATAGCCCCAAGAGAGCTTACAACGGGCTCTAGAAACGCCGCTCTTCCAGCTTTCGCTGTGACTGTGCTGCGATTTCAGCGCAGGCCTGGCGTTTTTTTTCTTCATTTTTTTCTCTCTGGCGTCTCGGCGCAACCACGTGGTCTGTGGCGCCACTTCCGGTCGGCTTGCGTGGACGTCGTCTCCATCGCACCGTGTATCGCGCGTGCTTGAAAACTGTGAGTCGGTTTGGTAATGTTGGGTGTGCACCTCGAACTGCCGTAGTGTTTTCATCGCTCTGCCATCCATGGACGCAAACCTGCGTGCGCGTTTGGAACGAATGACAGCTGAGATGGGTTTCGACCCACACTCCGATACACCGCCTCGTCGCACTGCTCGCGCTTTAATCGTATTCAACACGGCAAAGGTGCGTGCACCCTTCTACCAGTGGCGGTACTTCGATGCTGTTTGCTCTTCGAATGCGGGCGCACAGCGAGTGCGGGCTGACACCTAAGAACTAAAGACTAGAAGAAAGGATCGTGGGGCATCAGGCCGGCGCGAACCCATCCCCCGGCTGTTTGCAGCTACCGTGAAAATGCGAGTCTGCTTGGTTGCTGTGTCGCGGTTTCTCCGGAACGTGAGACTACGAGGAGAATACGCCGAGGTGCGGCTCGATGACATACTGAACAGACAGCGAACGGGACTCTCGCCATACAGCGAACACAGGTATCCTAAACTAGCCGGCGCCAGCATTGTTATCGGAGAAATGCTGCACCGCTGCCTCGGTCGGTCGTGAGAACGTGCCGACGATGCAGTTTCCAACTGACGAGGCAACACTCGAACGGCTGCCACTCTCAACGGCAACCGACGATGGTCAAAAGCACAGAAACATTCACGATTTCGGCACTGCGCATGGTGATGAAAACGCAACCACGCAACTACCAGCAGACGAGCTGTCGGTGAGACCGGAATTGCTAATATTAATGTTTGTTCGGTGTTTTAACGGCATAACACAATATAAACATACATATTACCTACTTATTGAACTTACAATTAACAACGAAGGTAATAATGAGGGTGTTATCGTTATTATGACATCAGCCAATGGTGGAACTGCCGACAATCGCGTCATATATTGCGGACTAATACATCATTTTTCGAGAGAAGAGAGAGCGATTTTCAGCTGACTTTGAGAATTTATTGTAAATTCCAGGCCGCTCGCTTCGCTATAATATTTGGCTCGCGTGTTCTCAGGAGCCTCGACTACTGACTGGCAGCGCTTTTTGACCCTGCTCAACAAGTGTTGCAGGGCCCCTTTAAGATACGAAAAGCGCAACGGACAAGGACAGAGGAAGGTAACAAGACAGCGCTGCGTCTTGTTACCTTCCGCTGTCCTTGTCCGTTGCGCTGTTCGTATATTCAGTTATGACCTACCAACTTGCCCAAGTTTCCACGCTTCAAGGTCAGTGGCTCGCCGCATCTATCGCAGCAGGGCAACTCACCCCCGGACAAAAGGTGTGCGTGTGTGCTGTACGTGTGCCCTATCCTTGATCTGCAGAGTGTGACTTCTGTATGACGTGTTTTTGATGTTTGTGGCCAGTTACCGAGGCCTGGCTTAACCATGTGCAGTTTATTCTGTGTTTGGCTGTCCCATAGATGTTGCCAGTGTGATTTCAGTGTTTTCCTCAGAGCGCGCTTTAAGTCCAGTGCAGGGACCTCCCTGGACGTGTCAGAGCCGTGTGCATGGGCAGATGTGGCAAACCTGTCAGCCAGTTTATTGGTCTCGATATCTCGGTGTCCAGGCACCCAGCATATCACAACATTCTGCTGGGACGAATACAGTGAAACCTCGGTGATACGAATCTCGCGGGACCACCAAAAATATTCGTATCATCCGAATTTCGTATTAGGTCGATTCCACGAAAGATCGAAAAAGGGTGTATATTTGATGTTTCCGAGTTTCCTGATAATTTTGTATGTTGTGCACATATGATTGCACAGCACGAAATCGCAGTTCGTTTTCAAATAAAAATTTTTTTCAACACAGCAAAATTCGACAAGTGTCGCCGGTTGACGACGACCATTTTACGAAGAATGCGTTTTCGTAACTTCGGAACCATGCTGGCAGCTACTCAAGCTATATATTACAAATATCTTTCTTTTTAGCGGAAGTAGACGTAAAGAGGAAATAGCTCTTATCATTTCATGGAATTCTGAGCAAATTATGTATTTTTAAAAATTCACGAAAAACGCTGCGTTTTTGAAAATCAGTCATATTTGGGACGCTATGGCTACTTCTGTGAACATCTTAGCTTGTTCATATTTGCAGTATGAATAGGCCTTTATGTGAATAATGAACGTCTGCATTTGTATTTCTCTAATAAGATTCAAAGTAGTAAATTGTCATGCTCGAAACACCAAAAAGAGAAAAGTGCTCCTCCATTCAAAAATCTATAATAAAAAAAACCCAATCTCAATTTTGTTCAAAGTCCCCCAAAATGTTCTCAAAGGACTGCAGAATGATATTATGAAAAAACATATTGCATCATTTTTATTAGAACAAAAGCAGAAAATGTCAAACATTGTGTTTCCAGAGCGTGGTGGCCACTGCGTAAAGGACATCTCTAGTAACAAGAAAATACAGTAACACGTCTTTTTTCTTCTCTGAGCTTCGCTAAACAGCAGTAATGATCTATTGTTGGAAAGTGGGTACTGTTTTGTAAAGAAAAAAACAGATCGTTCCAATTAAATGCATTTGCGACACCACTTACATTCCTCGTCGACGGGCAGCACGGACATTTTCATTCCTCTGGATAATTTTTTTTTAGTAAATGCGCTTATATAAAAGTAACGAAGTTAAACGCGAAATATGTGTAGCTGAGTCGATCATGCATTGTAAGAATGTGAGAAATCGCAAATGGCGGCAGTGGTGAACGGCGAGTACCGCAGTGCAACCTAAGCACAGCAGCCACACATTGTTTGCCAGGCTTTGTCGCTATGCACGAGGAAAAGCTGGGGTGTCGATTGCGTTGGTTACACGATACATTTTTCACCGCTCGTCGCTCTCCCGCCCGGTCTCTGGATCCGCACAGTGCGGATCGTGTGGCCCGCGCTACAAGCACTCGTGTAAACGGAGTAGCATGCGTTATATAGGCGGACAGCTGCAAAGGGCGGCGCGATGGACGCCCGCCTGAGCAGACTACAGCAACGAGTACGGCTGTGCCAGTCAGCCAAACACCACCTGAGATAGAAGTTAAGCATCCAAATTGTGCTTCACTTTGATGCGATCACTATCCTACGCTCTGAAGGTGGCTATGGGTAGGCGTTATAGCCATGGCCGAGATTTTGTACGGACTGCCTCATGGTGCACAAAAAGAAAATTCCGCTGCAGCAGAATTTTCGTTACGTAGAAGATATCGGATCGAGTCTCTTTTGCGGAGGGTCATGAAGCAGGATGCGCGCTCAATTCAAGAGGGAAACCAGATCTGCCAGCACTCCTTCAAGAGAAAGAAGGATATGCAAAACAAAGCAGATGCAATGCAAACAAAACGTGTTTTGTCCGTGGCCAGAACTGCTGCCACCAATCTTCACGTAATCGATTCTTTTTAAACTCTGCATTGATCACATAAGGTTTGACAACGTACACATTTGGGCCAACAAAAAGCACACCTCTTGGCGACCGCTCTCCAGAAATTCATTTCCATTCATGAATAGACCTTGGCTTTTATACCAATCTCTCAATTCTGGCACAGCACATCATCATAAGAGACGCATGGAGGGAATGCGTTCTTTAGCACTCAAGATATGAATTATACTCAACTGAAATAGATGAAAAAAAAAGGAGGCTACCACTGAAAGTGCATACTGTGGACTGAGGGGTGTCTAACACCGGCGTGAAGTCGCAAACCACGCGAAGGCATTTAATTGGAACGGTCTTTTTCTTTACAAAACAGTTCCCAATTTCCGACCATAGATCATTACTGCTGTTTAGCGAAGCTCAGAGAAGAAAAGACGTGTTACTGTATTTTCTTGTTACTAGAGATGTCCTTTACGCAGTGGCCACCACGCTCTGGAAACACAATGTTTGACATTTTCTGCTTTTGTTCTAATAAAAATGATGCAATATGTTTTTTCATAATATCATTCTGCAGTCCTTTGAGAACATTTTGGGGGACTTTGAACAAAATTGAGATTGGGTTTTTTTTATTATAGATTTTTGAATGGAGGAGCACTTTTCTCTTTTTGGTGTTTCGAGCATGAAAATTGACTACTTTGAATATTATTAGAGAAATACAAATGCAGACGTTCATTATTCACATAAAGGCCTATTCATACTGCAAATATGAACAAGCTAAGATGTTCACAGAAGTAGCCATAGCGTCCCAAATTTGACTGATTTTCAAAAATACAGCGTTTTTCGTGAATTTTTAAAAATACATAATTTACTCAGAATTCCATGAAATGATAAGAGCTATTTCCTCTTTACTTCTACTTCCGCCAAAAAGAAAGATATTTGTAATATATAGCTTCAGTGGCTGCCAGCATGATTGCGAATTTACGAAAACGCACTCTTCGTAAAATGGTCGTCGTCAACCGGCCACACTTGTCGAATTTTCCTGTGTTGAAAAAAATTTTTATTTGAAAACGAACTGCGATTTCGTGCTGTGCAGTCATATGTGCACAACATACAAAATTATCAGGAAAATCGGAAACATCGAATATACACCCTTTTTCGATCTTTCGTGGAATCGACCATTACTAGAAAGCATGGAAAATTTCATGCGACAAAAGAAAGCTGGCGTACATTTTCATCTATTGTTTTTCAGGGCCGCAACAACGTCAGGAGGAACCCTGAATAATTGTCAGTTAAGTTTTTAGATGTTGGCAGTCATACCAGCACTCGTAAATATACGGCCTGTACGCGCGTATTCAATTAATGAACCGGGTGCGTTAATTGTGACCCGAGACAGCAGTAGCCCCTTCCAAATTTTAGTATGCTTTTTTGCATGACACCGGAGTACTGCAGCGAAAGTAATGAAAGAAGCGCTTTGACGCGATGGATCAAGGCCACAAAATTACAGAACCACAGTCCCATGTAATGATTTTGCTACCGCGGAAGTGTTGGGGATGTTTTTTTGGGAGATTACGGCCGTGCCCGCACAAGTGCGACCTCAACGGTCGCGCATGTTGACGTTGTGAGGCTTGACTCCTTCGCCAAGATAATCATGGCGCTAATGTCCTGTGTAATGTAAACGCGAATGCACACGGAGGCACATAAGAGCCTCAAAGATTCGCGCACACAATCTCAGAGGCCGTGACGCGTCTTTCAAGGTTTATCTGACCGTAAGAAAAGTGTTTTTCGTACACCGTGATTTTGACGATTCGGCAGTGTGGCGCGCATGCCCATGCTTGCGTTCCCGCGCTTGCACGTTCTTGGCGCGTCTTCCGCGAGAGCGCGGACAACACCTCTTCGTACCTGGGCGGTAGCGTACGTTCGTATCAAACGTCACTGGGTGAAAATCGGTTCGCAACAACCATACTCCATTACATTGCAGGCCAATGGGCCTTGGCTGGAACCAAAGAAAAATTCGTATCACCCCGAAATTCGTATGAGCTGTGATCGTATCACCGAGGTTTCACTGTAAATGGTACATAAAAGTGAATAGAGCCGCACGATTACTGGATTTTTGCGTTTTTTCAGAGTTTTCAACGCTTTCACGACGCTTAAAGAGTCCGTGTATATAACTGCCTTGGGCATGTTTGATTGTTTATTGTGCTTAACAGCCACTAATATCGCGTAGGCCTCTGCTGTCAGTATGCTTCCATTTGAGTGCAGTATGCCAGCATCCGACAGGTATGGGCCGACCGCCGCGTAAGATACGCCAACATGAGACTTCGATGCGTATGTTAACAAGTCAGGACAACGTTATTTGTGCTGCACTTCAAGAAAGTGCATGCGGATATGTGCAGCAGGCGCGTGCTTTGTAACTTCTATGAAAGACAAATCACACTTTATAAGCTGCCATTGCCACGGCGGCAGCTGTTCAGCAGGAGCCATCAGCTGGTGTTGGAGAAGCGGGACGTTCATTTCCTCAGCAAGAGCTCTTACACGCAGAGAGTATGGCTCTCTCATTGGAGGACGGTTATGGAACAAAGAAGAGCTGGACAGATCGTTTACAACACAATATGCAGGATGTTTCTCGTTTGCGCTTACTTTTATGAAATACGTGAACGACAAGTATGCTCGTTGCAACTTCAGCGGCCATTCGTTTGCTCCTACGTAAAGGCTTTGTACTGAACTAGTCCTGAAGGCGCCTGTAGAAAGGCGGATGCCAAGATGGTGGACTGGATTCAACATCTTCAAAGCGCTTGGGGTGGCGCACTGATAGACTATCGTTCCGTAGTCTATACGTGTGCGTATAAGACTCTTGTATAGATTTTTGAGGCATTTTCTGTCACTGCCACAATTCGTGGGCGACAAAACCTTTAGAATATTCATTGTTTTCATGCACTTCTTCCTAATATATTTGATTTGTGAAACAAACGTTAGTTTCATGTCCAGCACAACTCCTAGAAACTTATGTTCCGTTTTTACAGGCAGACGATGGCCCTGCAGGTCAATATCGGGATCGGGATGTAGGCCTCTTCTCCGGGAGAATAGGACACAGGTGCCTTTTTGTGGGTTGAGGCTGAAGCCATTTTCGTCTGCCCATTTCAATACCTTATTGAGACCGAGCAGAACCCGCCTCACGCACATTGCAAGGCTGCACGATTTAAAGCCTATCTGGACATCATCTACGTATGTCGAGTAGAACATAGTGCCTGGGATACATAGACGCAGGGAATTCATTTTTATTATAAAAAGTGTGCAGCCAAGCACACCACCCTGTGGTAGTCCGGTTTGCTTGACAAACGGTCGTGACAAAACGTTGGCCATTTGAACACGGAAAGTGCGGTTCGACAAGTAGCTCTCTATTTAGTTCAGCAATTTACCACGAATACCGAGTTCTGAGAGGTCTCTCAGTTTTCCAAATAACCAGGTAGTGTCGTACGCTTTTTCCATTTCTAAAAACACAGAAAGAAAGAATTCTTTGGGAATGAAAGCCTCACGAATTTGTGTTTCAATCCGTATGAGGTGGTCAGTAGTGGACCGTCCCTCTCGAAAGCCACATTGATGTGGATCAAGCAGGCACCTTGATTGCAGGAAATGTATTAGTCGATGGTTTATCATTTGCTCAAAAAGCTTACAGAGGCAACTTGTCAGAGCTATTGTTCTGTAGCTCGAAACAGAATGGATCCTTGCTGTGTTTCAAGATAAGAATTACAATAGCCTCTTTCCAGGAGGTAGGGATTACGCAGGAAAACCATATGACATTGTAGAGGGAAAAGAGAGTTTTCTGTGTTTCGGGAGGTAGGTGTACCAACATTTCATAGACTACACGGTCGGAACCTGGGGAGGATTTGTTGCACCAGTTTAGCGAGGCCTGCAACTCAGCCAAGCAGAAAGGTTTATTGTATTCTTCGTATTTTGTACACTCGCTCGTGTTCTAGTTCTGTCCTTCTATTCTTGCCCTACAGCGTTGGAAACTTTCAGAATAGGCCAACGAGCTGGAGACGTGTTCGAAGTGGGCGCCCAAGAAGTAAGCGTGGTCCTCCAGCGTTCCGCCCTGCATATTAGTCAAAGGAAGTGGGAGTGTTTCTCGTCCATGCACCCTATTAACCTTGTTCCAGACTTTCCCTTCGTCTGCATACGAGTTGATTACCGACAGGAACGTTTGCCAACTCTCTCTTCGAGCCTGCCGGCGTGTCCTCCTTCCTTGGGATTTCACATTTTGAAAATTCGTTAGGTTCTCCGCTCTCGGAGAATCCCGGAGCAACCGCCACGCTTTGTTTTGCTTGTTGCTCGCTTTTCTGCACTCATCGTTCCACCAGAGAACACGTCGTTTAGAGCATGAGCTGCTCGCTTCGGGAATAGATTGAAAAGCAGCATCAATCAGAAGAGCTGTAAAACACTCCACAGCATCATCTATTGTAAGACCGGACATCTCGGCTCACGTCGCGTGAGTAATAATTCGGAACCGTTCCCAATCGGCTGAGTCGAGCTTCCACCGAGGAGCCTGTGGAAGATGGTTCTTCTGGTTCAATGCACTTAGAATTATCGGGAAATGGTCACTTCCATAGGGTTTTTAAGAACATTCTATTTAAAATAGATTAAAAGCGACGGTGATGGAATGTTAAGATTTATAGAGGAGTATGAATTGTTTGCGAGGCTAAAATGTGTGGGCTCCTTCGTATTAAAAAGACATAACTTAGAGACAAAAAGTCGCTCTTCAATAAGACGTCCTCGAGCGTCGCAGTGAGAATCGCCCAAAAGATCATTGTGCGCATTAATATCCCCAAGAAGCAAATAAAGCTCTGGGAGCTCATCTATTAATGACTGTAGGTCTCTTTGGTGGAGCTGATGATTAGGTGGTATGTACAGTGAGCAAATGGTAATGAGTCTATTTAAAAGAACAGCACGGATGGCAACTGGCTCAAGGGATGTTTGAAGTTTTAGATGAGTACATGCTACACTTCTGTTTACTATAATGGCTACGCCACCAGATGACGCCACGGCATCATCGCGGTCTTTTCGGAAAATGACGTATTGACGTAGAAAGTAAGTATTGCCAATCAGTTCTGCGGAATACCGCAAGGTGGCGGAAGGGTTAATAAAGGGAAAATAGACAACCACCCGTTTGTAGCACGAAGCTACGAGGAAATCCATACGGATTTCTCAGAAATAAAGCCTCTTAGTTGCCGAAAAATTCGTCCTGGTACGGGGTCCTGGTACCCCGTACCAGGACGAATTTTTTCTTTTCTGAAAGTAAGTATGTTTGGAATTCAGGTGTGTCTCCTGTACACACAGCACTTTTGGATAGTATTCGTGGAGGAGTTCTTGTATGTCAACGAGGTTCCTAAGACCTCTTATGTTTTATTGTATTATTTGTGGATCCATATTGTACATGAAATGGTGCTATATGACAGTAAGAAAGTGATGAGTGTTCATTAGAACGTTTAACTGGGCAAGTTGGTGTGATTCCATCTTCAATGAATAAAACGCGCGAAAGAACGAGGACGAACAGAAGAAACAACAGACCACGGAGCTGACTCGTAACTAAAACTTTATTTCACAAGGAACAGAATAAGTAGCATCTGGGAAAGGATATCGAAAGACCATCACGTATGCACAAGGCGACAAAAGTAGCAACAACAAAAAAAAAAACCCTACGTGAGTGATTAGTCATGAACGTGAGGCAAGTTATCTCTGAGATAAGCCACTTCAGCCTGTGAAGAGGCTACCGAACGGTTGCCTGACGCACATGTGACTTTCCAATGACATGTAAAAAGCTTCCATTATTTCTCGTGTGCGCTGATCCCTGTGCCTGTGCAAAATTTCCGTCCTATCAAAACTGAGATTACAACAGCTTTTTCGACAATGAAGAGCCAAATGAGAACCTGTGCTGTTTTTAACATTTTGCGCATGCTCATGTATCCTAATGTTTATGCATCGACTAGTTTGCCCTATGTAAATCTTACCGCAGGAACATGGAATTTTATATACAACGTTAGTTTGAAAACCAACAATTTTTTTAGTTAATGTAAGAAGTTGTGATGTACAAAGAAGCGTTATTGATGTTTTCAAAGTGTTCAGAGAATGCGGTAAGGGCCTGTCTTTTACGTGTGAATTGCCTGTTGAAAAACAGTTGCAGTTTCTAAATTTGAAGTTATTTTTTTTCTACGGGGGATCACATCTGTTGGGAGTATTCCCCTAGGGCAGATAAGCCTTTACTAGCGTTTTCATCTGAACACTCGAAAGTGGTCAAAAGAGGTATCAGCGTTGCATGCATTCAGTCTTCTCTGTTTAAATCATGTCACCACTTGATGCAACAAAGTTTTGCAAGACAGGTGTCGAGACTACAAGAAGCAGGATACCCCACTTGGGTTATCACGAGAGCTTGTGAAAAAGTGGCGAAAACAGTAAAAGCTAGACCGAACAGAACAGCTGATGGTAATTGCGCTACTACAAGAAAGAATTCAGCAATGATTTCTTATGTGCATAGGTTATCACATGGAATTAAAAATGTGGCAAATAGGTACCATGTTGACGTTGTTTTCACTGTTGGCCACAAGTTGCGACAGGTATGTCCAGCCGTGCACAGAAAGTTTAATGGAGAAAAAAGTGACAAACGGCTCAGGTGCGCGGTCAAACGTAAGAAAAAATATTGTAGATTGTCAAACTAACGTATATAAAATTCTATGTTCCTGCGGTAGATTTACATAGGGCAAACTAGTCGATGCATAAACATTAGGATCCACGAGCATGCGCAAAATATTAAAAACGGCACAGGTTCTCATTTGGCTCTTCATTGTCGAAAAAGCGGTTGTAATCCCAGTTTTGATAGGACGGAAATTTTGCACAGGCACAGGGATCAGCGCACACGAGAAATAATGGAAGCCTTTTACATGTCATTGGAAAGTCACATATGCGTCAGCCAACCTTCGGTAGCCTTGTCACAGGCTGAAGTGGCTTATCTCAGAGATAACTTGCCCCATGTTCATGACTAATCACTCACGTAGGGTTTTTTGTGGTTGTTGCTACTTTTGTCGCCTTGCGCATACGTGATGGTCTTTTGATATCCTTTCCCAGATGCTGTTTATTCTGTTCCCTGTGAAATAAAGTTTTAGTTGCGAGTCAGCGCCGTGGTCTGTTGTTTCTTCTGTTCGACCTCGTTCTTTCGCGCGTTTTATTCATTCAAGATGAGTGTTCACCTGTATTATTATCTCTTTCAGGAGACAGGACCACCGTCCGGCCCCGTGATGACTTCTTTTGGTTTCGTGGCACAGTCAGAAGAGCCGCGCCGTTGTTTAGGCACCAGAGCGGCCAACGTCGTGTCCATTGCCTCTTGCGAGGCACTGGATGCCCGCACGCGCGAGCTGGCAGTTCGGGTTTGAGGCATCGCCTGGTGAGACGAGGCATTGAGACCCGACGACCCTGCAGTCGCGGGGCTCTGTTCGCAAGTTGGCGGAGTAGCCTGAACTACTGCCGCCTTGGGGGCAGGCGCCATAGCCGGCGGTCCGCTCAGGACTGGCCGGGCGAGTGGCGGAGGTCGGTGCGACGCTGCCCCCTGACGCGCCGCATCCGCATAAGTTGTGCCATAGAAGTGCGCGCATCTATTCCTGGCTTCTCTAAAGGAGATGTTTTCTCTCACTTTCAAAGAAATAACGTCCTTTTCTTTCTTTCGTGCAACACAGGACCGTTAGTAGGCGGGGTGGTCATCACTGCAGTTGGCACAGTGAGCTGCAGCCTCACATTTGTCTGACATGTGATCTTTAGAGGCACACCTGGCACACGTTGGTTGTCTTTTGCATGTTAGAGAGCTGTGTCCGTACTTTTGGCAGTTCAAACATCTTCGTGGATTAGGAATGTATGGACGGACTCTTAGTTTAGTGTAGCCTGTTCTGTGGTCTCTGGTAGTTCGCTCGATCAAAATGTTAGTAATATGTGCTTGGTTGGTTTCTCTACGTTGTCTCTTCTTATTTTGATTCTTTGAACGTTGACGACATTTTGTTGTTTCCATCCATCAAGAAGTTCAGGTTCGGAGAGGTTCAAGAGATCTTCATCTGAGACGACACCACGGACGGTGTTCATGGACCTATGTGGGGTGACTAGGGCAGGGATCCTTCCGAATGGTGTAAGGTTGCAGAGGCTTCCGTACTGTTTTCTGGCTATTATCTCAAGAGTAGATCGCCACTGGTCATCTTAGTCACCTTGTAACCTTGTCCTAGTTTTTCCATTAGACTTTTTGCCACCAGAAATGGTGAAATGGTTCTGACTTTTTCGTCTGACTGCTCGCTGTGGAAAATGTTCGTGGGTCTTGGGGAAAGGTGGCAGGGATGCTTCGGTGCGTACCCTTTTTAGGGTACGATCGGTTTTGGAAAAAGATGAACATAGCATGCGTTTATGTTTCGGCTATGGTGCCACCGCTAACCACCGAGCCCAACAAGGGGCGCGACATGAGATGTGCGAAGATAAGTCTGCCAGCGCCAGCCGTACACCACCGCTACAACCATATATGGTGAGCCAAGACTGGTCATACACACAAGGTTAACCCTTGCCGCCAGGAAAAACGGAAGTAAACAGAAATGAGGAAAAGACAGGAAAGATGAAAAGTAAGAGACAAAGCCAAAGGTGTAGGAAGAGAGAGACAGGAAAAGGCGACTGCCGATTTCCCCTGGGTGGGTCAGCGCAGGGGTGCCGTCTACGTGAAGCAGGGGCCAAAGGGGTGTGCTGCGTCTGCTGGGAGCTTTAAAGGTCCAAACACCCGGCGTCGGCTCAACCCCCATGATCCCCTTTTTCCCGGACACGGCTCAGCCACGCACGGCGAGGCGTCGGAGGGGTCGAAACCCCCCTTAGCTCAAGTCCGTGGTGTCGCTACACACCAAACACCTGCTTGCACAGACGCCCCTGCGGGGGCGTTTTGGCACGCGCGTCTTGTCGAGGCACGTTCAGATTAGCTGCGAACCGACGGTGACACCAAGTGGACGCACCTTCACGCTCCGCTCAATTGCCTTCACAAGCGGGGCGTGAGGTGTATTCTCCGTTCCACTGCTCGCAAGATCGTTCTGCGTACGCGTACCGCAATTCCTTCTACGCGTTTCTGTTTAAATCGCGTCACGCGCACTACACACTTCCTTCTATGCGTTTGTAAATCGCTAGCATACGCAGGTATGACAGAAACGGATCGTAAACGCTCAGCTAGACGTGTCTATTGTCAGGACATGGCCAGACTGGTGAGGCGCGCGGGCGTTCCTTCTTACGGCTTCCGCTATCGATTCGAACACAATTTGAACGTTTCTCCAGTAGCCTCCGCGATGAGATCCGGCAACGTGAGGCCGTTCCATTTGTACGCTGAGAGCGCAATCAGAGAAAGCGGTGTGACAACCAGAGGAGCGTCGCTGACTGGACTCGGAACTTGGGCTAAGGTCGCCATTCCGCGGCATGTTAAAAAGTTAACAAAAGAATGTTGATCCCTCCGTCATAGCAATCGGAATAACACGAAAGTAAAGCGTGCCCTTACAGAAGTAACTCAATGTTTACTGTACATAGATATCAGAGAGTTTGTACATTCTATATTGATG
This sequence comes from Rhipicephalus sanguineus, assembly GCF_013339695.2. Classification (NCBI taxonomy): domain Eukaryota; kingdom Metazoa; phylum Arthropoda; class Arachnida; order Ixodida; family Ixodidae; genus Rhipicephalus; species Rhipicephalus sanguineus. The sequence goes on from NC_051180.1 coordinate 2,151,399, forward strand.
TCTGGCAGCTATTGGCCGCGAGATCGAGCGGAGTCGCCGCCTAGCGGCTTCTGGCTGAACCGCGCCTAGCGTGGATTTCTCCATGCGTCGTCTGCTAGCCACGTTGTGGTTGCATGTGCGCGTACGTCTTGCAGATCCTCAAAAGGCGGTTTGTTCCGTTGCGTTAGTGCAACTTTAACCGCTCGTACGTATGCCTAACACGATGTAAAGAAGCATTTGGCCTTGATAGGCTGTATATGTCCTGTAATAAGACCAGTGGGTGGACTTGTCGAGAGTGCTGTGTGTCGTCGTACCCTCCGTTCACGAGAGTCATATCAGTGTAGGTGCCGCTCCGTGGTTCAAGAGCATTGAATAGTGCACTTGGCATTGCCCTAAAGATGAGAAGTATTAAACCTCATGTGAATATAGCCTTTTAGCGGCGCGGTGGTAAAAAAAAAAGGCTCGCATGTACTTGAGCGTTGTGGCTAGGTGTTTTATATGTTACACGACGAGCTTTGGTTGTGTATGGTCCTGGTCTCACTAAAGAGAAATATTTCTGTTAAGTCACGCCTGACACTTGGGTACTTACGTTGTCCCCTAAAAAGAACAAAAAATGAAATGACACGGAAATCGCAAAACTGAGTTGCCTAGCGCAATTTTAACTTGTGGCGAAATTTATACAAAAACACCCATGTACTTAGATTAAGGTGCGCGTTAAAGAGCGCTGATGGTCAAAATTAATCCAAACGGCGTAGTTTACATTTATGTCGCAGTAATTTCACGCGAAGCCACATCTTTTATTCTTTACATTATCTTGAGTGTTTGTGTTGCGTTGTTTAGATTGACGGAAGGCAGCGGACATTATTCGTATGAAAAAACGTACTTTGGTCCCGTGAAATAACCGGACCTTTATTGAATTACTGTCGTGCTAGTAATCAATCGAAGAAATTTCCGTGCTGCACAGTTACCTTTGTGTACTTTTACTGGAATAAAAACAAGCGTGTGCGTGTTAAACGTCTCCGCAGCGCTGAAGCGCTGTCAGCCACGTAGCTTTCCTCAGTAAACCTATCAACTGTCCTACATTTCATGGAGAACTGAATAAAAAATGCGAATGAATATTTGAGCACGTAGTGCACAAAGTACTATTGCAACTCATCCTGCAGGAATACGGTCTTTCTTTTTGTTGAGGGGCATCCAAATGAACAAGAAGTAAATAGTTAATTCAGTCGCGCTATACAGCAGTGCGTAGTCGATGGAACACAAGCTAAACATGCACAAATAAAACAACAAGAAAACGTCACCCATTGCGATAACGCCGACTGTCGCCGAAGGTGAGCAACCCGTTCGTTGGCAGAATGCGCTTCTCTCACAAGTAATCGTAACGTTCGGCGCGCTTCGTGCATTTTTCGGGAATGAATAGCGCACATATTACCACAAAGCTGCAGTCAACGCATTTTGTTTGCAGGAAATCAGGTCAAATCGCTCACAATGAAGCGCTGTTGTGCACGTTTGTATAGACCACTTTACGGGCGGGTTTCGGTACCGCCATGCTGGGCTGTTAAGCTTGCCGTGTTTTATCTTGAACAACTAAGCGAACAGCGCTACGGTGGGCGTATACACATGAAAACTGTAGGGGTGATTCCACGTAAGATCGAACAAACGATGGCTGGTCGACCTCTCAAATTTATTTGAAAATTTTATATATTATTGCCTGATGAGTGGAAAGAAGAGATCCGCAATTTGTTTTGTCGCCAAAAATTTTTTCGAACCACAGGAAATCAATAATGACGAAGAGGTGGAGTGGAGCGCTCATCCGCTCTGCTGTTTTGGCCAACTTTCATTATGAATTGCACAAAATATATTAAAGTTGGGTAGCTGAAATTTATTTACCTAAATATATGCATGTTTTTGCTTCTGCTCAGGTATTTTTAGTTTTTATGTGTAGTGTAAATGTTTTTATAAAAAACCTCAAAAATGGCCCGATCGGCAAAATTTTCTTTACTTTGAAGGTCTTTATCTCAAAAATGCCTTGTAGCAGAGCGACAAAAATTCTGCATTACGTTCTTCGCATGCTTATCTACCAAACTGCCAACTCTTGTATTTATATAACTTTTCAGTAAAGAGATATGATCGGGCTAACTTCAAGAAAACACCGAACAATGAAAACTTCTGACGACAATTAAAAAAAAAACCCATTTTTTAAATTTCTTAAACTTTGTCCACTTATTCTCCTCCACATCAGCTTTCACAGTCATTAAAAACATGTTGCATAATGTCGTTGCACTAATAGTTACGGCCCCTCCAATGAGACCCTTTGGCAAGGATGTGCAATTCCGACTTCTTGCCCAGCAAGTGTATAAAATGCAGGCAGGATTGAATTTCATTTTATTAAAAGGTCAGCAGGTACCTAAAAAAATCACAGCATATCCACGGGGTGAATGATGATGAGTGGGGCGAAGCTACGGAGGGAATCATCTGTAAACCGTGAAACTCTTCCGTGAAATGCGCCCAGTACATAATATAAAGAGTGTGAAACATCGTGTATATATTAAACATCAAACTTTTATTGTACTGTTGGTTTACGTGGTCCCTTCATTATCACTTGTGATCGGTGAAATGCAAGGAAGAAGTCCACTCCCGAGCGAAAGAGCGCCAAGAGCGACCGCATTCCCCGCTCGCCCTGTGCGAATTAAAGGCAAGGCTAGAGGGAAGACAGGACGCGCGTTCCACGACGCCAGGTCGGTAGCATGCCCAACGAAAGCCAACGGAACGCGATCGTGCAAGTGCTCCGGCTTCGCATCGCCTCATGGTTCCATTTAGCGTCCCAAAACCAAACATATTGCTCAAGGTGTGCCTTGCGTTTTTCGTAGAAATAATTTCTTTATCATGTACACTAAGACGAAAAGTTGAAAGCTCACTAGAGTGTATCGCCCGCAAAGTATGTCTTTTAGTGTGATTTAACTCTCGTACGGCAGGGTCCTCGCGCCGTTGCCGGTCCACCTCGCCCGTTGACGATCGGGCGAGGTGGCTACATGCAACTACTACCCTACTACTACTACACTTTAAGAAAAACATCTGGCGTTCTTTCGTTCTGCTTTTACAAAACATCTGGCGTCTTTCGTTGGTTTATTTCATCAATCAACGGCGTTTTGAACAAAATTTTTATTGTTTAATCACGCACAGGAGAAATCTCACCAGGCACTACCTTGGAGGTAAACAATGGCTGCTAATGGCAATGAGAGACAGAAGAAGTCGGCTTTTAGCTAACACTTACACTTCTACTTCTACTAACGTTTCCTACTGGAACATGCCAATGGCTGCTAATGGGGAATGAGAGACAGAATAATTCGGCTTTTAGTTAACGCGCACGCTGCGAATTTTTTATTGTTCAACAACGCACAGGAGAAATCTCCCACCGGCACCACCTTGGAGGTCAAAGCGTAAGACTTGTTACTCACTACTACGACCACTACGAGGGACGAACGGGTGCCGCCTTAAGGAGCTTCGCCCCTAAAAGGTGTCGCCGGCACTGAAGACGTAAATTTTTAAATTATGTGGTCACTGCAGCGGCCACGAGCGCGGAGCTACCGAGTAGGCGCTAAGAGACGGCGCAGTGAGAGCTCGTTCTCGCGCCCTCAGACCGATTGAGTTCGAAACAGCAACACCTCTCGGGTGACTTGAACGCACGTGCACTGGAGCTTCGCTATTCTATCCGCCCTCTGTTCGCATCTCAGCTAGGCGCTGATAACACGGCGGAGATGGAAGCAAGATGAAAACTCTATAAGGGAGCTATGTGAGCGCTCGCTTCACGCACGCTGCTGTCACAGAAACTGCGCTGCGCCAGTTGCGATCAGTGGAAAGCATGAACGTGGCGCTCCAGTGGCAAAGCAAAATATGGATTGTCAAAGGAAAGAAAAGCAAAACTATCGGTAACCGGATGCGCTTGTCTATATTAGATGTCGGCAGCAGACGGCGTGAACTGGCCGCGCGTTCGGTGCGCTGTTCACACTTCATTCGGCGCGGATAATTCTTGTGCTTTGCTCTTACTCTACTCCTCCTGTGCGTCTCATGACGAGAAAGTATAGCTCTGAAGAGTCTATTGTGGAGACTACCTTTCGAAGCACAAGAAGCTTAAAGGAGTACTGACACGAACTTAAAAAAAATTCGGATTGTTGCTCTAAATAAAAATACTGGTGTCGAGAAACCTAAAACGACTATTGTCGTATCTGGGGATGCATCCTATATATTTTAATTAGCGCCACCTTAAAAAGGCACTTTCGGTTTCGATATCGAGGGGGTGGCTTCTCAGTGTCGTTTCATAGCAGTGTGTCGTCACGGAGATACAGAAATTCGCGACGTACTAGCGGGAAATCCGTCATCTGCTCGTGGTGCAATAGACAACGATGAGTGAATTGTCGTGCAGTGACCCTGACAGTGATTTCTACGATTTAGGCTGCATGCAGGACGCAGAACTCGCGAACTCGGAGGAACTGTCTTGACTTGTCGGGATAATGTCCTTGCAGTGTGGCTGGCTTGCATATGCTCAGCGACGAAAACTTCAAAGTCAAATTAAAATATTCTATACGTGTTCTCCGACTCCAGTGTGTGGATAGCGTTGACACTGCATACCAACGAAGCAAAAAATGTCCCTTTTGCGATGTCTCAAAATCGTGTCAGTACTGCTTTAATTATTGCAAAGAAGCCAAAATTTCGCAGAGTTACCGACCTAGACATAAATGCTTTGAAGGAACGTTTAACGCCCGAAAGATCAGTGACTGTCAGTGAGACGGACTACTTGTGCTACGCGTGCTTTTGCTACCACTGCAATGAAAGATCTTCACGGAACGCACAGTTTAACGATGACATTCTTATGCCCCCTGAAAATGAAATCGACGCAATTAACCAGATCACTGCGACTACCGGTGCACGTGCGTTCAAGTCACCCGAGAGGTGTTGCTGTTTCGAACTCAATCGGTCTGAGGACGCGAAAACGAGCTCTCACTGCGCCGTCTCTTACAACGAGCATCTCGGGTGCGCGCGCGCCTGGTCGATAGCCCCGCGCTCGTGGCCGCTGCAGTGACCAAATATTTTCAAAATTAACGTCTTCAGTGCCGGCGACACCTTTTTAGGTACCTGCTGGCCTTTTAACCCTTTCGGCCCTGGCGGTGTCAATTGACGCCATGACACAACATTTCCCCTAGCATCTCGGAAATGAAACCAAAAACTGGCCATTCTTGGGGGAATACTTCTTCAATGATCCCCACTGCGTTTGACACCAAAATGGTGACATGCTTGCGGTACTGGGAGCCATAGTGAAGAAGAAGCTTGACCGAAGTCATGGGTGACGCCGTGGCGGGTCAGCTGAGGCGGCTAAGCGCAATTTTCGGGTCGACGTACCGAAGCTGTTTCAATGAGTATCACATTGAAAAATGAGACGTGGTTCACATTTTGTGTACTCTAGTGAATAGCGGGAAAAAAGATGCCATTTTTCTCATTTCACAACCGCTGAGCCCTGATGACCTAATTTGATGTCATGTCTGTAAATCCATTATTAATTGCACCACTGGCTCAATTTTTCGTTTGTGGTCTTCTGAGTTCATAACTATTAGGAAAACAAACACAAAAAATGTCCCCGACCAAAATAAAAAATCCAGGGCTGAAAGGGTTAATAAAAAGAAATTCAATCCTTTTTCAAAATTGGCTAGCGCGAAAATCGACAAGGACTAAGAAGGAACACTGATGAACACTAGCGCCTGTCCTGTACATCAGTGTTCCTTCTTAGTCCTTGTCGATTTTCGCGCTAGCCAATTTTGAAGATTATGAACCAAGTAGCCCAACAACGTATACTATTAAAAATTCAATCCTGCCTGCATTTTATACACTTGCTGGGCAAGAAGTCGGAATTGCCAATCCTTGCCAAAGGGTCTCATTGGAGGGGCCGTAACTATTAGTGCAACGACATTATTCAACATGTTTTTAATGATTGTGAAAGCTGATGTGGAGGAGAATAAGTGGACAAAGTTTAAGAAATTTAAAAAATGGGTTTTTTTTTTAATTGTCGTCAGAAGTTTTCATTGTTCGGTGTTTTCTTGAAGTTAGCCCGATCATATCTCTTTACTGAAAAGTTATATAAATACAAGATTTGGCAGTTTGGTAGATAAGTTCGCCTCACGGGATACAAAAATAAGAAAAGATTCCTTTAACAGCCCATGATGGCGGCGCCCATATGCTTTACGTAACATAGTCTATACGCGCCGACAACCGCCTTTCCACACTAGCGTGGCGACGGTGCTGCCACCTGTAGCCCGATCTCGCGGCGAATAGCACCGTTTAACGTGGATGCACCCACTTTGATGATTGGTGGTACATCTCCATCCCGATGACTAACGTCCATGTTAAATGATTAAACAAACCCTTGTGGTGGCTGTGGTAGTTAACGGTGAAAGCGTAATCAAAGAACGAGGTGTGATAGCCAGAAGAGCGTCGCATATTGGACGAAGAACTTGGTCGCCATCCCGCGGCATGTTAAAATGTGATTGAACACCACGGGCGGACTTCAGGGAAACGCAGAGCGCGTCGCGCCGCCCCGGTAACCCGGCCGCGATTTTAGGGGCGAAGCTCCTTAAGGCGGCACCCGTTCGTCCCTCGTAGTCGTAGTCGTAGTGAGTAACCAGTCTTACGCTTTGACCTCCAAGGTGGTGCCGGTGGGAGATTTTTCCTGTGCGTTGTTGAACAATAAAAAATTCGCAGCGTTAGCTAAAAGCCGACTTCTTCTGTCTCTCATTCCCATTAGCAGCCATTCTTTACCTCCAAGGTAGTGCCTGGTGAGATTTCTCCTGTGCGTGATTAAACAATAAAAATTTTGTTCAAAACGCCGTTGATTGATGAAATAAACCAACGAAAGACGCCAGATGTTCTGTAAAAGCAAAACGAAAGAACGCCAGATGTTTCTAAAGCAAAACGAAAAGGCGCCAGCTGCTTAACGAAAGACGCCAGATGTTTTCTAAAGCAATGGTTTTCTAAACAATGAAAATTCACAGCGTACATGTAAAATTAAAGTGAGCTGCAAGTCGTCATAACTCATCGAACCTTTAGTATAAACGCGCCCGATCTCACGTCGGTGATGATGTACTGGGCAGAATTCACGGAAGATTCACGGTTTACCGATGAACCTCCGCAGCATCGCCCACTCATCATCATTCACTCCGTGGATATGCTGTGATTTTTTTTCTCGGGGCGAGCGCGTGAGAGGCGAACGCGGTGTTACAGCCATGTGAGGAAGGCGCGCGTCGCAGAGCTATTTTAGTGGCGAAGCTCCTTAAAGCGGCACCCGTTCGTCCCCGTCGTAGTGCGTAACCAGTCTTAACCAGCCTAGTGAAAGAAACCCACGTGACCGGTATGGCAGAGCCATATATACCCTTCGGGAGAGTTTGGCGATTGTTTCATCTCGCCGCTCTCCGAGCTCCGCCCCAGCGCCGCCCTCTTCTGGTGACGTAAACCCTCTCTCCTCGCCGGCGGCGGCGGGCGGTAGTGCCGACAGCGCGGCGCGGAGTCCGGCGCTGCCGCGACGGAGAGACGCCGGCGCGCCACACTTAAGTACCAACCACTGGCAAGCGCCGGCACGCGTTCCACGCGCCCACGCGTCAAATGCGTCGCGGCGCGCCCCGTGGAGGAAAAGGGCGCGCAACCACTGGCAAGCGTCGACCGCGCGTCCGCGCCGACGCTCGCTTGCACAGTGTTGCTTGATCTTTTCGTTTAAAACTGTCCATGTACAGCCTAGAACGGTGCGTTATCAATCGAAGCGAATTAGACTGTCGTTAAAATATTGATTGTGCTTCACCCACCACTTTTTTGACTATTTAAGAAGTAACTAAAGTAACAACCACGGTATGCACAAGTAATCGACATCGGCGCGTGCGCTGCTAAGTTCACGTCTGCATCACGGGACACAGCCAACGATGTTTGCGAGATCGCCAACGCTTATGCGATCGCCTTGTTGACGCCTGTTCACGGCCATGCTATTAGTGCCCAACACGAATATAATCATCCTGTTCATGAAAATGGTTCTGCTCCAAGAAGCGGACGGGAGCGGCGTCGCCCGCACCGTCGGTGGGCGTGACGTCGTTTCTTGGCACGTACTTTAGTTACGAAAAAAAAAAAAGGAAATAGACGTTTGCTGCAAAGTCCAAACGAGGTGCCCTAAAAATTCGCCGCATAACGACTAATACTTTTCAAATTAACAAAAAGACGGCTTTCCCGCGTACCACGGGTGTCACCGTGACTAATATTCTAGCTGCCTAATATGAGTTACAGTTTATTACATGGGCCAACATTGAGAAGTTCGAATCCTGGAGCAAGCATACATACTAACTCAAATTTTTTTTTCAGTAGCATGGAAACAAGAAACCAACATTACTGGAAACTCACAGTTACTTATGTCGCGTCTAGCAACAAAATGCAGGTAAACTGTAGCACTGCAAGTATGGCCTGACTTTCTTGTTTTCTAATAAATGAATATGCACTGTTCACCACAAAATACGCATCGAGTTCATAATTAAACAGCTTATTTATTTATTTATTTTCAAATATTGCATCCCAATGCAGGGCTACTGCAGGAGTGGTGTACATGAATACAAAAGGAAAGAATGTATTCAATATCGCAATAAGTGCTTCAACAAAAGCAGATATCGCCACCTGTTGAGTGCAACTGGGTAAAAAATGAGAGAAATAGAACACTAATATCATACAAGCGCCTCCAAAAATCAGATACATTCATTTCACGAACGGAACCAGGTACATCATTCCAGTGTTCGTAAATATCAGAAAAAACTGTATTGGAACATGTTAGTGTGCACAAAAAAATGGGTTATGTTAAGATTGTGATTGCAGCTGTGCACTGTGTAGAAGGCTTTTGGACGTTGTCTGTAGTCTAAATATCTTCTAACGCAACAAACCACACCTGACATTTCATGGTGCAACAGATATCGGTCATAAGATTGGAATCGAGCACTGGTTTTTGCACGTTGTGTGTAGTCGAAATATCCTCTAGCGCAACAAACCACACCTGGCACTTCATGATGCGACAAATATCGGTCATCAGATTGGAACCAAGCACTGTGTAGAAGGCCTTTGGACGTCGTCAGTAGTCAAAATACCCTCTAATATAATAAATCGTGCCTGAAACTTCATGATGCGACAGATATCGGTAATAAGATTGGAACCAAGCACTGTGTAGAAGGCCTTTGGACGTCGTCAGTAGTCAAAATACCCTCTAATATAATAAATCGTGCCTGAAACATCATGATGCGACAGATATCGGTCATAAGATTGGAACCAAGCACTGTGTAGAAGGCCTTTGGACGTTGTCAGTAGTCACAATACCCTCTAACATAATAAATCGTGCCTGAAACTTCATGATACAACAGATATCGCTCATAGGATTGCACCAGAGCACTGTATAAAAGTCTTTGGCAAGTTGTCTAACATAGCTAAACTGAATGAATGTCTTCATATTTCAATTATGCTTAAGTGCATGCATAGTCTAAGTCAGTGCATATACAAAGAACTGAACAGAAATGAAATAGTCCTTGCAATACATCCAAGGATTTGGCATTTGAAACCATCAAATAATTATTTCAGCTGGATTCAGTCTGGAGGAAGAGATAAATATGTGCACAGTTTAGAATGGTCTCACAGATGTCTGAGGTTCCAGTGAGGCACCGTTTGAATTCCTTCTAAACAAAGAGCAGCACAGTAATATTGCACTTTCATTCCTTCTGCGCATACGTGTGATGTCATGCTCCTCCCTTCTTACTATCGTGTCATTGTGCACCTCAGATTTCAATGGAGGTGCTTGTCACTTACAAGCTTTTTAGCAAATTAGCTGTCCAGCTGTAAACAAAACATATGTTATATTTAAGTAAACTGTAAAACGATGGAGAAGCGCCACTGTTCACATTCTCCCGTCTATGAGTATCAGAAAAGACTAGGGAGAATGTGTGTCAGAATAAACAACCTGCAAAACAAGGCATGTGCAACTGGGCATGTGCTAAGGTGTAGTTGCACGGCAGAGAAGCAGACCAAGAGTCAAGAAGTGAAATAGCAGGCAACACAAGCAGCACTTAATCATGCAACTTTCTTTTTCGATCACCACACTCGCGCACGTTCGAGCTTCTATTTTATACATGAATGTAAATGAGACCGCTGAGAGCTGAATGTGTCGGCGTCGCTGGTACCCGGCACGAAAACACGTCACACTGCTACCAACAAGCGCATGCTTGTTGTTAGCTTGGCAACACACGCAAACGATTTGCGCCGAAGTCAACCAATGTTTCAGCGTCGTAAAATCCGCAAATCCTCCTCATGTACGTTGTCACATCACCGAAATGCGTTGGCAAGTGCGATGTTCGCTTTCGGCAATGATGAGTCGAATGGCGATGTTGAAAACAAACACACTGCGGTTAAAAACTCCTGCGTAAGCGCCACGCGAAGTCTCTAGCGTCAAATATAGCGTCTATGTTTCGACGGAAACAACTACCATCAATTTCCTTCAACCAAACTTCCTCACATGAACTGGTTCACACGAACTCGACGGTAGAGGCCTACGCTGAATGCAGACGACACCGCTCTGAATTGACTTCGCTGTAGGCGAGGGCTCACGCTGAGGACTTCAAACTTCCGAAGCATGTTAACACCCGTTCCGAGCGCAGATACACACAGATCAGAGCACAGGAGCAGCGACATGCTGTAGTAGTTGGTACGATGTTTTCACTCGCTCGACGATCGCACTCAAGACCGCTCTGAATTGACTTCGTGGTAGGCGAGGGCTCACGCTGCGGACTTCAAACCTCCGAAGCATGTTTACACCCGTACCGAGCGCAGATACACACAGATCAGAGCACAGGAGCAGCGACATGCCGCAGTAGTAGGTACGATGTTTTCACTCGGTCGACGATGGCACTCAAAACCGGGGCAAGGGCAGCCGGGAAGCATTCGCTGGATTTGTCGGTGTCGCTCGAACTCGGCACGAAACAGCGTCCCACTGGTAGCACTCGCGGTCGTTCGCCGTGTCGTCGACGTACTGGATGACGACGCGGTCACTCAGGAGCGTTTGCGACCGTAGTTTCCGTGCTTGCCCTGCACTCGGAGGTGCCTTCGAAGCGGCGGCCATTAGGCATAGCACTCAGAGGTATCGCGGCCTCTGATTGGTTGGCGCCGCCGACCCATGCCGGCCTTTGATTGGTTGGCGCGCCGTACGCGTGGTGACGTAGGCGAAAATATCAAAGTCGTCTTGACCACGCGCGCCTCGAGGCGTATGGACGCGTACAGCCCTCCGCGACCGACGCCGAGAGGCGCATTTGACGCCTAGGCGCGTGCATACGCGTGCATACGCGTGCCAGTGGTTGGGGCTTTACACTGCTTACACGATCGCTGAGGAGCGCGCGTAGGTTACGAAGCTTTGTACGAAGCCGCGCGTATTCGTGGCTACTGCTCCTCGCATTCAAGCGTGAATTTATTGCGTGCGATGGGCTGCTGTTGCGGTTGGCTGTTCAAACAGCAGCGCGCAGGGTTTCCGCCTTTTAGGCTTCCCAAGGAAAAGAAGCGACGACGCCTTTGGATCAGAAACATCATGCAGCAAATGGACCCCGACCGACTGCTCCGTGCTATGAGAGATACGTACTTGAGTATTTAGCTTGAATATTGCTGGTATCATAAACAACGTACCATTAACATACGCTTATTATTTGTTGTGCAATGGGGCCCTTTCAGGCGCACGAACTTCAAAAATAATTTTGTCACGCTGAAAAAAAGGAGTTTTATGGTTCGCGTTTCGATCGCTTGGGCAGACTGAAATTTTGCAGCGATCGCGCTGTAAGTGTCAAGCATGATGTGTTGCGTTTACGTAATTACGTAAGCACGAGCTTGGGATGTTACCGTGATGTTGTGAGGGGAAGACTTATTTCGATATCGCAGGTTAATGCAGCCGCGCGTCAGCCGCAGTGGTTACCTGGCATGTGTTGTACGTTATGTACGTGGTCTGCGTTTCTGTGGCTGTCAGCCTATGATGTCATTTACCGCTGTGTTGCCGCTTGTGTACATGCTACCAGTTCCACGTTTAATTTGCGCATGTAAATTAATCTGCGCCTCTGTGCTAAGCGAATGTGCCTTGCGCTTTTTAGTCATGCACCTATAGTGCACGATGGCTGTGCTCGTGCAGGAAGCTCTTCAATGAAATTTCGTGATTAGGAAGTATAGAGCGCGAAGAAGTTGAGCAGAAAAATTATTTTGTAAAGTAAACCAACAGGATGTCCGCTATCAGACTAGCCGAACGAGGTATTGTTTTCATTTAACACGCGCCTACTGGGGGCCCTGCACCTGGTCTGACGAAACCTGAAATGCCTCCGCAAACGCGAAAATTGACCGCCGGCGTCCGCGGCGTCGGCGTCCCGCGTCGGCAGCGTCAACACGAGGGATGTCAAAAATCATCGCGTAATGACGTGACCATACAACCAAAGATTGTGATGTCGCCATGACGTCGAATAACGTGACTTCACGCGATGAAGTCAGCACATGACCAGATGTGGTGTAGAAAGATGGCAGTGCCTCCGATCTTGGAGGCAGTGTCAAAACAATGTTAGGTCACAGAGCTTTCGAGGGGGGAGGGGGTGGCGTGAGGAACAATACATAACTGAAGAAAAGGAAGACGGCTTTCGCCTTCGAGTGGTCTTAGGCGAATGCATAAGGGACCCTGTGAGTTTCTTTTTTCTTTCTTATTAGAGAGTTTTAGCGCCGGGGACTCCAAGCCGCTTCCTTATTCACCCTCTTACGTTCCCTTGTACTCTCAGCCGCACCCATGACTATACAAAGAAACGTAAGGGGCTTACCTACAAAAGGCACTTTGGGGTCCCGGCACTAAAATTCTCTAATCCCCAAGCCGCTTGTGTACGCCCGCTTTTGCGGTTTTGTGGCCTTAATACAATTACGTGCGCTGGTATCTCTGTTTCTTTTAAAAGCAGAGCTGTTTAAGCTTGGAGAATCCCAGTTAGTGGCGAATAAAAATTGTCATCATCATGAACCGGCACGCAATCCGTCCTCTTCTTTATCTTCTTTGCTGCCAGAACGCGTGCACAGATTTTTTCCGCGTGGTATGCAATGATTCTCACGTAACACTTGTCACGTGACATGTTCAAAAAATCACACCTGTTGTATATGCTCGTCACAGAGTCACATCACGCAATACCAATTTTGGTGTATATCAATCTGGCGGAACGGCCGCCGCCATCGCACCATGAGCGTGGCACGTAAGTCATGCTGTACATGTCACGCGTGTCATGACATTCACATTAACTCCCGTAATTTATGTTCGTCACACAGTCATGTCGCGCACTACCAATTTTGGTGTATATCAAGCAAGCGAAACGGCCACCAGCGCGCTCCATGAGCGTGGCACGTAAGTCATGCTGTACATGACACGCGTGTCATGATTTTCATAATAACTCCTGTTATTTATGTTCGCCATACACTCTTGTCAAGCCATACCAATTTTGGTAAATATCAAATTAACGAAACGGCCGCAAGAGCACCAAGACTGTGGCATGTAAATCATGCTGTACATGACATGCATGTCATGATTTTCATGTTATGACCAGTCATTTATGTTTGTCATACAGTCACATTATGCCATACCAATTTTGGTGTACACCCCATGAACGAAACGGCCAGGAGAGCACAAATTCGTAGGCGGCTAGATAGGTAGATAGACAGATAGATACGCTCAAAGTCGCAGAAGTTCGCTAAGAAATGCTTCGCATTTAAAAAAAAAAACATAGACGCAAACCCACAGATCTTCATAGCTCGAAAAGTCACCGATGATCACGATAATCCGTCATGCGAATTCTGAGCGCAGCTTTGTGTTGAGGCAACGCGAACTGTGTTTGAATTTCTGGCTATCCGCATTGGAACATTCGTTACATATTGCCACAGAAACTGCCAGTGCTCGAGTGCTACGCACGCCACTCTGTGCATTGCAGGCGTCATCGACATCCTCGTCACGACAAGCGAGACAGTAGCAGCGCACCCACCAGCCCTGCGTGCGCACGAGCTCCGACCGAAGGGCGAGCACGCATGACGGAGGAAGAAAGCGATGCAGTGGCTCGTGATATCGACAGAATCCACGTTCGCTGTCTTTCGTCCTCGTTCGCTCTATCGGTTACGCCGACTACGCCAACGGCGATGCCGAACAACGCAGGAACAGACGCCTAAGAGCTGCGCTCTAAAAGCACAGCGCGTATCGTAGAACGTCGTGGACTCGAATCGGCGTGCACAACTCAGTTTCACGATTATTTGGACACGTCTAATTCACACCATATTCTTCATTAAATTTGTATAACAACGTTCTTGCACAATTTCGCTTTCGCAATTTGTTTAGGAGCGCTAGATTTCACGAATAAACAGCGCGTACATAGCCTCATCCGTGCGCCCGTCGCGCGGAAAGACTATATATGGCGGACGCCGCCGGAGCGGAGGCATGTCGGTGACGTGAACAGCGTCATCGCCGCGCTGCGACGTCACTGCCCCGCCCATTCGCCAGACTCTCCCCATCGACGGCTCTGCGGTATGGCAAATTGAGGCGCCATCCATGGACTGGGATCAGAGTTAAAATCTGCGTTCCGTCTCTTTCCTCCCAACTTTTTTCAACCCCCTCTCTGGCGGGATCAACTCCCTTTCCTGCGGGAGGCGCTGAAATCCGCTAGAAAGTTTCGTGTTTGGCGTTAGTAAGGCATGTGTTAGCCGTCGTCGCTCGTCCGTTTCATGGTGCTCGCTCGCTGTGTGCTTGTGCGACGCGATGTTTTACGACTCGCGCTGTTCGTGCATAGTGCTTTGTTGCACGAATACTTCCAGAGCAAGTCCCGGAATATATGTGCCGGCCCCCGAAAGAACGACAGGTGAGCGTGCCCTTTGATAGACAGACAACGAACTTTGCGTCGCGGTTTTCATTGTGCCAATCTGTATTCACGTCCATACCGAGTAGCTGTTCTTTGCAGTGGGGCTACAGTTACTGTTTTCAAAAATGACTGATTTGAAAAGGGCAGGATGCTGCGTTTAAATCGTTATACGAACAAGCAGCGGACATGAAGCCCATGCGAAGTAACTATACTTACAGGTTTACAACGCTCACAGAACCGCGTGCTTGAGTGTGTGCTTTGCATTTGTCTCCGGTTAATTACTCCCCATTGCCTATAACCACGTTTGTGAGACATTAGGTAGATGTATGAAAACTTGTGCTGCTCTGAGACGAACAAACGAGTTCACTTTTGCACGAATCGACGGCGCTCTTTATCTGATTGAAACTTGCCCTTTTCTTCAGGGTGTATTTAGGAATGCAACACAGCTGATCGGCGCGCCCAGAGAAAAGCTGAAGAATTGCAGAAGCAGCGCACTTCAAGAAGAGATGCCATGAATCATCCGATATCAGCCGTTCATTTTCTCCGCGCTTATTATCACTAGTTATATGAAAATCAACGTTTTTGGAAATGTAGTCAATAAAGTGCGGCCAATATTAGTTGTGTTATATGTGGAATTCATTTTGACATCTTTAAAATGGTCGTTACATTATTATTCTATTTTTAGGTATTTCAACTGCTTTCATTGTTTTTGCATTCCAGGAATGTTCAATTTTGTTAGTTCTGATAACTTTGTGCAATATCATGCGCATATATCAGAAGCTGTTCTGCACTTTTGTCAGTATAAATATTGTGTTTTTGAATATGTGCCCTATTGTTATGTTCTGTTTTCTTTTTATTCCACTGTTCTTTAAGTTCTTAACTTTGCCGAGAACTTTCGTGTTGTTTAGTGATCATGAACACGTGTATGTTAATCTCCTGAGCCTGTATCGCACCACATTTGATGAAAATGTTGATGTTCGGAAACGAGGAGAATAAAAAGAGACCAAAGATATTTTGTGTTGTGAGTGCAATTCATTCTTTTGCGTTCTGGCACATGCTGCACGACTGCAGTGTTTGCAGAATGCCTGATTGCAAATTGCGCAAATTCAAACGCGCAACGAACGCGCGGCGCAGTACGCGCAGCGGATGCAAAAAAGAAAGCGCCCGGCGCGCTGCACGTCGCAGCACGCGGACGAGGGGGTCATAAAAGAAAGGGAGAGGGAGCCCGCGCACGCAAACAAAACAAAAAGAAAAAACCCGGCGCGCGCGAGGTGGCTAGGAGAGGAGGCGCGGCTGTTAGTGTTGCCATGACGACGCATACCGTGTGCGCCGCCATTCTGCCGTTCGAGTCTCTGAATCCCAGCCGCCAGGATAT
Source organism: Rhipicephalus sanguineus (assembly GCF_013339695.2). Taxonomy (NCBI): domain Eukaryota; kingdom Metazoa; phylum Arthropoda; class Arachnida; order Ixodida; family Ixodidae; genus Rhipicephalus; species Rhipicephalus sanguineus. Next base: position 2,167,698 of record NC_051180.1, read on the forward strand.
TAACTGAAGGGACGTTTGGCGCTGCCAGCGCTGACGTCATGAATTAAGGCGTCTTATGGGAGGTATACGGAGTAACCTTCCCCTGTCTTAACGCTAGTACCAGATCTTGACCTCCAAGGTGGTGCCGGTGGGAGATTTCTCCTGTGCGTTGTTGAACAATAAAAAATTCGCAGCGTGCGCGTTAACTAAAAGCCGACTTCTTCTGCCTTTCGTTCCCCATTAGCAGCCATTGGCATGTTCCAGTAGGAAACGTTAGTAGAAGCAGAAGTAAGTGTTAGCTAAAAGCCGACTTCTTCTGTCTCTCATTCCCCATTAGCAGCCATTGTTTACCTCCAAGGTAGTGCCTGGTGAGATTTCTCCTGTGCGTGAATAAACAATAAAAATTCACAGCGTACATGTAAAATTAAAGTGAGCTGCAAGTCGCCAAGACTCTCATCGACCCTTTAGTATAAACCGGCCCGATCTCACGTCGTTGATGATGTACTGGGCGTGAAGCTGCGCGACGCCGCCGCCAAGATCCTGCCGTACGAGAGCTTCGCCCCACTCATCATCATTCACCCCGTGGATATGCTGTGGAATTTTTTGGTTTGTATTAGCGTGACGCTATGAGCGAGGCCGCCGCTTTCACGACGCTTGGGCTAAGATCGCCACCTCGCGGTGTGTTAAGGCATGGACAAAATTGAACTTCAATTGAAAACGCGCCGCATGGGACGGACGTGTAACGCGTTGCAGGTGCTAATCGCGGAGGCCACAGTAATGACGAATTGCGTTACTTTACCGCTCCCAGAGGGCAACACCACGCCGCCGACCGGGAGAGTGGTAGGTATAAAAGGCACGTTTGTAAACTCTCTAGAGTCTGTGACCGTGGCGCAGTGGATAGCGTGCCCGGCATCTGTTGTTGCGGACCGAGCGGTCGTGGGTTCGATGCCCATTGACGGAACTTCTTTTTCTACGTCGTTTCCGTGACGGAAATACGTCACTGAAGCCTTGGTGAACCCCGGCATAAAACATTTTCGTGCTAAAAAATTCCGCGGCCTCCGCGATTTGCTCCGGGAACACGCCGTTGCCGGAGCTAATCGCGGAGGCCACCAGAAATCGCAGCACGACCAGGCTAGAGGGAAACGCGACGCATGTCGTGTCTCCCCTCTAACCCGGCCGCGATTTTCCTCGGGGCGAGCGTAAGCGGTGACCGTGATGTTACAGCCAGGAGAGGCAGGCGAGTGTCGCAGAGCTATCTTTAATATGGCTGCATGCTATGAGCGAGGCCGAGACTTGAGCTAAGGTCGCCATCTCGCGGTGTGTTACGGCGTTGGTAAATTACACTTCCATTGGATCATGCCAAATGGGACGGCCGTAGCAACGCGGCGTTGCCCGAGCTAATCGCGGAGCCCATGGTCACGATGCATTACTTCACTTTACCGCTCCCAGACGGCGATACCACCCCGCCGCCCAGAGCACTGTTAGAGGAAAGTGTGAGAGATAAATGGCGCGTTTGTGAAGCCTCGTGCATGTGTGACGGTAGCGCAGTGTGTAGCGCGCCCGATATCTGTTGTCGTGGACCGAGAGGTCGTGGGTTCTACACCCGTCAACGGCACTTCTAGTTTTTCTTTGCCATCTGATCGCGTTCATTTTTCTGACGTCATTTCCGTGGCGGTAATACGTCACTGAAGTCTTGGTGGACCCCGACGTAAAACACCTTAGTGTTAAAAATGAGAAAACAAAACGTCAGCTGGACGTAGACATTCGCGCGCTTGCACTTTTCGAGACCGCGCCAGCGCCACCACGTGACTGGGCTTCATCAATACGGACGCGCAGACCGTCATGAGATAGAGGAACCCGAAGTCTCGACACAGCCTGCTGGTAACAAGAAGTACTTATTTCACAGGCACCCGGACGCGCGTGCCTTCGGAGTGTAAACCGATCCGCGCTCCGGGAGGGCGATATGGGCTCCTCGTAGTTTACACTACGCGGCGCGTGCGCGCGACAGTAGGCGGGGCGGTCATGTAGGGAGCCTACATGACCGGCCATTCTAGGGTGGCGACATCTTAAAAAGTGCCTTCAAAAAATTACAGCATATCCACGGGTGAATGACGAAGAGCTTGGGCGAAGATCCTGAAGCAATCATGTGTACACCGTGAAATGTTCAGTGGTTTCGCCCAGCAGTAATCAAAGCGACACGCCGCTGTGATTATTTTTCCTTTTTCCGTTTTTCATTCTTTTTATGTTTCTATTTTTGAACTTTTATATTTTTATTTATTTTATTTTTCTTATTTTTTATTTTTTTATTTTATTTCTTTATTTTTTATTTTATTTCTTTCATTTTTATTTTTTTATTTTTTTCTATCTCTATGGTACAGCGCCATCTAGTATATCGTCACCCAACTGCAGTTTGCATGCATCTCTATGGGACAGCGCCATCTATTATACTGTTCGGGAGATACTGCCGCGCTTACGCCTGACACGGGACAAGGTTAGACTAAGAGGAGCTACGCCCCTAAAACACCGCCAAGAGCAGCGGGTAACGGGTACGCTGTTGCCAGCTTCCGCCAAATGTGGCGTGGTTTTAGACCTTATGCAAAATTGCTGCCATCTGTCGGAGGTTTGCCGAAGCTACCCATTCGGCGCCATGTTGGAGGCTTGTGGCCGAATCGTATTGCTGTCGCTGCTATAACTTCTTGCTTGTATCTGCTTTGATAGTGGACAATCGGGGCATAAAAACGTCAGACGAGTGTGTAAGGGCCTGTACACGTTGCCGGCATTTCCTAGTTACTACATTGACGGTTATCACGTGTAAGAACTGCCTCATATCGAGAAGAAAATACAAGTTTGACACCGCGAGTCACATGTAGGCCGGCCGTAGTCGAGAATGAAACTTTGCGCTAGGTTACAAATTTGGTCTCTCTGTTTTCAATGTAGCGAATAAAGCGTTGTTAGCTATCTGAATATCATGCGTGTAGTATAGGATGGATGGGAAGAAGCGTTAACGCGCGACTCGGCTAGGCACAGCGATGACGGAAAGAAAGTGCTGTAGACCCAATTTAAAACGTATTTCGTAAGGGACAGCCTATGCCGAGCTGATGTATTGCGCATCTAATTTTAAATTAAAGGCGTTGTCCTCGTTTTTATTTTTTAAATAAAAAATATTTCGCAGCTTTAGTCACCGACGTATGGTATGTACAAAATTACTGCACGATTAAAATGTAAGATATTTGCGCATCTCACGCACGTGAAAAGTTAACATGAAAAGTGTTGTCTCCAAGCAGTAGATGCCGATCAGCTGGCGTTTTATTGAATATACTTCCGACATGTGTTCCTATATAACACAATACGCCAAAATCACGTGCACATCGTCGCTTTCGGGGCTTACTGGTGCCTTGCAATATCAACCCGTAGCGGCAAGGCCGTTTTGCGTCGCCGACTGAACGCCTGCGAAACCATCAGCGGTAGCGCACCCACGGTCGAATGCAGGACATTTCCCGGAATAGCTTTTTTTTTAGTTTCATAAGAAAAGTGCCACGCACTTGAAGGACCTGTTAAAATTTCCTAGCACACGGGGGTGGATACAGTACCTTTCCGAAGGGTGATCAGCTTTTGGGGGCAACTGATGTGCTCTTCTGGGGGTATAAATTAAACGAAAAAAGCAAAGGGTGGGGGGCGGTCAGGATATCCGGACCACCCATCTGAATCTGGCAGTGATACCAAATGAAATGCCTGTAAAATACGCATAATGAAGCAATACGCGCGCAAAGCATCCCACCAAACGCTACCTTGTTAAAACTCCACAATCGAAAACAAACTACAACACGCTGCAGCACAATCGGTCCGTTCGCTGAGAATCAATGAAGCGCACGAGGTGCCTGTCTAACATGTAATTGTTATAGCAATGCAATAACTAAGGTAATGTCAACAGCAGCGCAGGCATGCGCGAGTAGCCGCGATGCAGCTTTGAAGCTCGTACACGAAGCGGGTTTGTCTGTGCCTGTAAGCACACGGCGCGAAAACTGTCTCGTTCCGGCATGACATGAAAGAGTGTTCTCTGATGAGTGCCGATGCTGTCACATACCGCATATATTAAGAACGGTGAGCGTAAACACGGCGTTAGTCATAAGCAGTAGCCGGAGTAACCAAACGATCTGCTGATTCTCGTCGGCCGTGAGCAAATCTAATAACATGAAGGTTAGTTTCCTGCTAACCCTTTTTTCAGCATCGCAATTTCCTCAATCTGATCAACACGGCACAAGAAAATATAGTGGAATTGCCGCTCCTATCAGCGGCCACACGTTGATACGCACGCTCCGTGTGTGCACATGCGGAGCGCGCTTAGCCTTGAACATGGCGGAAATGCGCACGGCGGCCGCTAGATGGCAGCAATTTGCATAAGGTCTATTGTGCGCCGCCATGACGGACCCAACCGCCGCTACCCTGAGCTACGCGAAGCGCTCTCGCTGTCCAAAAGGCCACCTTTACTAGATTTACTCGACACCTGCATGGTTAGTAGTGGCTTCCCGTGTATTCAAAGTGGCAGCCTGCACACAAACTCTTGTGACATAACGCTGAGCGACGCTGACGCGAGTTCACGTGAAGGGGGCTACAGCTCACCATGCGCGAGCGCGTCTCCGTACGGACGCACGGACGCCTCCCGTATGTGGGCTTTCTATACTCGAAATGCGTGAATGCGGCAACGACACCTTCGGTTATCTATGGATTCGCAAACACCGTCAAACACATATAACTTGCCCTGCAGCAAGAAAAAGAATAAAATACGCAGTACTCACAGATCAAGCATGAGACGCAGTGCCAGCAGTCTCGCTTCACTTAGGCAAGCGAAAGTTTTTGTCAGCTCTGGCTCGTTAGGAAGCGGAACATCCGCACGCTTTTTCTGGAATTTCCAATCCAGGAATTTCTGCTCCTCAGGCTTCGCTGGCAGCATTTATTCCGCTACCAGTACCGCGATGGGCAAAGATGCAGTGCGGGGACCAAGATGGTGCGATAGCGCAGCGTGACTCTGGTAACATTGTTTTGGTGCGCTGCGGCGCGTTGGCGGCATGCAATGTGTCAAAGGCTGACACCCCCCCAAAAAGGCCGGTCATTTAGGCTCCCTACACGCTGACCTCATCGCCTGTCCTCTCTGGACGACATTGGCTGAAAGACAAAAGAATATGTCACTGTCTTTAGTTTTATCCAGGTGGCTTAGTGACGCAGTATTGGCTTGAGAAGCGGAGTTCAGCTAAGTTATTGTTTCACACGCTGGTGCAGCGATTGATGTATCTTACACCTCAAGATACACCATACTTTACACCTGTCGGAAAATACATTGACACGTATATTGCGAGACGTGTCGCGATACAGATACAAGATACTTAAAGAGCATCTAACGTACAGACGGGTCCACTGTTAAAGGAAACACTTGCGTGCAGGGCATGCTTGGTTTTCGCTCTCTTGCAAAAACATAGTGGCTTAGATTTGCATAAGACTACTGGCGGCTGACAGTTCTGCCTCTTTTTGACAGACTCGTGCAGTGCATGAACAAGGTTTCCCTGTCCACTTGCTGTTAGAGAGCCAGCAAAATGAATGGAGCTCATTGGAGTGTTCCCTTTGACAGTGGACCGTACTGTACATGTGTCTTCGATACTACCCAGCACTGCTTACAGTACATAAGAGAGTCCCTAGAAACGTACTAGCAGAAACATTAGTTTATTTATATGGGAAGTCCTATGTGTTGTATCCGAACAACCATATCCCAAATAATTTAAGATCACCATGAAATATCACATTCCGGTGCGGGATATCGTAGAATTTGATGCAGAAATAGACAAATTCGTTTCATTTGCCACACACCCCCTTGTGCACATTTGCAAAAGCTGCAGCGATGTTCTAGCGTATTTGCCAAGAGAGAGATATATATATTAAAACGAGAGAAAGGCAGGGAGGCCAACCAGAATTGTAGCATCCGGTTTGCTACCCTACACTAAGGGGAGGGGGAAAGGGACAGAAAGATGGAAAGGAAAGCGGAGAGAAGAGCAGGCGCGCGATAAGAACATATAAACAAAAGGAAGGTGTTGAGCGGGAGTACTAAAGGCTATTCAATAGGCCACTGGCACGCAAAAAGTTCTGTAAGGCCTTAATTGATTTTCGGTGTGAAGACAGTTCGGGTCGGCATTCTAGCACTCACTGTTCTGACAGGGGTCTGTAGTCAAGGCGGGCCAACACAGCAGCTAGCGACAGTCTGCGCGAGCTGTACCGAGGGCAGCGAAAAGAACGTGGTCTATCGTGTCTTCGCTGCCACACTGGCTGCAAGCAGCACTGCGTGCCATGCCGATTTGTAAGGCAAAAGATTTTGTGAAAGCAACACCAATTAAGCCACAGTCGGCAAAGCACCATTGCCTCGAGTCGAGAGAATCCGGACGGAGGCCGAAGTCGACGACACGGGTCCAGTGTATGCAGTCATGTGTGCTGTAAACTTGGTGTGTTCCACAAGAATTTTATGTCTTCACTGGCAATCTCTCGAACTTTCATTGCAGCATCCGTTCTTGATAACGGGATGGATTCTTGTACGCCCTCTTCATGTGCAGTTCGAGCAGCTGCTTCGGAATGTTGGTTGCCCAATGTGCCGCAGTGAATTGGAAGCTAGGTGAGCAGACGTGCTTCCCTTGGGCTCCGCCAGCAAAGACCATTTTACCCGGACGAAATCACCGCAACACCACTAGGTTGGCGCGAACGAAGAGATACCAACGAGCGACATCCGTGGATATAATTCTCAAGACTGTGAGTGCTACTTTCCGGCATTTATCAGCCTTTGAAGTGTTGAAGCGACGCAGCTGAGCTAAGCCTAGCGCGCCATGGATCCCACCATAGGAAATACACAGGCGTGCTAAGCCTAGTCGAGGTTAGGCTTGGCAAAGGAAACGAAACGAAACGGATATGGAACAAGTAGGTCTTTCGGCTGAACGAAGCGGCTGTCAAGCCAGTTCGCCCACCACGAGTGACACCTCTGAAATGGATTCGCAAGAATATGCAGGAAAAAAACATGGTTGGTCCCTCCGTCAAAGGAATCGGAATAACACGAAAGTAAAGCGTGCCCCTACAGAAGTAACTGAATGTTTACTGTACATTGATATAAGAGAGTTTGCACAATGTATATTGATGTCTGGCAGCTAATGGCACCGTTTAACGTGTATGCACGCACTTTGATGATTGGTGGTAGATCATCCCGACGACTAACGTCCATGTTAAATGATTGATCAAATCCTTCTAGTAGCTGCAGTAGTTAACGGTGAAAGCGTTATCAGAGACAGAGGTGTGATACCCAGAGGAGCGTCGCATATTGGACGCAGAACTTGGTCGCGATCCCGCGGCATGTTAAAATGTGATTGAACACCACGGCCAGACTAGAGGGAAACGCAATGCGCGTCGTGCCGCCCCGGTAGCCCGGCCGCGCATTTTCTCGGGGCGAGCGCGTGAGCGGGGAACGCGGTGTTACAGCCAGTTGAGGCAGGCGCGCGTCATAGAGCTAATTTTGGTTTGGATTAGCGTGCTGCTATGAGCGAGGCCGACGCTCTGACGACGCTTGCGCTAAGGTCACCACGTCGCGGTGTGTTAAGGCATGGACAAAATTGCGCTTCAATTGAAAACGCGCAGAATGGGACGGATGTGTAACGCGTTGCAGGTGCTTACTGCGGAGGCCACAGTAATGACGAATTTCTTTACCTTACCGCTCCCAGAGGGCAACACCACCCCGCCGACCGGGAGAGTGGTAGATATTAAAGGCGCGTTTGTAAAGTTTCTAGAGTCTGTGACCGTGGCGCAGTGGATAGCGTGCCCGGCATCTGTGTTGCGGACCGAGCGGTCGTGGGTTCGATGCCCGTTGACGGAACCTTTTTTTCTTTGTTATCTGATCGTGTAATTTTTTCGACGTCATTTCCGTGACGGAAATACGTCACTGAAGCCTTGGTGGACCCCGGTATAAAACACTTCCGTGTTAAAATAGCCCGCGGGACCGCCGATCGACCATGGACGCATGATGAGCCGAACTCAAATTGGGAGCTTGCCTTGAATAAGCGGAATCGCAAGGAGCTCAATCGAGGAACGGAACCACAGCGACTCGAACTGCAGAAATTTCCAGAGAACAGTGAAACGAGGATCAACACGATGTAACTTCCAACGTAGGAAGGAATGCACTCGAAAGCAAAGAGGAAACTAAGCGGCCCTTCCGTTGAAAATTGCCTCCGCTTCCGGAGAACGACATCAAAGTGATAATCAGGCCAAAGCAAGGACTGATCGCGCGGGATTTCACAACCATCAAGTGGCGCGAGCCGTCGCCGCTGCGTTTGGCAACAACGAGGTATGCAAGGACGAAGACCTTCTAATAAGGCTTCGAAACGGCTCGAACATCATCATTGCTAGCACGTCCCAAGAGGAAGCTGCTAATCTCTAACCGAAGAATCACTAAGCTGACCTTGACAGCAAGTCGTACGAGGTGAACGCGTAAGTGGCAACGTCGAGTCCGCACGCAAGGGGTGAAGATCTTACAAGCCAGAATGTTTGGAAAATCTAAGACCGCGGTTGATTACTTTCGATGGGAAGGTGGTACCAAGGTTCGTGAATTACTACGGAGGCGAGGAACCCTGACACCTCTGCCGCCCCACAGGCAGGTCTGCTACATTTGCCTCAAAATGGGGCACCACTGGGGACGTTTGTCCCCCACCAGAACTGCGTGTGTACCGACAGTGCGGACTGTGCAACCCTGAAACGGGACATACTTGTGGGCCCAAGTGCGTGCTGTATAATGAAGCGTATCTCACCGGTGCTCGCGAGTGCAAAAATCGCCTGAAAAAGGCAAGACGCCTGCTCAGTCACAACCAAGAAAAGACGCCGGGAGGAATACCCGGCGTAGCCGCAAAGACGGCAGCGATGGGAAAAACAACAGACGATGGTTCAGCTGTGAGGGGGACACCTCCGCGAGCCGCAGCCGGTTCGGGTCCCGTTCGACGTCGACAACGAGGCAGCAGCAGGACGAAAGGAACCCAAACCAGGGGTAGAAAAAGAACGAGAAAACCAGAAAGGTAGGCTGGGCAAAAATATCTGCCAATTCCAATGCTCCGGCGAACACACAACAACACAAGCCATAAACAAATGTAACGAATTCGCAAGCATCAAGCGGGAGCTCGAAGTTAAGCGCGACAAATGCAACGAACTCACCCGCAAGGTAGATAATTTAATGAAAGTTTGACTTTCATCACTTTTCCCAGATAATGTTGTCCTTCGAAGTTTACTATGACAGTAATCCCTCTTGAGGGTGCTTTCTCCGAAATCGGTACCATGGACCCTCGGGACGTTGCTAGTATTTGGAATCACGGAAGTGGTAGGAGTATCCGTTTCGATAGGTTGTCAAGACTTCCGGAGAGTACCTCTAAATCACTTGTATCTCCTCCGACCACCTTTTGTTGTCGCCGTACTGACCATCTGAAGACAATTCCGCTGTCACTGCTTTCTTCTGCGCTGTCATCCTCAAGAGAAGACCTCTTCCCAGGTCGTCTAGCTCTGATACCGGAGACAGAGCTGCCCTTCTTTCCGTTTGCCGGTTTTCCTGTTTTACTCGCTTCGTCTACATCAGCAACCAATATGCTTTGCCCTGCTGTGACGTTGAGCATCTTCTTCCTTTTGTTGGCCCGCTTTCCAGTCACCTCTTTTTTATTAAATTCCTCCAAGAAGACAACCCCTACGACGTCTGTCATGGATTTCAAACTTTCCTCGAGCACTGATTTAGGAAAGCCGTTGGAGAACCTCGCCATTGCTGCATCACCTCGCATGCAAGAGGTCTGTGGTTCGAATCCCGCTGCCGGACAATACCCAACCAGATTTTAAAAATCCGCGTGATGATGGAATTGTGTAAAACGGCCTGGGATGCAGCCTCACTGGCGACCACAGCCAGCAATGCACTCCCTCACCAGAGCAGGATTGGCCACCCTTTGTAGTACTTGGCCACTACCTCCCAAATGAATACATCAATTAATCCTCGGCCCTCAGTCCCCAGCGGCTGCCGAAGCAACTGACCAAGGCGGCGGGTCAGACCTGCGACGCAGCAGAGGGTGCTAAGAATCTCTGGGCCCGGACAGGCCGCCATTAGAATCTAAACTTGGCTACGTATAACGCTAGAACTTTATCTAGTGAGGCGAGGAATTAGAGGTGTTAAAGGGACACTAAGGCAAATATTAAGTCGACGTGATTGTTGAAATAGCGGTCCAGAAACCTCGTAGTGCTACTTTATGCCAAGGAAGTGCTTATTTTGAAATAAAATCATTGTTTTAGTGGTCCCGCACTCGAGGTTAGCGCGCTTCAAACCTCCCGCCTGAAAATACGACTTTCATACGTCACTGCTGCCGTGCCTAACGTTGCCCGCTTTTACCTGCGCGGCCGCCGACACTAGTAGCAGCAGAGCGGAAAGTAGCGGGACCCACAGTAGCAACAGCGGCCATCGAAGCCATCGAAGCTTGCCGCAGTCCCACAGTCCCGCAGCGAGCACACACGCAGAGGTTTTGACTGTTCAGCACACTGGTTGCAATGGCATGACACTAAGCCACATCGAGCGTAAGGGTTCATTCCGCGGCACCCAGTGAAAAGACACACCGGTTTCCTTGCTGCAGCACTGGCGTTGTGCACCATTCGTGCATCCGGCAACATCACATGCATGCGGCATTTGTCGAACTTTCGGTCAGAGCGACTTTTCACGAGCGCGCAAACACACGCAGCAGTACGCGATCCCGAAACTACCGCTGAGACGCGACCGCGTGAGCGGAAGCAGGGCGCCGGGCGAGGCGCAGTTCGGCGAAAACAGAACCTTTGAGCCACGCGCGCCGTTCCCCACATGGCAACGCCACGGAGGTTCCTTTTCCATGAATCAAGCGGAAACGAACAACAGCATTTTATTACGTCTTTTGATGCTCGGAAGTTCTTTTTTTACTGCTGCTAGTTTGATTACTAGTGATTTATTGTAGGCCGACTTCCATACGTCATCGGGATCACTTCGAAAATGTCCCACCTGTGGCGCTCATCATGTGATACATTTAGCTTAATTTCTCGGTAAGTAGGGCACTGCTGTTGATAATATTGCCGTTTTAGAAGTTGTCATACATTGGGCTTTCACTCTGACATAAATTGTTATTTGCCTTTAGTGTCCCTTTAAATGGGATGTAATAGGGCTCAGTGAGGTTAGGAGGCCACAGGAGGCTTATACAGTGCTGAAGAACGGACACGTCCTATGCTATCGTGGCTTAGCTGACAGAAGAGAACTAAGGGTGGGGTTCCTTATTCATAAAAATATAGCTGGTAATATAGAGGAGTACTATAGCATTAATGAGAGGGTGATATGTGTCGTAATTAAGTTTAATAAGAGGTACAAGATGAAGGTGGTACAGGCCTACGCGCCTACATCCAGCCATGATGATCAACTGGTTGAACGCTTCTACGAAGACGTAGAATCAGCAATGAGTAAGGTAAAGACACAGTATACTGTACTGATGGGCGACTTTAATGCAAAGGTAGGCAAAAAGCAGGCTGGAGATCATGCAGTTGGGGAATATGGCATCGGCTCTAGAAACGCCAGAGGGGAGTTACTGGTAGATTTCGCAGAACGCAATAATTTGCGGATCTTGAATACCTCCTACAGAAAACGGGCTACTCTTAAGTGGACGTGGAGGAGTCCTAATGGCGAAAACAAAAATGAAATAGACTTCATAATGTGTGTCCACCCGGGCATTGTACAGGATGTGGAAGTAGTTAACAAGATCCGATGCAGTGACCATAGAATGGTAAGATATAGAATTCAACTAGACTTGAGGAAGGAACGGCAGAAGCTGATACGCAAGAAGCCGATTAATGAACTAGCTCTGAGAGGGAAGGTACAGGAATTCCGAGTTTCATTTCAGAATAGATAGGCGGCTTTAACCGATGAAACCGACCGTAGCTGTGACGCAATGAATGATAATCTGACTAGTATCATTGAGGAGTGTGCAGTGGAAGTCGGGGTACAGTCGCTAGACAGAACACTGGTGAGCTATCCCAAGAGACGAAAAACCTCATTAAGAAACGTCAAGCCATGAAAGCCTCAAATGAAACAGACAAAATAGAGCTGGCGGAGCTTTCGAAGTTAATCAATAGGCGTAAAGTAGCCGACATAATAAAGTATATTATGAAGAGAATTGAGCATGCTCTAAAGAACGGAAAAAGCCTCAAAGCTATGAAGACAAACCTGTGCATAGGCGAAAATCAGATGTATGCATTAAGGGACAAGGAAGGCAAGGTCACAACTAATATGGATAGAATAGTTGAGGTAGCGGAAGACTTCTACAGAGATCTGTACAGCAGCCGAGACAGTCAGGATGATAACGCAAGAAGCAGTAATAACCCAGAGGAATCTGATATCCCACCAGTATTGACAGGAGAAATAAAGAAAGCCCTAAAGGG